>NC_086231.1:8445357-8754642 GCF_036321145.2 Pelmatolapia mariae
CGGACATCTGTTTCTGCATGTCGTCTAACTCTTGCCCTATGCCAAGAGTAATTAAAGTAAGGAAAGCAACTTTTTAAGTATAGCTGAGGAAAAGCCAAGATTTCTTACTCACTTTATGACATTATTGTGTAAACTATTATTAATTTGGAGTTTTCTTCTTCTGACGTTAAAATATAGCAAGCTGACGTGTTGTTTAAATGATTACATGCTTATCAAATTCACATTTTTATGATCTTAAAGATCCATTCACAGCAAAGTATCTCTACATGGCTTTCATTACCCACATGATTGCTATACTTAGAATGACAAATGTCACTTGACTAAAATAGACTGAACATTAATTTTAATGGATTCAGTGTTGCTGGGGCTTAAGGGGATTTGCAGAAATGTTAATATTTTGTTAGAACATTAATGCATAATTGCAGGAATTAGATATTTTTATCAGTGCTGGTTTTAAGAAAGATAAGATTGTATGAAATGATATGAAAACTAACAAATTCTGTCAATAAATCATTTTATAACCATCACTCTGGTTGAAATAAGTGATAAGCTAATGTATTTATTTATTACTTTTATGGGTTTTTTCTTGTTTTTTGTTGTTTTGTTTTTTTGTTTGTTTTTTGTTGTTTATGTTGAGAAACATCAGCTTGATATATTTTATAATGACAGGAAGAGATCTGGGATTATATACTGTTTAGTATAGTATGCTGAGACTGTCAAAGCTGTCAGTCAAAACAAAGTCTGACGAAAAAAAAAATAAGAGAAAAAAGAAAAACTGTACATGACTATAGGTTTAAACATGAAAATATTGCTTGTATCTCTAATTTTATATACTGTAAAAAATGTCATTTGACAGAGAAATGCTAATGTTCCCAAATGTTAAATGTTCCCTCTTACACTTTAGTAGTTTCATCATCACACCTACATATACTGTAGTTTTTAGTTTGGTTAGAATTTTTTTTTAATCTGTGGAGAGGGAATTTTTACAGAAATTGTAAATTCCTGTTGCTAGTGTTATGAAATGAGTTGCTTTGAGTGGATGTGAGTCACAGTTGATGAAAATTTGTTTCCCCAAACTCAATGTTTCCAGAGCACTTTAGTTCGACCCATTTCCTGTGTCCGAGGACCAGTTAAAAGTTCAACTAACAGCTGTTTGACACTGTGGGCTGCGTTGAACTTTATGTCCAAATGAAATAACCTGTTTGATGTGTCAGTGCACAATGCAGTACACAGTACAGAGCTAATGTTCTGAATCATTGATCTAACAGCAGGGAAGGGTGTAAGATGTCTACAGCTGTTATGGCAAAATCCACCAAACTGTGTAAAGCTCTTTCACATAGGTGTGAACAAGAAAATAAACTGTTTCTGAATGCCTGAGTAACTTGACTAATCATCATAATTTTTCAGTCTGTATAGCTCTACATTGTTGCTGATTAATTAGATACACTGACTTTATATTTCAGATATGTGTGACATCTTTAATTCTCATGTATAGTATTTGCACAAACCTAGCACATCCCGGTATAGACACGTGATATTCTAGGGTTTCAGCGCTTCATGGCTGTTGGAAGATGAGAAAACTGGACTGTCATATGATAGGTCACATGCCACATAAAACTGTGAACATCCCATCTTGCACATCTTAATATGCTTGTAAATCACTTTTGACAGGATAATGTCAAACTGAGGTGAAACTTTTTCAGTCTAGCAAATTAAATCACTATAGATTACCACATTTTCTATCTATGGTCACAAAACAGATAACCTTCATAGTCAGTCTTTTTTAATTTTTGGTGCATTTACTTATGATTATAGCAGCAACTAAATGGTGAAAAGACTTTAAATATTTTAAAGTATTCAGTAAATATAACAGAAAATGGTTATTGCTAAGCACATTGTTGTATTCTTGTATTCTTAGGATAAATGGGATGAGATTAAGCCCATAACTTGAGACCCCATTATGGTTGTTCTGCAAAGTTATTTTATGGTCAGAAAAGCCTTTGAGATTTAGATTTTTTTTATTTTTTTGCTCTAGAAATTATTTTTTTGTGTACTTGGCTTCCAACACACTCCTTACACAACAAGTTTAGGACTCCTTGCTGTGTGAGTTGTTTTTATAGGATATATATCGCCTTTGCTGATGTTAACTTGTCGATGTTAATGCCACCAGCTGCTTCTCTGACTGGAGATGAAATACAGTACGGGATAGTATACTCAGAGACTGAGAGCATCATAAAGATGATTAAAAGGGGGAGACTGTGAGGGGCATGTTCAGAAAGCATGTGGCTATCTACGGAGATGACGCTGATGCCAGTAGCTTAGAGTGCCAGGTTTGCTTAAATTGAATTTTTCCAGAATTTCACCATAAGCTATTTTGTATTTTTATGCAGCTCATTTATCTATTTAAATCTTCATTTAAAACTTTGAGGGGCCATAAATTGATAAGCTGATGGATGAAAAATTAATAGAGCAGATTAGAGTAACTATTCATGAAGAAAAATTAAAGCTAGGAGTTTTAAAAAAATAACATGCTCTCAAAAGGATGATTCTTGGTTTTAGGTATAGCTGTGAAATTTTCAAAGTTTTCTATGTGCAAGAACATAGGGGAAAGTTATGAGTAGTAAGGATTTTTTGCCAACTGGCTACAATTATATACAAGATCTGGAAATCACATAAAGTTAATTTTATTTGAACTCATGTAAGCAGTTACTTTTGTATCCTGACGTGCATTATTGTTGCATTTTCAAAATTTTTGAAAAACCTTTTGAAATGCATATTTAATGAAACATAGGAGCTGAGTAATTAGACAACAACTTCACTGTACTTAAATAATGTGAATGATGGAAAATTAAACCACTTTCATGTGCACAACAAAGAACTTTTATTAATTCAGCTCAGTTGTGTTTATAGGCAAACACTTTGCACAGTTTATCACATGGACTTACTGTTATCTTTAAGATTTAATATGGCCCAGAACTGAGTGTTAAAAACTAGAGCCATGTCTTAATACTTAACACCTTCATCTAAGACTGGTGATGTATATAAGATGAATGATGAACTCACCACAGTACTCCTGTGATCCTGTTCAGTGGTGCTGCTTCCCTGGCTGATATTCGAGTGTTGCCTCCCTGGTCTACAAGCTATTAAATCCTTACAGGAATGCCAATGACTCTGCGACAAGCTCCCACGTTGTCAGACACAGTGCCTGCCAAGAAAGGGGATTGCTTTTTTGTTTTTGGCATAAATCACAACCTCTAGATAGGAAGACGGAAAGCCAAGGCTGCCTGCAAGCCTTGTGCTGAGATGACCATAACTGGGACTTCTTGTTGACAAATGCATAAGCTTCCTCATTCATTTACTGTGAATGACACACCTAAAAATGAATCTTGTTATGATCACACATACCACTTTTACAAGACTTTACATTTTACATTCTCCCTGTTTCAGTTCCTTTATTCTCTCCCTTTCACACATTGTTACAGATCATTTAGAAATACTCAACTAAGCAAGTGTGTACACTAGTGTTAAAGTCTTCAGCCACCCCCATTACTTTATACTTAGCTTAAAAAATGGGAAATACAACTGTGACCACTACAACCTTCTTACATGCAGCTGACAGCCTCACACCCTCTAGTATTTATTCTTCAGTATTTGAATAGGCTTAATTAGCCACATGACTTGGTAGTAATGCTCTGAGAGGACTATAGGTGAGCTTTCTTCTGGGATGGTTGAACTAAAAGGGCCAAATGATAACAAATATGCATGGAAAAACAATAATATATACCAAACTATATTCTTTATATACGTTGCTGCACAGGAAGGGTGGAGGTCACTGACAGATTTTTTTTCCTCCTCATCTTTTGCCCGAGAGCCTTCTAGTGAGCCCTGTGCTCACTGTCTGGCACCATGGAGCCCGATTGGCATTTGCCATAGAATACCAGAACTGGCAGGTCCACCACTGGCACCTCATACTGTTTACAGACATAAAAGGGTGTGGAGAAGCTGTTGAGAACATTCTGCCTGTAACATCATTCAGCATGACCTGTTTGGGAGTGGGTCAGTCATGGTCTGGGGAGTCATACTGTATCCTTTCAGGGATGCACAGACCTCTGCAGATCTGGATTTTTGGGGTGTCTTTGATTTCAGACCCCCATAGATTGATAATTTTCAGTGCAGTAAATTATGTAGGATCTTTTCATTCCTATTACCCATTCCATAATGGGGGGGGGGATTCCTGCGATGAAGGTGATTCCTTTTAATTGAGCAGTGTATTAACCTACAAGGACAGCTTTTCTGTTGATCTGATGTCATTAAAATTTCTTCTTCTTTTTTTTTTATGAATCAGCTTTGAGAGGGTGGGAAATCCTCTGAGGAATTAAAGTACTGCTCTTTCCAAACAGGACAGTCATCATTCCAGTCGTCAGATCAGGACAGTCATCAGATGACAGGACAGTCATCATTCCCACGAATTACGACTGTATTATTTCCATTGTTTCTGTATTTAGTAACAATGCAATTCTAAGTAGTTGAACTACACTGTTACCTCCAATTGATGTTGTTTTATACATCCAAAAGAATGTTTAATAGGGTAATTTTGTATTGAACAAGAATTGTAAAACTACTTTTAACACATCACAGAAAATTAACTTTTTTTAATTAGTAGAAATATCTTTTCTGTTTAATGCACTTACCACCTTGGGGCTGTTTACTTACATGTTCGGAGTCATTCTGACTTATCATGGAGTCAGGGTTGTTGGCACTTTAGACCACTGCCCAGTTATTGTGGTACCATAATAACAGAGTTATGCTCAGTCTGAGCATGAACGTGTGTGTGTGTTCAAGATGTTTAATAAAAGTCGGATGTGTGACACAAGAACTATGAGGTTCTCAGACAGTGAAAGCTGATATGAGAGGCTTGATGGGCTTGACGGCATTTATTGTGAAAGGTCACAAAAGTCAGAAGCTTCAAATTCTACCCTCCAAAACAATGATGAAACAAGCTAAAATTGCACAAAGCAGTATAGTCTGAACAAAGGTAGTTCTATCTGTGTGTTACCATCACTTTTCAAAAGGTTTTTCTCCCTTTTTCATTTAAATGCATAATACGTCAGTATACTTAGTATAATAGAACTACAGTTAAATGGCTGAAAGAAAAATCATTTATGGTATATATTTTTATGTTCTCAAATGAGTGCTTATTTTAGGTTGTTAAATTAAGGGAATGCTTTTGTTCCTTACTGCATTACTACAGAGAATTTCTATATCCCATTGGGATGTGGTTATAGGCTTCCAAATGTCAAAGCCTAATACAGTAAACTCCTACTAATGAGGTGTGCCACTAATAATAGGATACCGTGTGGCTACTGATAATGTTTGCATGTCTTAGCACTTTATAAAAGAGGTATAGTTATTTCACGGTTGTACTTTGACATCCAGATGAAATTGTATCACTTGTGATTTTCCCTATCAACTTGCAACACCAGAGTAAAAGATAAATTTGAAGCCAGGCTTGTATTTTCACACAGTATACACAGGTTTGTAGGAAAACTGAATGTTTTTGCAGTAAACAGTGTTTAAAAAAACACATCTAACATTATTGGTGGTTTAAAATAGCATATCTATATTGTCTTTGTTTTAAAATCCCTTCCCAGGCACCTTAACGCCCACTCACATGCTGGGCCATTTGACCTCAGGAAATCACATGATAGGGTGGGGCTAGGTTTCACAGCGGGTTCACCCGAAGCCTTGGCTGATTGTGACCCACACCCGTTTTCACACCTTGGCTCGTGTGATTAGGTGGAGGATCAATAGGGGATCCATGCCCCCCTTGGGGGACACTCCCATAGGGCTTTAAAAATCTGGGACTCCACCATCTGCTCTTAGAACTGAAGAAGCTTCTTGAATGAGAGGTGAAATGTCTTGAAGAAAATTAAAGAAGTCCAGATGCTTTTCTTTCAAAGCTCTTTAGATTGTCTTTGGGGGTTTTCACACCACTTTTGTTCAAATGCAGCATTTTGCGATGTTCTAGACATCAAGTTTCTCAAGAGTATTAAATGCAAGTATTAAAACAATCCTTATATTATAATTGTAGCACAATTTTTTTTTTTTTTGCACAGTGAACTCCGAGCCAATGTTTAAACATGAAAATCTAAAAGAATTATTGGTAAACTATATAAACTATAAAAGATAAAAGCCTGAAATATTTACTGATTTACTGATAGAAAAAGACAAAAAAACAACTTCACATTGCAAAAAGAGTTTGATGATTGGCGATGGAATGACCCAGGTCTTGAAAATAAAAGAAAACATTCACATATTGAACTAAATTGTTCAGAGTACTATCAGGACTACTAATATTTTGTTTTGTAGTTCAACTGATATTTGCTCATTGTAGTGTGACAGTTGAATGAAAATTTGCATTTTCTTCATTTTTGTGTCTAAGAATTTCATGTTAAAAAGTATTTTACTTGCTTTATTTTACAATATTGTGTAATTCAACAAGATATAATTCAGAAGTTGACTTTTGCAATTTCAAGTTTTTGATTTATGTATCCTCAAATATGGGACTTTCAGTAGTGCTGATATAACCAATATTTAGACATTTTTGATACATTTGTCCGAAATTACAGATTCACATACAGATTTACTGGTAAGAAAAACCAGTAAAAATTCAAGCTATTATCTTTAATGCTTTCTGAGATATTCATGGTCAGGCATTGCCTTAAATTTCAGTGTGTGAAAAATGGGTCATTTATTTATTTGTATACTGGCTACGGATACTGACTACGGAAAGAAGCAATGGTCACCCACCTCCTTCACATGGATTTCAATTCAATTTTATTTATATAGCGCCAAATCACAACAGCAGTTGCCTCAAGGCGCTTTATATTGTACAGCTGATCCAACAATAATAGAGTCAGAGAAAAAACAAACAATCATATGACCCTCTATGAGCAAGCACTTTGGCGACAGTGGGAAGGAAAAACTCCCTTTTAACAGGAAGAAACCTCTGGTAGAACCAGGTTCAGGGAGGGGCGGCGATCTGCTGCGACCGGTTGGGGTGAGAGAAGGAAGACAGGATGAAAGACATGCTGTGGAAGAGAGACAGAGATTAATAACAGATATGATTCAGTGCAGAGAGGTCTATTAACACATAGTGAGTGAGAAAGGTGACTGGAAAGGAAAAACTCAATGCATCATGGGAATCCCCCGGCAGCCTACGTCTATTGCAGCATAACTAAGGGAGGATTCAGGGTCACCTGGTCCAGCCCTAACTATATGCTCTACCAAAAAGTTTTAAGCCTAATCTTAAAAGCAGAGATAGTGTCTGTCTCCCGAATCCAAACTGGAAGCTGGTTCCACAGAAGAGGGGCCTGAAAACTGAAGGCTCTGCCTCCCATTCTACTTTTAAATACTCTAGGAACAACAAGTAAGCCAGCAGTGTGAGAGCGAATTGCTCTAATGGGTGATATGGCACTACAAGGTCATTAAGATAAGATGGGGCCTGATTATTTAAGACCTTGTATGTGAGGAGCAGGATTTTGAATTCAATTCTGGGTTTAACAGGAAGCCAATGAAGGGAAGCCAATACTTGAGAAATATGCTCTCTCTTTCTAGTCCCTGTCACTACTCTTGCTGCAGCATTTTGGATTAACTGAAGGCTTTTCAGGGAGTTTTTAGGACATCCTGATAGTAATGAATTACAGTAGTCCAGCCTAGAAGTACTAAATGCGTGAACTAGTTTTGTGGGGATCCCACAGGCAAATGGGAACCATGAAGAGGCCGCTAGGAAAGCTGCAACCACCAAGTACCTGCAGAGGGTGAGACAAGTCCTGAGAAGTGAACAGTAAGAACAAGATCCAGGCTATCAACACCTACACCCTGCCTGTGATCAGGTACCCTGCTGGGATAATAGGGCTTTGGAGTTGACGTCACACTGCAATGCATTGTGGGGGCGCGGCACCATTTTAGCAGGCCACGAATCAAAACAAACACACTGTGTTGGAAGGAAGATTGCTACGAACCATACTTAAAAGCAATGTTCCCTCTAATTTTTCACGTGTCTGAGCGAACACACAAACTCCCTGAGCGATCCCTTGGACCACTGTGAGCAACAGCAGACGTGTGCACTGTGGTCACGCCAGCATCGAATCCATCCAAGTTACATGGTTTATTAAAATAATCAAATTACAGCATTTACATTTGTGTTAGACTACTTTTAATTAACTGCTTTAGCCCACTTACAATGAAAATGTAAAAAAAAAAATCTTGTTCATGACCTGTGTAGTATGTTAACACTATTGGAAGTAAAAATTTACTTGAACACCAATTTTGAAAACAACTTTCTTTTTTTTTTTTTTTTAAATAAAGCTCTGACTTGTATTATGAGTCTGTGGTCTGGGAGAGAGTCCTGTAACTCTGTCTGCAAAATACAGTATATAATGACCAATGCTGGGCAATTAATTATATAGTTACTTCTTTAAAAAAAAGTAACTGAGTTTTGCAAACAAAGTTTTTTGCAGCTATTTTTTTAAATGCAGCCAAGGTGTTTTTAAATAAACATTTCAAACTATTTACAGAACAATCAGCTGTTCTGCATCAAATCTGATGCCACACAAATTATTTGTGCCACTCCAAAAAATAATTTCTGTCCACTATGAGATAAAGGAGAACAACAGCCTGATACCTGCAGGCCTGACAACAGGAGATGTATCACTCCTGTAACACCTGTAACATTCAGCAGTCGCCTCATTGTTCTGACACACTCAACAAAAACTACACTACACACTAACTACACAAGATTTGCGCTAAACGTCTCAAATCTCTCACATCTTAAAACACCGCCGTCACTCCTAAAACTTCCCCCCGTTACTTAACAACTAGATGCCACGTTGCCATATCATTTTTTTGATTGGTCGACATGGTACTTTTTTGGACGAATAGGAAAGGGGGGTGGAGTTTGTTTTTGCTCACAGGCTGAGAGTGCTTTCGAGCGTTTTCCTTATAAAACGCCGTTTTTACCGTTTCTTCCCGCAGTAAATATAAACAACGATAGTATTCAGGAAGAAAACCAAACATTGCATATATTTTTATCATAACTCTGGTTTTACGTGGCCTATCAACACAATTTAAAAACTGGTATAAAGTCCACACTTTTCCCGTCAGTTGTTCCGTCTGTCCTACTCACATCTCCAATGGTTGTACACGTTGTCATTAACGTGGCTTCACTCCACATCAGTCACGCCGCTTTGCTAGCTAAAACACCGGTGTCGCATATAAGGACGCTGTCATAGCCTGTCAGCGACGTTGATTAGCTGCGTATATACGAATGTAAATCGCATTATTGGCTGGACTATGGGATAAGGTGGCATCGTTCTAATCCCATACGGGAGCAGCCAGTCACTTACTGACTAACACTGCAAAACAGAATTGTTAAAGTATTAATTTTAATTTCAAATCAGGTTAGATTTTTTTGTGCGCAACACAGATTTTCTGTGCGCAGAGACCGTGCCAGCAGTGCGCAATTGCGCACGTGCGCAGCTTAGAGGGAACATTGCTTAAAAGCATCTCAAAAGAAAAAGGACGGTATAGAGACAGGTGGCGTCCGGATGCAAAGAGACGGTACTTGCAAAAAAGAGCGTGCATTGGAAATGTGGACCCATATGAAATATGGCAGTGGAGTAGAAACCCTGAAGACCAACCGCTATTGACTTAGCCTGATATATTTTCGTACCTTGTCTGTGGAGTCAGCGCATACACAGCGAACCAATTTCTCAATTATAAATGTCTGGAGGCGCACATCCAATTCACCAAGGATTAGGTACAAGATTTTGGCTTTTTTTTTAAGCCTCCACGTTGTGAATTTGCCGTCATTCAAACAAAGGTAAGTCAGGTTGAGTACTGCGAGTAAAATGCGTTTGATTTCCCTCCGATCATTCAGATTAGTGCAAGCATAAATTCATTCATGAGGGGGAAATTGAGAACATGTTGAGGCTCTGTTAGATACATAACATAGTGAGGTCAGTGCATTGATGTGACATTGTCCTGAAGGATTTAGTCATTCTCTATGGTTAAAGAAATTGCACTAATTAATTCATATTTATTATAAATAATCCTACTTACACATCTTGCTTCCGTGTGTGTGCTGTGTCACTAAAAATACATTCTTTTTTGGTTTTATACATTGATTAATGACCTGCAGAATCTCCTTATCATATTAAGTGATTCATAATTGTCACTTAAAGTCGAACTTTATGCTTTCTCCCTCTTGAAAGTGATTATATCCTTGCATTACATGCTTTAGGTTCATTTTGTGCAGGCAGATTTTTTTAAAAAAACAGGTAGATTTAGAATATACCATGCAGCGTTCTATAGATGGATACATAAAAAGATAAAAAAATTACATGTGCTAACTTTCTAAACACTTTAAAATCTATTTATCATAAATGTAACAAATAAAGTAGATAAAACACATTTGTGTCGGCCTTGGCTCATTAAAGTTCTTGTCCTTAAATTAACTTTGTCTGTGTGTGTTTCAGGTACTGCACTCTCAAAGACTGAATGAACCAGCATTGCAGCCATGGGTCACTGTGAGTATCACAGGGAAGGTTGAAGTCGCCCACTGGACCTGTATGGCTGGAGTCGCGGAGACCTGCAGCCATGTCGCTGCTCTTCTGTTTAAAGTAGAAGCAACAGTGTTGATCCGTGGCACAAGGACTGTTACAGATGAACCTGCATACTGGGTTTTGCTGAGTAATATAACCAAGATACAGCCAGAGGTTGGCCATAAGATAGACGACTTCTCTTCAGCTGCCCAAAAAAAGGCTCTCAATCAAAACATAAACAGAACATCTGTAGTGACAGGTAAACAAAGCTGTCCTCAGAAAAGAAAAATTCCACCTGCTACCGTGGAGTTGTCTCAACTGATGGGACAATATTTCTCCAAGCATAATTCTGTTCTGAATAACCCATAATGTATTATTTAGGGGGGTCTACATATGCCTGAAGTGCACTGCCATGTAAATAATTTGCATTTACAGAATATGTACTTACTAAGTAACATTGTTCAAAAGTTGAATAAAGAAACAAATACATTTTTGCCTTTTTAAAAAAAAAAAAAATTAAAACCACTTTGTTACTGATGTGATGTTCTACAATGTAGAATCCATGTTGTTTAGTTTACAAATGACAAAATGTTCACATAAAATCATGACAGCATTTAAATAATATCACCCACTACTAGCATTCTGTAATTTACTGTCTCTTTTGAAAACTTATCACTACATATACAGCACAAGACTTTTAAGAGTATTTAAGAAGAGCATTTTTCCCTGGTTTTACTACCACTCTGGGGCACATGTTCACCAAAACGCAGCAAACCTTCACCATCTTATCCAGAAGGGTCACCTCTTCACCCTCACATGGAAGAAGTAATCTGACTGGCATGCTGGTATGTAGCATGTAGTTTGAAGCAGGGATTTCGTAGTGCCCCATGTGTAGCGTTGGAACCCAGTCAGGATTTGTTTCATTCATTTCATAGGCTGGTTTGCCTAAAATAATGAAAAACAATTAGCAACTCTATAAATAGAACGTAGTTCTACAAAATCACCCATTAGGATGGTTGTTCTAATTTGCTATGACCTCAGAGCGCATTGAAAATAAAACTAATAGGCTATAAAGAGTAATATGAACTTATTTAGAACTTACCTGAATGAAAATGTCTGGAGCACACCAACAGATATCTGTAGATGGTAGAGAACTGGATATCAGCTGCCTTCTTTTGGTACCATCTGATACATAAGCTCCCTCACGTTGCTTCCAGGTGGGGAAACGATAAAAAGAGAGCCCATTTTCCAGCTTATTCCCTTCCTGATTGTGCGATCTAACATTACAACCGACAACACAGCAAGTGCGAACCATTGCTGATGCTATCCATGTGCTTTCGCTCCTTTAGCCCTTTGCTTGTCCTGCTAAAATGGCGCCTCGGCGGTCACGCCCCCTCCCGTGACATCGCGCTCCAAAGCCCTATAAGCTGGCCACAGGAGGAAATAGAAGCCACTGACATCAAGACAAGGAAGCTCCTGACCATGCATGGAGGGTTTCACCCCAAGTCCAGCACCCTGATGCTGTACGCTAAGCGGAAGGAAGGAGGCCGGGGACTGGTGAGTGTCAATAACACGTTCCAGGATGAGACAACGAACATCCACGAGTACATCAGGAAGAAGGCCACGACTGACCGCATACTCAGTGAATACCTCAAGCAGCAGAAACCCAAGAAAGAGGAACAAGAGGAGGAACTATCATGGAAGGATAAGCCCCTGGACGGTATGTTCCACTGGCAGATAGAGGAAGTGGCTGACATCCACAAATCCTACCAGTGGCTGGACAAAGCTGGACTGAAAGATGTCACAGAGGCACTAATCATGGCAGCACAGGAACAAGCTTTGAGCACAAGATCCATTGAGACTGGTGTCCATCACACCAGGCAAGACCCCAGGTGTAAAAATGCCACTGAGCTAATCCAGCACATAACAACAGGGTGCAAGATGCTAGCAGGTAGGGCATACATAGAACATCATAACAAGTGGCCGGCAGAGTATTCAGAAACATGTGGCCTGGCAGGTCTCCTGCCATCCCCTTGACATCAGAGACTGGCTGTGTGCACTATGTCCAGAATCTCTGGGTAAAAAGCTGTAAGCCATATCATCCTTCAAGCCTTCACTGTAAATCTGTATAACACTGCCCACAGTTCCTAAGTGCTGACATGGTAAGGAAACAGTCTTGTAGTGTCGTCTTCTTGGGATGCTCAGTTTATGGCCTGTCTCTGACATTCCCCTTTATTTGAAACTTGGCCTTCAATTTGGATGCAGCCATCCAAAGGATGCAGGATGAACATTGTTGTTGCTGACCACAAACTCCTGTCCCACTTTTTTGAACTGAGATTTGGTCTGTGTTATTTCGTTCATCCTGCTCAGTCACAAGCAGCCAGAAAAACTGTTTCAGTGTGTGAGCAGAATAGACTTTGAGTACTCTAATTTCATAAGTTCTAGATCTATTTAAAAAAAAAAAAAAAAAATCTCAAAAATATCAAATATCAAACAAGAATGCTAAAAGGGTGCTAGGGTAACATTTCAATATCAAAGTCTGAAATGCTATCAGCTTTATTTTTATTTATTTATTTATTTCTTCTATATTTTATCTTGCAATATCTGTCAACCTATTTCTGTTGTAATTGGTGAAAGAAATGTCACAGTTAAAATATTTTTTCTTGTATGGCAACATTTTGTTATTGATAATATAAAACTGTGCTTGCTTTGTATTTATATTTAGATGAACCTGAAATGTGCTTTTTCTTGCTCATGTAGTTTCCTCAGCATCCAGCAAAAATGAGTAGTTCAGAGCAGATGCTTGTGTAATCTTTCATGCCTGCACTCATCAACAGTTTGCAAAACTTGTCATTGATTTGTGGCTTTGTCTTTGTTTTCAATGTCAGCCATCCAAAAAGAGGAAAAAATGCAGAAGTCTTAGAAAATAAAATTGTATCTAAAAACATAAACCTGTCAAACCAAAACAGAACAACGTTTCACCTGCTGTTGTACCTGCATGGTTCTGTTCTGCATAACTGAAATTGAGGGCATTTGCATTGTTATGTAGCAGAAGACGTAGCACCATACTTACATGACTTACAAATGAATGTAGAAAGAAAAATAAGATTTAGATTATAAATACTTTTGGCAATGTGTTTGCATATTTAGAAGATTAAAATTGATTGTTCTCATGTAATGTCAACAATATGCTGTATCACACTATCTCAAGGAAAAAGCAATGTGAAAGCTGCTGTTCTCAATATATTTATGCTCAGTCTTCCTTCATTTATATGGTTCAGTAGTCCAATGACAGTATATTTGATAGCTACTTAAACTTTCTCTATTAAATTTAATTAAAATTAATCATCTGGGCTCTGTCAGTTAATAAAAGGCCTACATATTTGCATGCTTGGTGTACTGTTGTGAAGCCATATTTATTAGAGAGTTGGCTTTTGAAGGCTGTTATAAGTGAACTGATTGAGTTATAACATGGGCGTGCATATCATGTAATTTTCCCTTTTCTGTTTGAAAGAATTTTAAAGTTTCAGAAAAAAGGTGTAAAAATCTTAAGAGCAACATGGTAAATATAAGCATATAAATGAGTGAGCTTGTTCTGTGTAGTTTATCTGGTTCTTTTCTCTCATGAATACTATTAACAATAAATTTAGTCAATTTCTCTCCATAATGACATTAGCATGAGTAGCAATATGTTTGTTTTTTCACAATTATGCTTTTATTAAATGGTGAATATAAATAACAGCAATGTGGTTTGTCTATAATGAATAAATGAATAAATAAATAAATAATCTCTTAACAAACTGACTTGCCCAAATGAGATGGCGCCCAATCTATATACTAATCTTTTAAAGGATTTTAAACGAAAAAGGGGCAAACCCCGAGTCAATAACTAAATTTAATACAAAGACACATATCACACAGAAAGCTCAAGAAAATAGAAACAACAATTACTGTAACTTATGTAAATTCATGGCAAAACAGTGTAATCAAATGTGCACACCATCATTTAGAATATAGTGTAGTGTCATAATATATTAAAACAAAAAAAGCTAATCGATTAAACCAGTCATTTAGTAACTGGAAATCTTAAATGTGAAAATAAGTTGGCAGCATTAAACCTTATTCTGTATCTGATTTATATGATTGTGAAATATAATTTGTAATACTAGAGTTTTTCAATTGTGTGCATGATCATCACAGTGTTCTTGGTCATTTTACTTACCGTATTTTCAATTTCCATTGTCTGTTGTCAGCTAGGTTTCAGATGATTCTTGAGTCTGGGCTTTCTTTTTGAGATGCAGTAAAGCCTTTCAAAGACCCTCAGAACAACCTTTAACCACTGTTTTTTACTTTTGTTTGTTACCATAGTTCTTGGAGGTTACTGACATAAGCCTTGGTATTGGATTCCTATAAGTTCTTGAAAAGGTGACAGCAGATAAATTGCAGCATTAAGGCTCACTAATATAATCCTCAAAACTGGAAAGTCAACTTTAGAATGGCAGCAGGGTGCTTCTGTGCTGTCTTATAGGATCTGATACAGAGGGTTGTAGTGCCACTGGTGGAGCCGCATGTAGGCTATCTGATATGTATCTGAACATATAAGAAAAGGAATATATTTTTATTTGTTCATCAAAACAAAGCAAGATAAACCTCATTCTAAAATTAAGGTACCAATGAGCGACAGTTATTTTATTGCATGTTTAGGCTGAGCGTGAATATGAGCAGATTTAACATTTATATTAATTTCAGTATTTGAAACTGAGCTGTGTCACCCTGCATTCAGAATTTATGTATGGCTCAGGGTTTACCTAAGCCTCTAGTCCTTATTGACTCTAAACTTGGAATGATGGCTGAGCCTTTCAAAATATGCTTAAAAATGTAATATAAGAAACACTGGACATAAGTTATTATTCAGAAAGTTTCATGAATGTGAACAACGCACATGAATTTCAAAACTTGTCTGCTATGCTGAGGCTTGACCCAGGGCCACAATAAGTAACAAAAATCTGTCCAGTACATTTTTATTATTATTTTCAGGTCAAAGTGACTTGCAGGTCACATTAAAAATTCATGTCACGATGCTGTTTGAAATGTTTATTTACATCAAACTCACACAATTTTCATATTGATGTCATTTTATGACAGCAGTGTCATTATAATGTAAATATCCTGTCAGTTCATATATTTTCTCATATTAGTTTTATTCTGGGGTCTTCTACAAACACCTACTATACAAGCCAAAGATCATTGCATCTAAAAATCTGTTAAGACACAAGTAAGTTGTTTGATCACCTTCAGACTAATAGCAACTAATCTAATAACAATCAGTTCTGTGCAGAGATAAAAACTGTATATAGTTTTCACAGTTATATTTCAGTATTTTATTTCATTACTGTTATACCCTTGAAATCAAAATAGACACATGTTGGTGACTTTTATTTAAGCGATTTTTGCAGGCCTAAGGCTTTATTGTTACTTTGACTTTAGATGATGTTTTTTTGAATTTGTGAATCAAATAAGGAAGGCATTACTAGCATAATTTAAAAAACAACAACAAAGGTTTCATTCATGACAGTTCTCACTTAACTGCAAACAATGTGGCATTATCATGAGCTTGATTTATGCTGGCATTATAAAGGAAGTCTGCCATCTTCGGTGTGTCCAATTATTCTGTGAAGAAAAGGTAAAGCAAAAATAAACACATTCTGGAAAGAAACTGTTCGAAACTGGTGAGAGCAGCCTGAAGTGAGCATTTTGCCCACAGGAATTATTTTTCCTTTATTATTTAAAACATGAAGAGATGACTTACATTATACTAATATACATCTGATATACTGATATATATGTGTATATATATATATATATACTCATTATGACAGCAAATGAGGAAAGGCATAAAATGTCTCTTTGAAAGGCTTACCTCTGACTGTGAGTTTAGTTGCAGACTCTGCCCTTCCCAAAGAGTTTTCTGCAACAACCTTGTACTCCCCGGTGTCTTTCGAGCCAACCCTCAATATGAGCAGAGAGCATACTCCACAGGTGTTGGAGATTAAGTAGTTAGTGTTTGTATTCAGACTGACATTGTCGCGGAGCCATGTGACATGAGGTGTTGGATCCCCTCTTATAGCACAAGTCATATAGCATTCATACCCTTCAGGAGCTGTGTGGGTTTTCAGTGGGACAATGAACTTGGGAGGACACAGCAGATTGCACGTCTTTGATTCTGGCACTCTCACAGTGAACTTTTCTGGAAGAAAGGAAACATGCAATGCATTCTAATTGTATTCATCTAACATTAGAAAATGTTTCAATACTGTCTTGATGATGGCGCTACAACAGAATTATTAGAAAATGAAAGGAGATACTAGTCCTGTACTAGAGTTTGTCATAATCATACAGCAAAGCAAAAGGGAAACAAGGTTAAAACTCTAAAGTTTCAAATATCAGTGGATAAGTCATAAAAACAAATACAGATAAATACAGCAATGCATACCCATTGTCCACATTTTATTTATATTCATATATATATATATATATATATATATATATATATATATGGCCCTATAACATCAGTGTCAGCGCAAATTAAGTAAAATAGATAGGGTCACAGACAGTTAAACCTAGTCACTTAGTTGTTAATATTTAATACTGGATTTTCTTAAAGCTGTACTCTTAAAAATTGCAGTTCTTCTTCAAACTAACATGTCTTCCAAAAAGACAGGCTTTGAAGCCATAACCATGTGCATACCTTTTTTGGCAGGAATCAGCCACTTGGGTGATTCAGAGGGTTTGGAGGAGCCCATGTCGTTCTTTGCATAGACTCTGAACTGGTATTCTCGTCCTGGCATTATGTTACATGCTGTGAATCTGTTGTTGAAGATTCGATCTGCAATGGTGTTCCATGTTCTTTTGCTTGAATCACGCTTGGTCACCATGTAGTGCAGCCTGTCATCACGTTTCTCATCTGGAGATGCTGTCCATGAAATAGTCACAGTACCATGCACATTTTCATCTAACTCCACAGGACCTGGAGGCTTGGGCTCATCTGGAGTTAAAAAGAAAGTTTAGTTTTTTCTTTTGTCCACAGCATATGAAATGGAAGTTTTACAATAAATACAAGACTACCAAACACACCTGTGACTCTAATTTCAATGCTGATTGTTTCTTGCCCAACAACGTTCTTTACAATGATTGTATAGACTCCAGTATCTGAGCGCTCAGCAGAAGGAATGAGAATCTGGGATGTACCCTCTGCATTACTGATGGTCACTTTTTTAGACACTGGCACACCATCTTTTAGCCAGATTACATCTGGCCAAGGAGAGGCCTAGAAAGAATGCAAAGATGTAATTTTCTTAGTTTGTAAGAAGATAAAATAAGAGCCCTATATGTCTGTTGTCACAAATATAGTAATCAAGTTATTACCTCAAAGTTAATGTTGAATCGTGCTGAATTTCCTGCTCTCACCACCATAAAACTCTTAATTTTGGCATCAGTGAATCGGGGCCTCACTATGTAAACAGCAGGATGAAAGTTTGTCAGAACAAAATTTAATATTGGGTAAAAGTTACAGGAAGACAAATCTCGCAAGTAGGCTTTGGTGGTAATAATTTGGCACAGAAGATGATATTTATACATGGAGCAATTCAAATGTACCATGAGCAGTGGAGACACTGGGTGTATTGATGCTCAAGGAAACGACCTCAGATTTTAATCTGGTATGTATTGCCAAATATTGTGGTTGTACCTTTTATGCTGGTTATTAGATTTCTGAAGTATGCAAAATTCTGGTAATTACAAGTGATTGAAACTATATACTTAACTTGAGTCAAGCATTGCTTAGTGGAAACAAAACAAAGAATAATTACTGAATTTATCATTATTGTGTTGCTTTGTAATTATGACATTAAATATAACATTTGGGAATTTTCTCACCAGGAGGAGGCATAGAGATATGGTAGTTATCCAGTTCCTGTGGCTCTCCATGGCCTCCTTCATTGATAGCAATGACTCTTACCCAGTACATAGCCATTGACTTCATGCCTTTTACTGTATAAGACGTCATGGTTATTGCATTCAAATTACAGCGATCCCACTCTGTGTTTTCTGCAAGCCTGATCTCCACAAAATATCCCTTTGCTTCATCTGCAACCCCCTCAATGTCCTTGGGTTTTGTCCAAGACAAGGACATGGTTGTGTAAGTGGAATCTGTCACTTTGAAGTCACTGACTTTACCAGGAGGTTCTGTAAAATATGATTCAAAGACAGACATTATTTTTACACAAAGCTAAATATAGTCTAAAAATGCCAACCATATCAGTTTCCACCTACTTTTAGGGTCTCTGGCAAACACGAATTCTGAAGGGGAGCTGAATTCACCGGCTCCAGAGTTATTGATCGCAGACACACGGAATTCATACTCCATGCCCTCAACTACATCTTTCACAGCAAATTGCTTCCCTGTAAGGGAAAAATTAGAATTGCAGCAATAAATCATTAGGACATCACTGTTGTGCTGTCAAGTTATTCTAACATAAACAAACAGAAACTGGCTGTGAATAAGAAACCTCTAATCATCTCATTGGGTGGATTGACAGGGCCCCATAAGTTGCTGCCCTTCTTGCGTTTTTCAAGGTTGTATCCCAGAATACTGGTTCCTCCAGTATCAGCAGGGGGAGACCAGGAGAGAGTGATACAGTCTTTGAAGGCACTGACAACCTTGGGTGCTGATGGAGGTCCAGGGTATGCTGTATACAGAAAAGAGTGGGATTAGTATTTTTTTTTTTTGTCTAATGGTTCAATAAAAAAGGTACTACTTTTGAGGAACTGACGTTGAGAATGACACAGAAGCTGAACCATAACTTTATTGCATTAGAAACCATAGTGGTCAGTTGGAATTAAAAGATATTCTTTGCATTCTCTTCAGTTATTTAGCTACCTTAAATTAGAAGTCTTGCCACATGAGAAGGTAGCACAGCAAAATGTTTCCATTCATTCTCTTGAAATGTACACAGCTAAATTTATTACATTGTTAATGAAAGCTTCTGCCTGACTTTTAGTTGTCAGTTTTTTTTTCCCTAATTCAACAAAGACTTGAATAGAAAAAAAAATGAATATGGGAAAATGAAAATAAGGTCGTTCAATTTATTGTTATAGAAGTAAGTTTGCATAGTTTATTTAAAATAAAATAAACATTTATTTTATTTTTATTTAAAATAAAATAAACAGTGAATATCCTATCTCGCAGCTGTCTGCAGACCATTCCCATTTTTGTGAAGCCATTTCATGAGGAAAGTCAATTTTATGATGAAGCACAGGAGGAAAAACACAAAAAACAAGTACCTGAGTTTTTCAATAAAAGGTTTTTTTTTTCTTTTTTTTTTTTTTTTACCTGTAAGATTTGCCTTTTGAATGTTGATAACCAGATCGTTAATACAGTGGTATTTTGAGAAGATGGCATTTAGATAATTGTTATCTTAGTTCACCTTTTGTACCAGCTTGAATGTCCTCCGTTTCCATCAGCTCACTGATGCCCATTTCAGTCTCCACTCTGAGACGATAGCAATACCTTCGGCCATGGTCTACATCCGTGTCCCTGTACTTGGCCTCAGGACCAATTGGCCCCAACTTCTTCCAGGTGTTACGACCAACTTGTTGTCGTTCAAGGATATAGTTTAATATCTTGCAGCCACCACTGTCTTTTGGGGGTCTCCACTTGAATTCAACTGCAGAGGAGGAGGCTTCAACAATCTCTAGAGGTCCCATTGGAGGAGTAGGTTTATCTGTTTGAAGAGAAAGCACCATACAGAATATTCATCTGTGCAGAACCAAGATTTTTAAGTGTATTAAATCCAGTATCTTATGCAAAAGTGCTATATACACACCCAGTACAACAAGTTGGCTGAGAGCCTCCATAGTGCCAAACTCATTTTTGAGTTTAATCTTGATTTCACCACTATCTTTACGCTGAAGCTTCAATAGCAGTAGACGGCTAGACCCCTCTGAATGCTCTATCTTGATGTTTGCCTCCTCCGAAAGCTCTTCACCCTCACGGTACCACTGAATTTTTATAGGTTCCCGTCCAATAAAAGCCAAGTTGAACGTAGCTTTGTGTCCTTTTTTCACAGTGACAGGAGTTTTGAATGCTTCCAGATCTTCAGCATTAAATCGTGGTGGATCTAGAATGAGTCATAAAAAAACCAAAACATATTTCAAGCACTGTTATGCTTTGTAGTTACTGTATGTACAATAAATAAACTTATTTTGCACTGCTCTTAAAAATTATTTTTCATCATGAACTAAACACACTGCTTAATGAATGATGCAAACCTTGTGAGCAAGAAAATAGCTATTGCAATACTAATGTTTTTACCTTCAACAGCAATCTCAGCCTCTGTCTTACGCCCGTCTGCTTCAAATTTATATTTCCCTGCAAATTCTTCTGTGACTTTATGAATTTTCAGTCTGTGAAATGTTCCATCCTTTGAAATAGTTAACCCCTCAGATGACTTAATCTGGAATAATAACAAAATAAAAATGCAGACATAAGTGTACAAATTAGTTTTTGACTTCTAGTGAAAATTTTCTTTAAAAAATAACTTTCACTGAACTAACACAGGCAGTCCCTCAACATGTTTGTACTGTCTGCTCATATTGCTCATATTAAATCATGTTGTGCTTTTTAAAGAACCTATTTTAACATTGCACTCAGCAACAAACAAATCCTAACAAAAAAGTAACTTCAAGGGTCAAATTGCATTATATTTCTTCACGTCAATATACAGTGTTGTGGGCCTCGAGTTTGAGACCCCTGATATAGCGCTTTGTTCTATAATAATATCTGCCTGCCATCCATGGCCAAAATACAGTGTCTTTAGACAGTGGGGTGAAGCCAGAGTACCCAGAGGAAACCCATGCAGGTAAAGTCTAAATGCAACATGAACAGATTTAAGACCATGAGCTTACCTCTTCTCCATCTTTGTACCAGACTCCCACACAGTCTTCACTGCTCACTTTACACTCCAGCTCTGCCGCTTCTCCAATAATGGCTTTGCAGTCAGAAAGCCCAGCATGAAAGTGAACTCCTGGGTCTGAAGATTTATCAAACATTAAGTTAGTAATTGCAAATACAGTATCTTTTATTTCATTTTTGTAATTGTACATTTACAATTTTAGTGATTTGAAGATTTCCATTCATGTATGCAAATGTGGACATACTTACCTATTTTATTTTTTACTTATAAAAAATAAGTTTTTATGACAGAAATGTCAGATTTGTAGTAACTGTTTAATCCAAGTTGGTAAATGATGCAATAAGAGTGGGTTTTTGGGAAAAAAAAATGACTTGATGAAGATCTTTAAATTTGTAGCTTGTCTCATATGGCATTGGTCTTCGTCAGCTCAAGCCAACTCTTGGCACAGCTCAGGAATGTCTTCACAGAGTCGTCCATTTGTCTCTGTTCACTTAATTAGTCTTGGAAAAAAGAAAGATTTACTATTAAGATGTCCCACTTGGGATTGGCCTTCTTGCTCAGTGAAGGAGTATATAATTTTTGCTGGCATAAATTCAGCATCAAGTGAAATATGTAAAAAAAAAAAAACACCCATGAATCTGGTTTAGGACATAGTCATCCTCCAAGGCCAGTCCAAATTGTCTTCCATCTTCCAGTTACGTAAGAGTGCAACTACACAAAGTATTTAACCTACCAGTTAAAAAAAATAAATGACTCCAAAGCACTGATTCATCCTGAATTAACTTTTAAAATGAAAAGCAAGATTGTTAACACAGAAAGCACACAAAGCACAGATGCATAAAAATCACATACACACACCACACCCAACCTTCAAATACATACAAAGACACATGTAGACGCAAATAAACAAATTGTTGGCAGCTAATCCACTTGTAGGTCAAAAAAATAAAATTAAAATTATATAAGTAATGGTGTTCTGTTACCTAAAAAATATGTGAAGTAGTTTTAACAATTCTGGGACAATTAAGCTAAAAAACATTAGTGTGTCAGATTTAATTGATGTTTCCTAAATAAATGCATGCTCAAAGTTAAATCCACTTGTCCTGACCTGTAATCATTGTAGGAGGTAATTTATCCAATTAGACATTAAATCTGCTCTTCTTCTTAATGATCACACACTTCTATTAAGTCCCAAGCCACTGGAAATGTCATCAGCTCATCATATGACTTCCAGTGAGATTGCTTCCCATGCAGCAGTTAATATAGCACCTGTAATCTTACCACCAAGTGTCTCGTCGAACAGTCAGCCTTGCTGTGCACGGCCTGAACGTTTGCCAGCTGCTGCTGGCTCATCATCATCTGCACCCTCACCATTTTCAGGAGATTTATCACTGCCTGCTGATGGTCCAGTGCCATTATCACCATTGGTATCTCTTGCTTCTCAGTTTTTTGCTTTTCAAGTTTAAGGGACATCACCATAAATACCATCAATCCAGTATTTCTCATTTGCTGTTGGTTAAGCCTTACAAATAACATTGATAAAGTCAGTAATAATAACAAAATATTTACATAGATAATAAAAACAAACAGCAATCGGTACAACAGAGTGGTGGAAAAGGTGATCTCTAACTTGGATAGTATTTCTTGGTATATGTGAAAAATAAATGGATGAAATAACCAAAAGCAGTAATACATGTGATAAAAGTGCTGATCCTTTTTAAATTTTCTAGTGCTTCAAAAAGTGGACAGTTCATGATTAGATATGTGAAGTTGTTTGGGATTTAATAATCTTTACTATTTGCCTACTAAATAGAAGACCTCAAATGATTCAAACATGACATTTATACAGCATAAAAACAAACATGAAAGCACATTACACATAAAACACAAATACAGACGACTTTCCTTATATGTGAAAGCTTTAAAAGAGAGTTTAAAATGTAAAAAACATATATGCTAGTTTTCAAGACAAGACACAAAAACAAAGAAAAGCAGGCATGATATACAACAGTTTTTTTTCTAATTTATTAACTAGAGGTTAATAAACTAGAGGTTAACTGAAAACCATGCGATCTGTAAATACATGGTTGCACTTACAGATGACTCATTAAATGACATTATATTTGAATGCTGGATTGTCAAGAAGCAGTAAACTTAACCCTTTAGCTTGTTTAACATCCCAGTGTTCTCTTGCTTACTGATGTTTAACAAGACACTTCTGGAATTTGTTATTATTATTATTTTTTTAATCCACTTCGTGGGGCTTAATTTTGCAGTTGACATAGCAGAGCACTGAAAAACTTTGTAAGATATCAGCTACTGCTTACGCACCTGCATCTAAACTGAAGTATTTAGAATTCCCTACAGGTGTAATGATGAAGCGATTTTCATTCCTAATGACTTATTTGTCAGTAAACTACAGCATGCAACCTTTACGTTGCTTACCAATAAAAGGTTCTGCAAATGCCACATTTACGTTTTTTCTGCGTTATTCTTTTTCACAGGAAATCACAAGTCTCCTCGTTGATTTGTGGTTTCCTCATCATTTATATTTCTAATTATTTTATAGCACTTTTATACAGAATAGACTGCTAGTAATATTTACAGCGTAAATGAAAAGTTGTGTAATACAATACAAATTAAATAAATTGAAAGAGAATAAAAATGGTCAACTTATATAATTCTGTGTGTAGTGCAGTAAAGTACAGTATTAACAACTTACCTATTACGGTATCTGGAACCAGAGGACCAGCTCTCACACGTTTTCTGCGTTTTCCTCCTTTACCTCCTCCCTCTCCTCCTTTACCCCCTTCTCCTCCCTCTCCTCCTTCTCCTTCCTCTCCTCCTCCTCCTACATATCCTTCTTCTCCCCACTCCCCCTCAAATTCTTCATCAGAATCTTCAAATGAATCATATTCATCTTCTTCCTCAAAAGCTTCTCCTTCACCGCCACCGACTCCTACTCCAGCTGCGCCTTGAGCTCCACCTTTTCCAATGGCTGCAGCTCCATGTCCACCTTCTTGTCCACCAGCACTGGCACCACCATCAACTCCAATGCCTGCACCCCCTGCACCAATACCACTGGTACCACCAGCACCTGCAACTGCAGTAGCACCGCCAGCACCAATACCAGCACCAGCAACACCACTGGCACCGCCAGCGCCACCAGGACCGCTGGTACCGCCAGCACCAGCAGCACCCCCGGCACCAACAGCACCGCCAACACCAGCAGCACCCCCGGCACCACCAGCACCGGCAGCCCCACCAACACCAGCAGCACCCCCAGCACCAGCAGCACCCCCGGCACCAACAGTTCCATCAGCACCGGCAGCCCCACCAACACCAGCAGCACCCCCGGCACCAACAGTTCCATCAGCAGAGGCCGCGCCACTTCCAGCACCAGCTCCTTTTTTCTTACTTTTCCTCGGAGCTCCGTCTTTACCAGCTGCTGCCCTTTTAGCTCTTGCAGCAGCCTTAGCTTTAGCTTTGGCTTCAGCAGCTGCCTTTTTAGCTGCTTCTTCATCCTCTTGGGTTGCTGCTCCAGCGGCTTCTTTCTCAGCTTGGGCTTTCTTTGCAAGTTCCAGTTTTTCTTCCAATTCTTTCTGATATTTTTCTTGCTGGTCCTTTGCTATTTTCAACAGCTCCTCTTCGTTGCCACCTCCAGCCATGGTGGTTTTGCGAGCCCCCTTCTTGCCTTTACTTGCAGGATCTTTGTCAGCTATGAAAAACATGTCAAATATATTTGTAACTTGCAGCTGATTTTGGAAAAATTTTGGAATATTCAATTTTTTAATGTGAATTTTGTGATTTTTTTTTAAATGAGATATATATGTACGTGTGTGTGTGTGTACATAATTCTCACCTTCAACTATAAGCCAAGCGTTGCAAGATTTTATTCCTGCCACAGCAGCATAGATACCGGCATCCAAAGGCATGCAGTCCCGCACAATCAATTTGTGGATGAGCTTATCCTCAGATACAGTAATTTCATGTTTTTCACTATTTGACAGCAGAGCACTTTTGCCATACCATTTGATCTCATTCATGGGTGCAGTTAGGACACATTGAAAGAGGGCGTCCTCTCGTTCTTCTGCCTTGACCTCTTGTATTTTGACAGCAAAGTCGACTGGAGGTACTGCAAGGTTTTAAAAAGACAGAAAAGAATCAGATAAACGTATTTAACATCACTCAATCCATTATCTAAACTGCTTACCCTGTTCAAGAACTCTTTCATCAGAGCTGCCCCATCTTAATGAGTTAATTTAAGCTATAAGTACATTTCAATCAAATGGAAAAACACGATTTATGGTTAACAATTGTATAAGTAACAATAAAAGAAGCTGAATACACTTAAACCTTATCTAATCTTAATACCTGGATTAAAGACAGACCTTTAAGATCAGTGGAGAACACGTTGACACCCTCAACATCCACTGAGTAGAGTCCAGCATCTTCTGCTCCTAGTTTTTTGATTTTGAATATGTATTTTTTGCCAACTTGTTTCAAACTATGTTTCAGCTCATCACCCTCTTCTTTGGAAAATGGAACCATGACACCATCCTGCAGAATTTAAAGATGTATTAACATTTTGATAATACGTTTAAAAAGAAAGAAGCAAGACAAAATGTAATGAGCAGTTAATTTCTTACCTTGTACAAGTACATTTTGCTGCTAGGATCCTTGAGATCCATATCCAACTCAATTGTTGCATAATCATCATCTTTGACCTCAATAGGCTTTAAACTGCTGATATGTGTGACAAACTATGGCAGAGATATATCGAAAATTATAATAATAGTCAAGCGACAGTATACAATGCAGCAAATTTAAAGAAAACAAAATAGGCCTCTGTGAATAAAAGCAATTTTGTTGGAGAGGCTTTTGCTGAACAACACAATGCCAGAGTTCTGTACCTCTGCGATCTCCTCTTCTCGTTCTTTTTTCATTTCATTAAGTTTCTTTAGCATGCCACGGAAGTCTGTGATACTATACTCAGCACAGATACGCTCATAGTCTTTCTTGTCTGCACTGAGCAGAATTTCCCAGACCTTCTCCTCTGTCTCCATTGGCTTATGCTCACGTGTTCCATCTGGATTACTGTATTGACAAGCAGCATTAAGTTAGAATTCACAGCTATAAAGAACACAAAAAGTAAGAATAGTTCACAAGCTATAAAAAAACTCACCGTTTTTTTAGTGTTTTTCTGAAGTCAATTGTTTCTGAGGAACCATAAAAAAAAAACTTAAAACACAAATCTGTCAGTCAATATAGAAATATCATAAATGTGGGAGGCTCTGACCAGAGGAGGCTCTAGTAACTAAACCACAGCATAGCTTCATAATGGCAAGCGTCTGGGGGCTGAGGTTAATATTTTCAGAAAAAGAGTCACTGATGTCTTAAGTGGCAGTGCACAGTGAAACTGTGCTGATGTGACAGACAGATTTTTCCAAATAATTCAAATCACTGAATAAAATGTCAGCTTGCAATTAAAATTAATGGACAAATTATGTAGGAGAAAAAGTGAACCACTCTATCATATTAAATATTAGTAGATTTAAAGAAAGCCCATTAATATCCATTTAACTTATCTTGCCAAGTTCCCTAAATGTCTTCTGTAAAATCTAATAGATGTTTTATGAATTACATTTATAGTTTGGTTGTGATGCAGTTTGCTTATTTTCTGGAAAATGTTTCAGAAGCGCTGTAATGCATAACTTGTCCTGGCCTGATAACAAACAATTCAATTCAATTTTATTTATACAGTGCCAAATTACAACAACAGTTGCCTCAAGGCCCTTTATATAGTAAGGTACACCCTACAACAGGGGTGGGCAACTCCAGACCTCGAGTGCCGGTGTCCTGCAGGTTTTAGATGTGTCCTTGATCCAACACAGCTGATTCAAATTGCTAAATTACCTCCTCTGCCTTGAAGTTCTCGAGAGGCCTGGTAATGAACTAATCATTTGATTCAGGTGTGTTGACCCAGGGTGAGATCTAAAACCTGCAGGACACTGGCACTTGAGGCCTGGAGTTGCCTACCCCTGCCCTACAATAATACATACAGAGAAAAACCCAACAATCTGACCCTCTATTGAGCAAGCACTTTGGCGACAGTGGGAAGAAAAAGAACCATTTAGTGAAGGAAACACTAAATGCTTCTAAGAAAACATTTCAAGGTCATTTATGAGCTCTTACCTTCGACTTGTGCCTTTTGGAGTTCTTTGGTCTTAGAAAATCCAACTGTGAACAATAAAACATAATTATTTATTTATTAATTTTGTTTTTAATTCATCATAAAGATACCAGTTGCTCATGAAGATATGTAATTCAGCTTTAACACATCTGACAAAGACAGTATTTCAGAGAATAAAAATCTTACCTTCAATAACATTTAAAACAACAGTGCAAACAGCCCTTCCATATTCATTTGTTGCAAAACACTTGTAGGTGTCAGCATCTTCTGGAGCAACTTTAGGGAACTAATGAAGAACAGAGTTGATGTCATTTTTATTATCTTTGACTGCATATTAAGTGTTGTTACTTATTTCAGCTCACAATCACTTGTACCTTGTAAGTGCTATTGTGAAGCTTACCTCAAGGGTGTGTTCTTGGGTTGCCTCATCATATTTTTGTTGGCACACAGCAGGGTGAAAAAGTATTTCTCCATTTGCTCTACTCCATGTCACAGTAGGGGTTGGGGTTCCTACTATTATGGCTTTAAAGAATGCAAATTTACCTATAAAAGAAAAAGTTGAGGATTGTTTAGTATTGAAAAAATAACTCTTAGAATGTTTTAATAAATGGAAATGTTGAAGATACAAATGTTACAGAACATGTTAATACATTAAATTAAGAAATTCTAAAATGATAAGAGGCCTGTCATAAGTTGCAATTTCAGCACTTTAATTCTGGAGTCACTTCATGACTGTAATATTCCATGATTGGGATTGTTTCTGTTGCCACTGCCACCGAGTGTGCAGAAATTATAGGTTTGAGGCTTTTCCTAGTTTTCTTCATTTTTATGATATTTATTTCAACCCAATATCACAGGAGATGTTTGGCCATAATGCACAACACCATGTCTGGCAAAAACCAAACAAGGCATTTCAGCATAAACGCCTCATACAAACTGGCAAGCATGGTGGTGTAGGGATGATGATTTAGTCTTGTTTTGCAACCACAGGTCCTGGGCATCTTGTAGTTACTGACAGTGACATAGTAATATGTCGTGTGTTTTTATTCAAGTAAAAAAAAAAACAAACCCTCCCAGTACATAAAACCTCAGTGGTCAATAGCATTCAGTAACCCAGATAAGAACATGCAGTACCCCTTTTCTTCAAAACTGGATTAAGAGCTTCTCAAAAACCTGATCACAAACATGATCACATGCATCTAAATAGTTTCACTCACTGGAATATATCTTTGTCATCTGTTTAATAGATACTTTTGTTAGTGACTTCAGTTTAATTACATCACCAGATTAGGACTTCCCAGTATTTCTCAGTAATACTTGTGTAAGTTTAAGGTGTAGGTCAGTGTGCAGCACATTTTTTGTATTGTATTGTGAAGCATTTGAGACATGACATGAGACTTACCCTCTTGAATAGTTAGAGCAATCGGTTTGCGGGTGAAATCTGGAGTTGTCATCCCCTCTGGAAGTTCCTCCATAAACTGTGTTATCATGACACCAGGCACTTTTGACTTCTTCCTGATGCCTAACCAAATCAAGGCATATTAGGCAATTAGGCAACCCTAATATTTCAAAGCAGACCAGGTATATACAAATTTGTGTGATCCAGACTGAGGATAATAGATCACTTAAAACATTAAAAAAAAAGCAACTCTATAAGTCTATAAAAAGTCATATTTTGATAGAAAAAATAACCAGCACGTTTAAAGAAAGGCTAAGACTGTATTCAGATACAAATTAAAAACCCAGACCAGAAAACAGAAAAGAGGTCAGTGTCAATTGCAAACAGTCACATTCTAACATATGAATCAAGTATGTGTGAAGAGAGTACATATTCTGATGTTAAAATGCCACAATACACACTCAAATTTCAACTGCTGCATGACAAAATGGCTAAGAAAAGCTGAATTTTATAAGATTATCTACTATTTTTTCTTTACAAACTGCAAGTGCTTATTCTAAGGTGAAGGAATAATACTTTAACAGTCAGCTTAATTTGGGAATGAAATATGTCAGCTATCAGCTGGGATAGTTTGATATTGCTGAAGGTTTGTTGAACTTGCTCCCACAGTTTATCCAATTCCTAGTGCTGTTTAAGTAGGATAAAAGTCACTTACATAGAGATTAACAGCAAGGTGAACAATCATAAACCGTTACTTACAATGAATGTATAACTGAGATATTTAATTAGGTTTTTTAACTTTGTGAAAGAAGACAGAGTTGCCTATAACAATTTAACAAACCTATGGGCTTTTGAAGTAGTTGTAGTAGTGAGTGTGTAGTGTTTAGTGATATTAGCATGTGCCATATTTATGGGCTTGAGTCTCAGACAAATATTTGTGTGAGTCTCAAGCCCAATAAGATCATAGTTGGTGCTATTATAATAATAAAATCAGTCTTTTAGCATAACATCAGCACTTTGGTCATGTGGAATAGGTTATGCTTGTGGTTAAGAGTTTTTTCTTATTTCAATTTATTGCATACATACTCTTAAAAAAAACACATTTGTAATTTACTAAAACACTTACAGCTTTAGTTTTATTATTCTCAGCACAGTTCATTCTAAATTTGGGAGTACCAGAAAAGATAAAACTGAACAAAAGGGTCGAGGTTAGCTCATGCATTCTGTATTTTAAAATATGTGTCAACAGAATCAGACATGGATCTACATCCATGTGCTGTACTATTAGAGTATTGATATGAACTAACCCTCAGCAATATCGAAGACTTCATCACTGATTGCTGTTCACAAGGATAAAGCTGGCCCAGGGATCCCTGGTCTTTAATTATTTTCACCTTGCATGAAAGACCTGCAATAGGCAGAATATTAGCTACAAAATATTTATATTTTTATTAAAGATTGTGAGAGCAGAATGCCCCACCCAGCATTTTGCAGTCTGAAGCACACTGGAGTTAAATTGCTTGCAGCAGGAGTTACTGAATAGTATATATGGTTTGTATGCTGCATGGTGGTGATAACGTTACACTGGTGTTGCTGCTGTTAGCAAGCTGAATGTTCACACTGTGGAATTTTTAGGATGATGCAACAATAAAAACAACATGTGTGCATGAAAATGTTGATCAGCTTTTCAAAATAAGACAGTGATTAGAATGACATGAAAGCCAAGCATTGATATCATTGGTCAGTTTGCAGATAACATTTAAAAATAATTAGCATAAATGTGGTACGAAAAGGTTTAATTCAGTTCTGTCATTCTGAAGTAGATTTAACAAGACGTATGTTCTTGATTAAAAACGGTGTAAAACATATATATTATATCTGAGTTGTCTTACATCTACTTTTCCTCAACATCACATCCCTGATATCTTGTTTTTTTGGACTTAAATGATTGCTGTCACTGAACATTTGCACTACCGTTGCAGTGGAACTGTCCCTGTTTTGTTTGAGTTGTCTACCAAACACAGATGCGACAGAAGAAATTTTCCTTTTGTGTGTTTTTTGTGTCTTCATCACTTGCAATGAACCTCTTTTTGGAATGAATTAGTAATAATGATAATTACTGTACTTAGAGTCTTTGTCTCTCAGTGTTTACTTAAAAGCTGACAAACAAACTCATAAAAGAGATTCCACTTAATTTTTTTTAAAACAAAATCTACTTTTAAGACTTAAGTAGTTATACCCTGCACCCTTCCACCCTGCAAATGAATGCAGGAGGATAATGCATTTATCTTGTTAATGTCTTTCTCCTTTTATCTAGTTTCTTTTTTTCTCTTTTTTTAAATGAATATTTTTCCCTTTTTGTGTCTTTGTGTCTCATAAGGCTCTTGTTATTTGAATGACGTTTCATACACTTGGCTTTCCTCAGCAAACAACTGTACAAAAGAATGAATGATATGAATGAATAATGAGTCTATTCAGGTAGACTGTCAAAACCTGCTCACTCTCCAGTTTGTTCTTATTTTTGTCAGATGTTTGTATTCTCAACAGCACAGTTTCAACCTTTTTGTCAGATTAGACTGACAGGACTCAATAATGTATTTTCTTTTTCATTTGTAGATAAGTAGTGCTGAACTGTTTTTATTTGATACTGTCCTACTGTAGTTAAACTCTATAGTGTGTTTTTTGTTTCTTGTTTCTATTTATTTTTTTAAAACCTCAACTAATAAAAAAAAACCCTGGAAAATGCTCTCTAATCCTCCAAATTATTTGTTGATTTATTGTTAAATCCCCCTGTGTCTCACAGGAAAATGGCTTTACATAAGTTTTGTCTTGTGAAAAAGCTCTGATGAAAAAACATTTTGGTTTATTTTTGTTTAATTTGCAGTGTAGAGACATTTAAATTTAAAGATGTTTAACTACACATTTAATCTCTTAGATGTCTTAAAATAAGATCAAGAAGTGCAATTTCAATAGCACATCTCAGTGTTTCTTTTTACTGAAAACTATTTTGAAATGTTATTGTTTATTTATTACTTAACTACTTTGGTGTAGCATGACTGGCTGTGGGGGAGGTCTTTATCATCAGGAAAAGCTCTAAAACTTATAAAAATACAGTTAAAGGCCCACAAATGTTGGCCTGCTTCATATTTTCTAAAGCTGTCCAGTGGGCCGATTTGACAGGCCGATTCTGGCACCTGTGATCTGAAGATTGAGTCATTAATGTCTGGTTTCACATGCAAAATAAGTACAAATAAATATGTGCAACTTTAAACGCAACTATGAGAAAGGATTTGTTGTGCTATTATTGGATTAATTAAGATGTCATACTGGAGGTTATAGGAAGATTTCTGAATGAGGATGATTGTAGTACAACTGAGTACAGTAATTTAGTGTAAAATTGGTGTTGTTACTAGGGTTGCATTTATAATATATTAAATGACATCACCACGACATCACTAAAATATCACTAAATACTGCAGCAGAATCAGTTACTCATTGTGCTTATTGATGTAAAACTTGTTAGCTGTTTTGGTACCGCAAAGTTTCTTAAGAGTCAGGGTCAGAGTTGGCCAGGTCTGCTGAGTAGAACAGGCCACTAAACATTGCACTAGTCACAGTGTATAAATTGTGAGATTTGCAGTAAAATAGGAGTTTTATTTTTATTTATTTATTTGATACCTTAGACTGAGTAATGAAATAATACATTATAGGCCCAAAAGTCCCAGGCCACTTACATATTTACACCTATTGGAGCCACGTGGCCATAGGAAACCATGCCGTCAATCTCCTGTTGTACAGTTTTTGTGCTGAAGTTCACACCAGAGGAGGTTTGTAAATCTGCATCTTTACATGGTCTATAGCAGAGCTGAAGAAATTTCATGAACACTCTTGTTACAGTGTTGTACCATACAGTATTACAGTAGGTCTTTCTCTTCCACTCTTTGTAAAGGTGGACTGCAGGTGCGTGATTTTATATTCCTCTAGCAATGGGATTAAAACTCTTAAATTCAAAGGTAGATTAAAGGTTTTTACCCAGTGCTTTTGTCTGTCGTGTATGAGACATTAAATGATACTGAGAATTGTCATTTTAGCTGGTTACCTTGACATTTCACAGTTGAGCAGGAATACAAAGGTCAAAATATTTAAGAGGGTACAGAATGGTCCAAATTAAAGGAAAGTACTCAGATATAATTTACTGGTAATCTTTCCACTTGTACCAAATGCACGCCATTTGCAGTTTAAAAGTAATTACAATGTAATTATGTTAAAGCTTGATGAAATTTGCACTTTTTAAGGGTCCTTAGAAAGTGCAAAAATCTATCTAATGTGACAGGGTGGCAAGTTGCATTAGATAGATTTTAGGAGACATTATGCCATTCCTGTAGAGCAAGTTCACTTATTTAGACTGAACTGTGCCAGCATATTGTACAAGGTTACTTTGCATTTGAATACATCTTTAAAAGTGGCATTTTTTTTCTTGAAATTACAAGCTACAGTCAACAGATGGCAATCAACCGCAGTGCCCTCTAGCAACAGCCTGCAGACAGTATTCATATGAGGGGTTTGAAAATGTCACAATGAAATGCATCTGTTGTGACACTGAAAGTCATATCATCCATTCTGGATGACACCTTTCAATGAATGATGAAGATCATATCATACATGCAACTCACCCATCATGGAATCATGCATTTACAAAGATGAATCGTTCAGGTAATTCGATTTTTTTTGTTTTTTGTCTTTTGCTCGCATACCTTTGTCGTCTGGATGAGCTCCCTCAGAACCGCCGACTTAACACGCAATGTGACAGTGGGAGAGGGAATAGGACAGGTAAATATTAATCCTGACAAAAGCACCATGTTGGGTTGGAACTTCGACAGGATTATAACATATAATAGACATAAAACACCACAATATACAGTATATACCCAGGAATTGAAAGCACAAACAGACAGACTTGAGCAGACCCGAGTGTTTAGAGACACATTGCACATCAAATCATTAGTCACAGACAAAAAATAAGACAGAGGTTAGCAATGTGTTGTTACAGCAAGCATGTAAATGCTGTACTGTACAACTGATGATTAGACATAGCTTCACACTTTCTTACGCATTTTCTCATGGTAGACATCTCAGGATGTTTCCTGTGCAGTGCTTGAGAGAAATTATGTATAAATAGAAAAGCAATTTGTAGAAAGATGATTTCAAATAAGCCTTCATTTTGTCTTCTATCAAACAGAGACACAATTTCATTTTCAGCTCCCTCTTTATTTGTGGCAGCTTCAAGTGTGTGTTGAATTAATCTTCGATGATCTTGTTTTGATCTTCCATGTCCCCAACGGTTGCATTGCCAGCATTGCTTCTCAGATGAATCCTGAGTATTCTTTGTCTTTGGTCATGAAAAAATCTTTTTTAAACATGATGAGAGCTTGTTTGCATCTTCTCTTGTGTTGTCAGTGATGCCGCTGATCATTTCTTTGATCGATATCTTCATTCGAGTGGAGAAGCTAGTGACTGAAAAATGGCTTCTCTTCTTAGACAGAAAAAAGGAAGAAAAATAGCATCTGTTTTCTCATTGCGACACAAAATCTCGATATCTTGCAGGGATCTTGTATCGACTGCTTCCACTGAAGAAAATAAGCAGCTGTATTGTTTATCTTCTTTTTAAGTTGTTGGTGATGGCCTTCATATTACACATTTTATTGTAATTTTGTTCTTTAAATACCATTTGGCATGTCATTTTTACCTGTTGGTTTCTTGTCTTAATTATTCTTGAATGCAGTGTCACACAGCTCTTTAGTTTTAATAAAGTTTAGTTGTTTGCTGTCTGTGAGAAGGATCCTGTTCTTGTGTGTCACTGCAATAAGAGAACGTACAGGGTGACAAGGCTGCAATACCAACCGTTGACTGGCTTCTTTACTTACCCGCCTGCCCAGTGGCAGTCTGATCGGTCACCTTTGACTTCTTCGACATCTTGGTTTTCTCTTGAGCTCTGCTGATTCAGAAGGCTCTGCACTAAAAGACAGAATAGGAAATCTTTAATGTACTGTATAAGTGTGGCTCAAATAAACTCCCTGATATAAGACATTTGTGTCAGAGTTTGAGGTGTTAGTCTTTTAATTTTGGGATTGTTTTCTTTTTGAAAATGTAAGCAGACGCCATTTAAAAGTTTACATAGAGTGATGTAGTGCTTTTGAAGCAGACTGCTCTAATTACTTTTCCAGTGGCACAAAGTGATCATCAGCACCCGTTCAGCCAACGTCATTTACAGTGAATGTCAGACTTAACATGGGATTATTCTGTGTCTCAGGATTCCTTTGCATACATTTGTTAATTAACCGAGGTGCTCAATGAAACCTCATATAAACATGGAGAAGATTTGGAATTAGATTGATAATGCTGCACACTGTACAGCAATAATTATATAATCACCCAGTTAATGACAATAACTTACATGCCAGTTTGAAATTTATAATTTTACAGACATTATACTGCAAACATTTTTAAACATTTTACTGTTCTTAGAAGAGTTCTGGGATCTTCTGTACAATTCTGGACGAAGTCAGTGACAAGGATCAAATGAAATTCAAAGGAAATTCTTTATATTTAAATGCTGAAGATATATGCTTATGACTGTGTCATGCTGCAAAATGATTTGAGGATAATTAATTTGGTGTGTGTGTGTGAAAATATACATCAAAGTTTTCCATAGTACTACATTTAGTGAGATTTCTTGAGCAACAAGGGTTTCACTGGCTCGGAATCACACCACCGTGGTCAATACAACCCTATTTTATAAAAACAAAGGAAAACATGTAGCTGTGTAGATATTAATACCAATTAAAACAAATTTTAATCATTTTCAAATATTTTCAGTTAAAAAAATCAGTTAAAGTTCATTTAAATGTAGGTCTTGTAGACCAAAAAGACAACCCCCTCAAAAAACAATCAAAAAAACTCCAACATTTAATGTAGGAAAAACTTTCAAAAAACTTGTGCATGTGTACCACCGTGTCAAATCACCTTTTTTTTTTTTAGCTCCGTAAGTGTTTGAAAGCTGAAGAGATGAAGCTATAAAGGAAAATTGTTTTTCCATCTTGACTGAAATATTGTTTCAGATGCTCAAAAGTTAAAAGTTTCTTTGTTGTTTTAGGTTTTCTTTTTTTTAGAACATCAGGTGCAACACAACACTTGACAAATTGACATTCATCACAGTTATAAAAGGTCATGCATATGGATTTATGCCATTACTATTTTTTGTTCTTGTAAAATTTGAACCAAAGAGTCATGTTAAGACGTCTTAACTTCCTCATTGGACAGAGATTTACAGTGGGTGTGGTTACTTATGGGTAAATAATATTATTGTCATTACTTTGTAGCTCAACATGGATTTTTAGAAGATAACGTTGATGTGAAGAGGTAAGTCCTGTTCACATATATATATATATATGTATATATATATATATCTATATATGTGTGTGTGTGTGTGTGTGTGTGTGTGTGTGTTACCCCTGGTTCAGGATGTGTTTGAACAGTTTTTAGTGTTTAAAACATGGTTTAGTTCCTGTGTCACACTCTACTAATGAAGAAACAGCCATAACCAAAATGCTCATGACTTTGAAATGTTGCTCATGTAATTCTTAAATTTATGCTTGCTTTGTTATCCTGCTTGTTCAATGTTGGTCTTACAGAAATTCAGGCATTCAGGAAGCATGTGTGCTGAACCTATATGAACTCCTCTAATCATTTGAAGGTTGTTAGGCTGGGTGAATTGAAAGCTGGTGTGTGGTGGATATGGGTGATCTATTGAGATGATCTTTTGAGAGATTGACATGTCCACACTCAGCTAATCTGTGCCCATGCACTCATTCAAGTAGCTAAGAATGAGTAATAAATATTGAAATTAATGCTGAAAAATATTTATATATTTTTTTTTTTTGGGACAATTTGGATGTCAAATAATCTCCACATTAACATCTCCACAAATAACTGTTTTATTTATAGTTGTGCACATGCTCTAGCATATGTTAAAAAGGTTCTGGGCTCCAGCAGTGATCTTGGCACTTGGTCTGTCTTGAGATTGAACAACACATATGGTAAAGGGAAAACAGCACGCAAAAGGAGACATCTTGGCAAAAGGTTCTTTTCATTAAAAGGCAACGCTCTCATCTTCTCTTCCACTGAATAGTTGTTGCTGTGCTAGCTCTTATCATTTACTGTTCGCTGCGGCTTGCATCTGTTTTTTTTAAATTTTGACTTGTGGGGGAGGGGATATTCTAGACATTTTTTTTATTATCAATGCATTCCAGAATAAATCTGTCTTAGTCACTGTCCCAGAGATTCATGGATTTGTGCTGCAGGCTGCATTTCATTAAATGTTGTTACTTAAAAAAAATAAACAAAAGAAAAAAAACATGCTTCAAAAAATCATTACATATAACCAGTGTGTAGGCAGGCTGGCTGTCACTGCAGGCAAGATAACAAGCCGCCACGGCTGAAATTAGAGATGGACTATCTGAAATGCTGGGCCACTGCTACAGAAAAGTATTGGTTGTTGTTGCCTCATATGTTTTCCTGTACACTTCACTACTGTACTTATTCATTATTATGTTCTTCATTTTAATTAAAAGTGGAAAAAACAGCACTGATATATTTATGATGATTGTTTTTTTTTATTATGTAATGAAATCTATGTATTTCTTTTGCTTACAATACTGAAATGATCTCTTTCTATGTTACCAACATGAAATGGAGTCTTAAACATATAGGAATTTGTAAAGAAGACTCTTGAGAAACTTGAGAAACAGCAGACAACTAGACTACACCCAATACGTAGGAGCGCATGTGACACCTACTGCAGATGACTGCACCGCTGACTACATATTCTGGAAATGGCATCTGGTAGCTTCTCAAATGTCCCTCACTGCATTTTTCTACACGTCACTGATTGCAGCTGAGTGCACAAGATGCACAGCTGAAGTCACTTTCTAACACAAAACTGAGTCTGATGACACGTCTTTTAGTGTCCAAGTGTTAATGGTGCAATTTGAGCCTCCCAGTGGATTTGTTTATATGTTCGGTTGATAAATGCTATTCAAAACATGTAAGAAATACTTAGCCTACATGTAATGTGTATGTTGTAATCAGTCTGCTGGTCTTTGTCTATTTAAGCTACTAACTGCACTGAATACAGCATTTTGCTTTGTTTTTTCAATCTTTAAATGCAAGAGAAATGCACCGTATGTGCTCAGTGTTAGGAAGATTTGTACATTGTGAACTGTAGCCCTGTGAATTCATTTAATGTAAAAAGAAATCCAGTTCTCTGCCAAAACACAACCTACTCCCTCCATGCAGCTTCTTGAATCTTAGGTCACATATTGATTTGATACCTCCTTCTAAACTTAGTCATCACCCAACAACCTCACAGCTCTGACCATACTGCTATGATGAGCTTCCCAGATTTAAAGCTGTGAAATTCAAACTGAGAAGCCTACGTGCCTTGCTTAAGCGATTTCATGCAGCAACACCAATTCTGTCCTCTTTGTAATTAAATCCTGTCCTGTAAGTTTTAATGTATATCTGAATTATTAATATGATAGCAAACCCTGCATGCACTGTAATTTTAGAAACTGAAATCAGATACCACATTCGTGACTTATGTGGACTTTTAAGCTTCAAGCTCAGTCTTTGGATAGGAAAATAGAAACATCTCTTCATGTCTCATGCATTTACACTTTAGCTTTTTTATTGCAACCTTAAGCACCTGTTCACAAAGTACTGACATCTTTCTGATATAAACAGTGATGGTAGACATTGTATTTAGGCAGATTGCGCTCCCAGCTGCAGACTTACAGAGAATAGGCTTTTGCAATTCATTTCTACATTTACTTATCCAGCCTTCATTTTTGAGGGCCACCTACCTGCTCTCAGTCCTCTTAGCACTCTTCCCTTTCAGACAGCAGTCTGGTCACACTGTGCCTTCTCCTAATTTTTTCAGTGTAATAGATCCTTCCAGCAGTGTGCAAGTCTGAGCTCAATGCTCCTCTACTGCCCGGACCCAGTGACTGCCAAAAGCTGTTTAGGCTTTTTTGTATTAGTCGTGACCCCAAAGACATTGGAGGTTGAGTGGGTGGTGAAGCAGGGAGGTAATGTGAAGGGGTGGGGGGGTGGCAGCAGGTTGAACTCCTATTAAAGAAAATTTTTTTGTTAATCCAGTTTTTTTTTGTTTTGTTTTTGTTTTGAAGCCTGAATCTTTCCCTCTCTTTCTGTCTCTCTCTAAAATGTGTGTTTATACAACCAGCATATAAAATGATGGACAAAAAATTAATCGTCATACCATTCAACACAATTTAATTATAAACTAAACCCAAATATCACCTGGAAAGGGACGTTGCAAAACATTAAACAAAACTACACATTTTCAGTGCAGAGATGATGTCCTGTCATCCAGTGCATTATAACTTCATAACCTAACTTTGGCATTCATCAGAAGCAATCCATTTTTGACTGCTGGGACATAATAATTATCACCCTGTCAAGATTTATTAACAAAATAGGGAGTAGCTAAATGGCTAATATTGATGTGACAACTGGAGTAGAAATATATATTCATGATCATCTTAAATGGGTAAAGTATGATATCCAGAGAGGGTTGTTATCAAAATCTTCATAGCAGATTGGCATATTAGACTTGATAAGCATCATCATGTAATATCTAACAACAGGTTTGCCATTAATGTGTTGTTGTTTTTTATCTTTCCTATTTAGGCCAAGTTTAAAGGCTGCAGCTATAAATGCTTTTGTATCATGTCTTTTAATACACACTAGGATATTGCAGACTGCATGTCATGTTTAGAGTTGTGGTATTATTTTAAGATTTGCTCTAGAAGTTGCCAGACACTGTCTACAGAGGATTAAATAAAGAGATGATGTGTATTGTAGGTGTGTCATATTGTCCCCTCCCATTGGGTGTTCTGCCAATCACCAGGCAGCTGTTGAAACTTGCTCATGGGTGTTGACGAGTGCTAGTAACCGCAACAAAAACATCCTTACCGGAAATACATACATACTAATACCATAATGAATTTAATGATTGACAAAATTATAATATTCAAAAGTAGTTTCGCCAAAAAAATGTAACACATGACAATATTTCCTTAAGCTTCCTGCCTTGACAGCAAACTTTGCCTAAAAATAACTAAAGGTCTCCAGGCAAAATATACTAATATATAGGCCCACCACTATTTAACTTATGCTTAAGTAAATATATAGTTCATTGTAAAAATAAGAGAAAACTTATTCCAGAAAATAATTCCACTACAGAATAATCCTGCATGAGGATTTAATTTGTCATAGAGTGAGGGAGCAGTACCTTACTTGTTTCTACATATTCTACATACAATCATAAACACTTAATAAACATACATACATTTGCATCAGATACTTAAGAGGTTTATGTGTTCACTCACATGGAAAAATGATACCACCAGCATAATTTATTAGCTGAGTTTAGACATGTCACTGGGTCAGGTCGAGGTCTGGAAAGGTCTGATGAAGACCACAAAAACTGCCTCTTGCTGTTTTTGGATGCTGTCAGCCAGCAAAAATAGTATTAGTTGATAGCAGTAGGCTCTTCCAGAAAACAAATTATGCACCCTGCGACAGTGCAAAAAATGTTCAGAATTGATTTGAGGAATATGACACTATGACATTCAACAGATGTGGTGTCAATGTTGTTATGGAGCCACTTTTGCCTTCTGTTCCTTTGAAACTATTTTGACAAGTTAGAAAACAAAAAATTATTTACTGTTATATTACACTGGATAGGATAATTCCCTGAGAAAGAAAGTCACGACAAAAGAACATCAGACATTAGCAGCCTGCTACGACTTTGAATCACCTGGGAATTTCTCGGAGTGCATCTTCTCATATGTACTAATATCAGTGATTCCAACTTTGGGCCCTGCAGTTTTATGACTCTGTGTCAGTGCCAGTGGTAGCTTTTGTGGCACGAGGACACCTTAAGAGGTCTTTTGGAGTTCATGCCTCAGTGGTTCAGAGCTGTTTTGTCAGCACAAAGGGGAGCTACACAGTGTGAGGCTGCTGGTCTTAATGTTGTGGCTGGTTGGTATAGAGATCAAAGGTACTGGTTTGGTCTATTTAATTAAATTTGACTTTTTTAACAACTTTTTTTTTTAACTCCAAGTAAAACACAATACAGTGCCTACCAAAAGTTTTTATTGAATCCATATTAAATGAAAGGATGCTCCCCAGGTCATATATTAGATTTAAATTATTCTACATTATATAAAACTTCAGTAGTTTTTGAAAATATTCAGAAGGAGAATCTCTGATTATATAAATTGTGTTTACAGTGGGGGTTTTTTCTCAAAAGTGTCAAAAAGAAAGCAAGGGGGACATAAATAAATGTATTTAGTTTTTCCCAGTGTTATATAGGCCATGCTTTGCAAGTGACCTATGGATTCCATTGCAGGCATAACATAAATGTAGAAATCTTTTAATTCATTCATTCATTCAGGTCAGTTCATATGAATAATGGCTGAAATGTCTATATTTTATAAATGCATCAACAACAACATCATGTTTCTGTGTTAAAGGATATATTTACATTTTCCCATTAAAGCCTGTTTTTAAACAATAGTCAGGCATCAATAAGAAACTTGAATCAGCTTCTTTTAATATGAACATTTCTCATCTTGACACTTTAAATGAAAGAATCACAAAAATGCTTTCAGTCAAAGAGATGAAGAATAAAATCCATTGTGCTGATTCACGTGTCAAATAATCCATTGTATAAATCTATCACAAGCCATTATGATGCAGCAGTTTGATTTAGACAACTGAAGGTGTCTCTGTGCTAAACTGCAATGGAATGGATGGTGCCACAAAGGGAGAATTTTACATCAGAAAAAATGAAAGAAAGAAAAAAAACAACTCAGAGCTGCAGTATGATTTTATTATTAGTATTGGTGACGTGCCTGCAAACTGGTGCTTTACAGCAGTGTGCATCTGTTTCTAATGGTCTGTCTGATAATTCACACTCCACTACTTTGTCTCCTTTCCACTCCATTTACCAAACATATCTACCTATTCTTTGATATTCCTGTCCTTCCTTTGAATCTCTTCTTGCATGCAACATTTTATCCTCTTTTTAATCTTTTACATTTTATCTTGTAAACAAATAAATCAGTGTTGATCCAATTCTTGTCGCTGATTTGTCTTTTGAATGATTCATTGGTTTGTTAGCTCGCATGTTTTTGTGAACTGCAATAGACAGACTTCAAAGTTTTTTCCCAGTAAGCAGTCCAGTAAGCAGTGTGGGTCAACAACTAGCCTTCATGTGGCTAGTTTTATGTGGATAATTTTATTAGCGTCGGAATGTTTTGGAACTACAGGGAGTGCACCAGGAAAAGGTGCGATCTGGAAAGGTGATGGCCCCAATTCTTAAAAGAGGTAAGTGGCTGATGAGGTCTCTCCTTGTGTCAGATTCAATGCCCTGCCAGCTTTGCTACACCAAACTTAGGACTGTGGCCAGAGCAGCATGTAGTGTATGAATCAAAAAACATTATTAATACCTTTTGTTGTGAGAGTACTTGTAAACATGAAAGACTTTTCTGGTTTTGTCCAGTTTTGTGCTCTTACTGCGTGAATATAGTTTTGTATCTGTCATTTTGATTCTCAATTTTTGGCACAGTTGAATACATCGAAAAAGTGAGATGTATGTATTTACAACTTTAAATGAAATGATCACACAAGTTTGTGTTGAGAAATGTGTTAAGATTTAGCCTCACTTCAAACCACTTGCACATTCAACCAGAGAAGAGGAAGAAGAAGCTAAACGTCTTACTTTAAATCCAAAATAATTGAATTCTTGCCTTTTACACTTTCCCAACCCTAAAGTGGTGCTCATCTTGTCCCCGTCACAGACTCAACAGCATGGAAAACCCCATTTTGGTTTAAGTATACTTTCAAAGTATCTGCTTTTAGCAAACTCCTCATCGCATCCAGAGAACTTGAGGTCTGCACAGTACATAGCATTACCTCTACTTGACTGCCAGTGAGATGCGTACACTCAGTAAATTAGTGGTACAGGTTTTGTATGCAATTTTGATACCTATGAGTACTCAGCCTTGTATTGTTTAATCACTGTAATCTGTTTCTGTTATTCAGGCTGTAAATTTTTGTATCATTCTTGTAACTGTGTAAATTGTTAAATCTATGAGGACAGAGGTAGGTGCAGTTGTATGGCTCTAGTATAGTCCAGTTAACAGATGGTTGAGCAGACATAGAATGCATGTATGAGAGATGATACTGTTTTCATACATGTTAATTGACAATTTAGCAGGAATGGGAAATGGGCACATATGGCATGTCACCGTTGCGAGTTGCGAGCTGATGTTAATCTGTCAGGAAAGCACAGTGAGTTCAAGTAGGATCACAAGGATGTGTGATTAAACATAAAGTTTAATCTAATCCAATGAATTCGGTGTGGGTAAGTCAGGCTGTGGCAATTATGTATTACATGTTTCTTAAAGGAATACATAATTGCCACAGCTTGTACATTGTGTTTAAAGCTAATTTGCTTTTTGATTTTGTATGAGATCCCAGTGTATTATACTCCTAATTAACACAAATATCAAATCAGCAAGACGTGTTCAAGACTACCTGTTGAAGTTCAGCAGAATGGGGATGAAAGGTGATTTAAGTGACTTTGAATGTGTCATTGATGATGGTTCCAGACAGGGCAGTCTGAGTATTTCAGAAACTGCTGATCTACTGATTTTTCTGCACAAAAGAGAAAATATCCAGTCAGCGGCAGTTTTATAGGTATAAATGTCTTGTAAACACTCTTTACACTACTCATCTCTGAATAGACACGCTGAACCTTGATGGGGATGGGCTACAGCTGTATAAGACCACACTGGGTACCATCACTGTCAGGAGAAAAATGAGAACATTTTACATTGCTCAATATAACTATACAATAGAACATTGGAATTATGTTTCCTGGTCTGATGATGCTTGATTTCTACTACAAGAATCAAATTGGCTTGGTTACAACCCAGTAATAGCAAAGTGTATCTAGTCTAAGTAAGAGTATAGATCAGGGGTAGGCAACCTTTCTGATGATGAGTGCCATTTAAAATTTCCTCAGAAGTCAATGTGCCATATGATTGCATTAGCAATAAATTTAATAACGCTCTATACTAACAGTTACACACTATATAGAACAACTTTATACAATTATATTTGTTCGCAGATGTTGGCAGCTATCAGCGAATAGTTATCAGTTATTTTGAAACAAAAAAAGACACTTTTTAATCCATAACAAGAACTCCATAACAGCAAATGAACTATAGAACAGAAAATGCAAATGCTATTTATGGTCTCCTCACAATAATGATAAGAAAAATAAACTGAGCCAATATGGCATGTTTGTTAATACAGGGATACACATGTTAATGTGATCTCTGGTCTCCCACTCAGGGACACAGGTCTACGAGTGTCCAGCATTTAGACGGCTGCCTGAGGACACTCTTCGTGTGAGAGAAAATCTGCTCACACAGATATGTAGAGCCAAATACTGTCAATAAGGCCTCTGCAATGTTCTGAAGACAGTTAAACTTGTCAGGTAGTGATGTCAAGCAGGTGAAAATGCAAGCTCCATGAACACGCACAGCTATGGATTCCAGCTGCGTTCGTAGTTCTGCAAACTTTGACCCCCACAAAGTCGAGGTTTTCAGTTCAACAGCTGCATTTCGATGTCGCATTAACTGGCATTAACTCAGCCAGTTAATGCGAGACAAATCCAGCTGCTCATTAAAGCTTTCTGGTTTGATCAGTCTTGAGTCTATGGATGTATCCGTGTATTTCCACAGTGCTGATGCTGCGCTGAGCGGAAAGCTCCTGTAGCATTTGAAGTGTCGGAATGTGGAAATTTCAACATCGCTTGAAAAACTGCCAGCTACCAACGTCCCTCTCACCGGTAGGCTAAGTTATTTTTAGCCAATTACAAGTTGAATCTGGTAGTTGGGGTTGTTAGCTAAGATACCGTCATTAAGAAGCGGCACAACTAATGTGTCTGTGCGAGACAATTTGCGATGTGCACCGCTGGCCCGGCCATTTATTTTTTAATGCACCTTCTCAGATTAATTCACTGCGTGTCGTGCCCAGGGCTGGACTGGGACAAAAAATCGGCCCGATTTGTGTCTTTTTTCATTATAGCTGAAGTACGAGACAAACTGTTCCTTTTCAGCTCAATATGAAACGCGTAATATTTTCTCTGAATACGGGACGATTCTGTTTTTTACGGGACGGTTGGCAACTCTACTAACTAACCTTATGAATAAAATAAAGTTCAACATCAGTAACATCATAGCACCCACCCAGCTGTATAGACACTCCGTCATGCTAGCTTTTTTTTTCTTTTTCTTTTTTTTTCACACTCCGTCATGCTAGCTAGTACGAAAAATCACCATCGGCCCACCGGGCAAATGCCCGGTATGCCCGATGGCCTGTCCAGCTATGGTCGGTTCTGTCAGTTAACCCTTCGTGTGCCAGCTGTGGCACGTGTGCCCAGGGTTGCCAACCCCTGGTATAGATTGATCTGGCACGGGTCTGTGATATCAGGATTGTGTACCATATTTGTATTTGTAATCAAATCAGTATGACCTTGTTCATCAGAAAACATAAAACCAAACCTCTTGGAGTGTAGATATATGTAGTTATTTTTTTTATTCATATATGTCCTTCTTTATGCAACTTGGATGGATGTCATGCTCATTGATTTGGACTGAGTAGGCCACAGTCTTTTAGAACTAAAATTCTTTGAGGTCATCTGGCTTGAGGCATGATCAGAGGCTCCTTTAGTATGACAGAGTTAGGTAGGGGTCGAGGTTAGTGTGACCTCTCTGGAATTCTCTGTTCATCATGTGTCTTGGCTGCTGAAGAAAGGTTTGGGATAACTGACATGTCTCTATTTGCAGTCAAGGAACAATCTGTTCTTTACAATGTTAAAAACAAAAGGACAAAGTGTCTAAATCTTTTTTTTTTATTTCATTTCCTTCCTCTTTGTATTTGCTTGGTCACTATCTCATCCACCAACGTTCAAATCCTGTTCCCTCTTCCCTTGCCCGTCTCTCCATTTTGGTCGTGGTAATAAACCCATAGCCGTTTCTGTCATGCAACACTTTTGGCACTCATAAAGGTGCCACCTGTTGCTATTGCATACCAGGACACTTGATGATACTAGTTAGGATACTGCAAACTTGGCGATACTCATTTACTGTTCCCACCCAGTATCCTTTTAGGGTAGCATTAGTTGAGTCAGTGATGCAAACACTCCACTGTGCAGATATTAACTCTGAGAAGTAGTAAGGATATTGATCAGCAGTTTGATACCAATGCACTTTATATCATGTGCTTCATGTTACAGATTGCAGTCAAAAGTTAAATAGGGCATTGTCTTTCATTTTTGTAACACATTCATTCCGCATTGAAGAAGATACTGTGAAATGTAGCATAGAAGACAAGAAACATGAAAGGATTTCCTGTGTGCTATAATTCTTAATATGGCCTATCTTTATGTTGGCTTTATAAGAACCTCTAGCAGTTGAATGACTTATTACATAAGAAGCATTTTTAGTGCAACTACAGTGCACAAGTATGTAACTATCGCTCATTTCTCTATATTTTGCTTCCAAAGCCAGATGTTCTTGTAATTTTTTTCAAAATCGCCTTGAGCAGTAATTCTCTGGGCTTTCTGAAGGTCTTTCAAAGCAAACATAACAGACAACTTGGGAAAGAACCAGTTTGGAATTGTATTGTTAGGCACATTCTTACTGGCAGGGTGTCCCAAAAATGCATAATTTGTTCCAATTTCTTTTGTTTAATCAGTGAAAAATGCTAAGAATAACACAGTTTGACAGTCATAAAATAGTAGTTTTGCAACAACAAAGGGGTTAGCAAAGAACAATTAGCTGAAAAGTTGGCATATCACAGCATGGTATGAAGCAGAGCTGTAAAAAGTTTGAGGAAACAGAACAAGTGGAGAACAGAAGAAGGGACAGACCAAAAAGCCCATTGGTAGCACTTTTTAAGGGGTAATAATGTTGAAGAAAAAAGGTAATAACATAGAACAGCAAGTTATTAGCACTGGATTACCAACCTAATATCCAAATAATGCCCAAGTAACCTTCCTCTATCAACAATTGTTATAGTTGAATAATATTACATTGGCATTTAATCTAATGGTGTAACAATGTGCCAGAAACTGGGGGATAATGTAGAAACAAATGTAATCTATAAAGCAAAACAATGTGATAACCTGTTAGCAATAAAATGGCAATATCTGCACATTACAGTGTTTATATACTGACTTGTGGTAGTAACCTCAGAATGATGCTGCTTAATCATACCTTATGTCATGGTAGGGGGGGTTGGGTTGTTGACCCAGTGTTCTGTGTTTTGGACCTTTTGTGTTTTGGAGCTTTACCAGACTACTGAAATTGTAGAGTTTTGTAATCCCTGGTAATTTCCCTGCTATATTATTAGAGGTCTCTAGTTTAGTTTTAAGTTACTTCATGGTTATCAGTTTATAGTCCCACTCCCTTTTTTCTGGTCTCTGTGTTTTGTTCCCTGTCTGTCATGTCTCTCGCCCTCTCTGTCGCTCGTCCCTGTTTCGTCTCTGTGCTCTGTCTCCATGTTCTTCTCCCTGTGTTTCCTTTGTCTCCCCCAGTCTGTCATGTGTTTCCATGTTTGTTTACCCCTGTCTTAGTGTCAAGTCTGCATGTCCTTGTCTTAGTTTTGGTGTGTGTGCTACTTCCTGTTTTATTTAGACAGTCCCTAAACTCTTGTGCATTGTGTTCAGTTTCGCTTCCGCTGTCTCAGTGTGCCTGATTTGGGTTAGTCTACTTTTCTGAGTCTACTTTTGCCTTTTGTTTTCTATTCTTGTTTGTTTTTTCTCTGAGCCTAAATACTTTTGTTAAATAACACTTTTTGTTAAATAAACCTTATGTCCCGTTCTTCTTTGTTTGAAAGTAAAAATGTAACTTGTTTAATCGTCATGATTACCTGTAAACACCTGTGATAGTTTTAGCAAAATAACCAAAATTACACATTTTTGCTACATTTCATAGTAATATTTCCAACACTTGAAAACCTAGGACCAAAAAAATAGTATTATATTATATTACACCAATGGGAAGTATATTAACGTATTTTTCGGACCATAAGGCACACCGGTTTATAAGGCGTACTGTCGATGAACTGGTCTGTTTTCATACATAAGACGGACCGGATTATAAGGCGCATTAAGTGAAACAAAACAGTCAGATAAGTCAAACTTTACTCAACCCATTCTTCTTGCTTTCTCCACTTCCGTACCATTGATTCATTAATGTTGAATTCTCTCGCAGCTGCTCTATTCCCATGTTGCAGTATATTAATGACTAACCTTGTAATGTGGATGGATTATCTCAGTTGTTCTCCTGACTGAAGTTTGGTCTGTTTACAGCATCCTATCATGCGATTGCATTTGTCCCTAACCCTCGGGAATACTCACATGAACTTTTATCAAGTGGAAAAAAGTTAGCATTCATCCTCCAACTTCACTGTGTTTATGTTACATCTAACATAGCTGTGTCGCTAGCGAACACGTAGCACATCATTATATACCTGCAAGTCCAACTTCAGTAACCCTACAAAAGTCACTGCTGTTTAGTTTTCTGTCTTCATTTATGTTGGAAGTGATAGCAGAAAGAGGTTTTAATTTTTTCAGAAATCTCTCAGTTAGAACATGGTATATCATGTTTAGGTGGAAACTAGCGAGCTAACTTCCTGCTAACTTCTAACTCCGTTAAATTTAATAAATTCTGTTTTCATGGATCCCTGGATGTTAAACTTAATTGTTACACCTGGTAAAACAGCAACGCTGATCATTTTATTAAAGATGGAAGAATTTAGACAGTTTTTAACTCTCAGTGATGCTGCAGTGTTCGTTTCACTTTGGGACCTGAAGCTGACAGAGTTTTGGACCCAGATTACTCCTTACTACGGTAGCCGTAATGCTCCGACCGTCCATCAAGCAGTGCGACTTTGTAGCTTACCAAAGTTGTACTAAAACATTTTTTGACAGATTTTTGAGATTATAAGGAGCACTGTCAATTTTTGAGAAAATTAAAGGATTTTAAGTGTGCCTTATAGTGTGGAAAATACGGTAAACGCTTTATATACAGCTGTACAGACTGAATGTTTAATAGATGACTGTTTAAATTATAGTTCACAAAAGATTTTGATTTTTAGATTTACAAAGTGTGATGACAGAGCCACAGCACCATCATCTCACCATAATATCTGTGACTATAAATAAACAAGAAATTACCAAATGCTTACATTCTGACCATGTGACAGTTTACAGTTGTATTTTACTACTAATTACTAAATGTTTCTCTAAAAATTAATTTGAGTTTAAATTTATAATAATATAGATTGTAATATATAATAATGTAGATTTAAAATGTTTTAAATGCATCAAATGTCCTCTTTTCCAACCAGTTTTGGGTTTTTTTTAACTGTATTTTAGTAAATACATGAAATCTGTCAGAAGTGCACATTATCAAATCAAATTTATAAATTGATTATTTGGTAGCTTAAAACCATATTAAATGTCTCTGTTTTAGTATTTGAAAAGAACATATTTGTGGACATAAAACATTTTGTAATTTATTGATGTTAATCTTTACTTACAACATCTCAATGATACTCGTTCAGTCTTTTCTAAAGCAGCTTCTTTTGACTCTGCAAAGAGTAATGCATGTCTGTGAAAGTTAGAATGGATGTGATTTTGTCTTTCACAGCTGTTGTAAAGAAATTATGATAATCTTAAGTAATTTCCTTTAGTGCAAAATCTGTTTATAAACTAATAGAGATCTGAAATGACTCACAATTTTATTCCTTTTCTCTTTCAGTCATTTGGTAGGTTTACAAAATGTGCTTTGTGGTTAATGTTAAAGCATTCCACATGAAATCTTAAGCTTTGGATCTTTTAATGTAAGCTCTGTTGCTCAGGAACTGTCATAATTGCAATGTATTTGAAATTATAAATCCGTTGTACAATGACAATAAAGGGCTTCTATTCTACATATCTGGTTTCCACTGACAAATAAAGTCATACAAGTTTGTTTGTTTGTTTTTTTAAGTGAAAAGCTACAGTTTACATATTCTTAAATTCCAGATTTCTGTTATTAATGTGCAGATGTCCAGATGTTATTGATGTTCATTTGCTAGAGGTCCAGTCACAATCACTCTTATTGATTCTCATAAAAATTCAGTTAAACCTTGGCCATAAAAATTGGTAAATTAGCACCAATAAAAGCTTTTTTAGGTTATGACAACACTGAAGCAGCATGCTGATACTTGATCTCGTCCTGAGACATCCTGAGACTTTAAAATGGGAAAAAAGATCCAGAGAGAATCACTAGAATGAGTATTAAAGAAAATATATCCAACACTCCAATAAAACAGTTTTGTAAATACAGTATTCTTCACACTCTTCAAACAGAAATGGCTCAGTGCACTTAGACATGACTTAATATACAATGTTTAATTAGATACTTTCACAGTAACAGTTTAATTTATGGTCAATTTTCAGACTGCATTCTCTGCTCGAGGGTGTAGCTGGGGTGGAGGGTCTTTTTTCTGTTCTGAACAGTTTGGGTGTTTTATGTTTTCTTTTCTTTTTTTTTTTCACTGAATATTGCAAAGAGTATAATGTTAAAGCTCTTATATTTGAAGTTTTGATCTTGATCTTTGTAAAGGTGAACTTGAAACAAGACATGAGATTTATTCATCCTTCTTAATAGATTGAAACAGAATTATGACCAGGTTTTTTTTATTAGTGGCTGTACCTTGTTTTTCAGTGTTGTGCATAATGAACTGGGGTTATATGGAGCACTTTTCTACTGTACTGTACTGGCAGTGGGAGGTCTGTCTAAAGCAGGGGTGTCGAACTCCAGGCCTCGAGGGCCTACAGGTTTTAGATGTGTCCTTGATCCAGCACAGCTGATTTAAATGCCAAACGACCTCCTCAACATGTCTTGAAGTTCTCCAGAGACCTGGTAATGAGCTAATCATTTGATTCAGGTGTGTTGACCCAGGGTGATATCTAAAACCTGCGGGACACCGGCCCTCGAGGGCTGGAGTTTGACACCCCTGGTCTAAAGTCTTTAAACTTCAAGTGATTTGGTCTGGCATCTGTTACTACAGATCGTTCTGTCACCCTCCCTTTTGACTGATTCCCTGACTCCCAACTCCTTTTAAAAAGTCCTACATCTAGGTGGTAATAATGAAGTAATGATCTTCTATCAGTTCATTCATCCATCTGTCCGTTTTCTTAAGTGCTTTTCCAGTTTTAGTGTGATATAGGGCAGAAGTTAGGGTACACATAGGCTTTTTTTTTATCTAACTAAATAACCCACATGCTCATATAATCAGTGTTTCCCCACTGACCTGCAATTTCTTAGCAATCGATTACAGAGTATCTTTGAGATTAATCTTTGAGATCTTGATGATTTTTTATCATTAGCTGGATTAGCCTGACTGTCACCAGTTTCCCCCTGTCCTCTCCTGCCCAGCAGATGATGGATGATTCTGTGGTCCAAAGTGTCTGACCCATTTCGACCTGACTCTGCAACAGTAAACAGAGGCCCCTTTTGACATTTGAGCCGCAAGCACATTCTTACATGAATGGTTTTATCATTTTTCTGTAGCCCCAGTATTTCTATGAGATGCTGCAGCAAACTGTTTATAGATAGACTTAAATCGATACCCTTCACCTAAATGAACATGGACATGAGGTGTTTGTTGATATCCTATATCTATATCCAGTTCATGAAAGCCTTTGCACACTTGAAATGTATGTGTAAGTTTGTGCCAGAAGCAACACGATTTTTAATTACTATAGGAAAAGTAGCCAGTGTGATTTGGTAATTGGTAATTGGGACTGATTAAACACAGAAGATTATCAATTACAGAAAACAAAAAAGCCATGACACTGAACACATAGCGATAACATTCTCTGAGCAATGTTCTTTATTTACATCTAAATGAAAAACATAAAAACCCTGACCCACTTAGAAAAATTCAAATACACATATTTTCTCCATGTTCATCTCAATTTGATTTTTCTTTTTAAAAACAGAATGTAAGAGACCGTCTTTCAACAGCAAGGCATAAGGATCACTGGAGCTGTAAGTCTTAAACTAACTAGGCAGGCACTTATCTACTGGCAAGTAAAGCCGCAATCAATGGTGTTTTTATCAGATATATTATGATGACTTAATAACCACATAGATGCTCATATTATCACCTTTCTGTCAAACATATTTTAGTGAAATGTGAAACCATCTGTCACTGTCAAAAAGAACTGATATTTTGATTGAGAAAAAACACTTAGCATTATGGATACTAATGGCACTCACTCATTTTTAGAATCAGAACCATCTTTATTTGGTCATTTGGCCATGTTTGTGCACACAGACAAGGAACTTGTTGACTCTTATTTAAATATATTTATATATAAATATGAAGAGAAGATGAAAGTAATAAATATACAGAGAGTTACAGAGAGTCTTAAACTATAAAAACTGTAACAAACTACAAATGGGTATGAGTGATAGATAAAAATAGGCTGAACATGGATGAACCTTATTAATCTAATTTAATTGTCTTAATTTTTATGGTTTTTGGAAGCTGATACTTTCTTTCTTTATTCTAAACAGATGCAGGTACATAGAAGAAATGTAGATTGTCTTTTATTACAGATAATTACTGGTAATTATCTATAATAGTTTTTCTTTTTTGTAAAAAAGTTTAATCAGTTGCACTCACTACAATCAGTAAAGCTAATCTTAGAGGCCAGGTGGATCAGAGCATCCTGTTGTTCTGGAGTAGGTGAAAATTAGTTCTTGTGGCTTTCTCTTGTGTGGTTTCATCAATTGCATATTTATATAAACTAAGGCAAAGTCTGTGTCTGTAGTATTTACTTTAGCATTTCATTCACTGTTCTCATGTTAAGATATTTCATTAAACATAATGCTGAAAAAGGGAATTAGTATGTTGCTTTTCTTAGCCTATGACACATGCATCTATCAGCGCCCGATGAAGGCCAGGGGCATGTTCTGGTGTTTACCGTGTGGCCAGCGGGGTTTAAAATAGTTCTTGGGAAACTGATCGTCAGCACTGAGCAGCCATGAAAACCACATAGATCATATTTCTACTTAGTGTTGGAATGTGGGCAAGACATAAACGGCCCCATCAGCATTATGAAATCACATTATGGACTCACTGTTTAAACAGTCATTTAAACTGAAAAAAATTGTAGTCATTTCCAATGCAGATTCCAACATTCAGAGCTTAACATGATTCCTTGACATATTTGTCATTGTTATAGTGTGGCCAATGCTGCCACTAGATGGTGTTGTTACGCTTTACTGTGAGGACAGGCTTCCCTCACAACAGGGTATGAATTTAACACATTTTAATCAATTAAAAATCAAAAGCTGAGGAGTCATGTGGCACACACTGGTCAGAATGTTCATACCCTGAATTACAATGCAGTTTTGAAGCTTGGATTCCATTTTGTTGTTGCAGTTAGTGTGACCATGTAATACTGATTGCAGTATGAAATTCCCTTAGATGATAAATAGTGTCTTAGTAATATATGTATTCCTAATAGAAGGACCTCCACTTAATCTTTTTTTGTTATGTCCACCTAACCATTTCTCATTTGGATAACATACTGGAGGTGGCACTGAATGACAGTTTATGAATTCTGTTCATATAAAATCAGAATATGGAAAGCTGTCTCAGAAATGACAGAATGACATTATCCAGAGACACTAAGTTACGGTTGACTAGACCAAAGCAATCATTTAAATGTTTTATAGATCTGATTTGTGCCTTTGAAACACCTTTGCCAAAGTGTGGAAAAATCTTTGACAGCTGCAGGATGAAAGGATTTTATTTATTTACTTATTCCTTTTTTCCCCCCCAAAAGATCTCGAGGCTAAATTTCAAGCATGAGGCTTCAAAGTGGGAGGTCACCCAGGAACAGGATAAAGCTACTAGTAAAAGTGGTTTTTAAAAGGGCTCAGGTGTAGTCGTGCATCCACCTTAATGTGAGAGCCAACAATAGCATGATTCATAGCCGCAACATGAATTAGCCTACAGCACACTTTTAAGAAGATTAGCATATTATTCTTTTTGGAGAAAATGATTTCAAGCATCAAACCTCCAAATTGCTTCTTTGTAAAAGCAAGCACTGAATAGGAATACTCAAGGAGTATTTCTCTTCACCAGCAGGTTTTGGTTATGTATTCTGAAACCCAGGAAAGTACTTCTAACTTCTCTTCAGACTTGCAAATGTTGTTAAATATGCCTGATCATCTAGACAGCACAAATTTTATGTTACTATAGGCAAAAATATCTCTTAAAGAATCATTTATAATGAAAATATCATATTAAAGTACATTTGAATCTACCTTGAATTTAGCAGTATATTTATTGAGAATCAATATGCATTAATTTCTACTGATAATATGACTCTGCCTACCATGTGCGTGCATTAAAAGCAGCGACTATAACATTTGTCAGATATTTTGAGCCAAACAGTGACACGTTCTTGACTTTTAAGGATGGCCAAGTCAGTGACATAACTGCAATTCCAAATGATGTCTCTCTTGGTAAATACCAGGCTGCAGGCTACAAGACTAAAAACTGGCCATAGTCCAGGCCTGGCAGAACACCACCAAGGACCAAATGTCAGCTGTCCTCACCAGAAAACAGCAGCACTGGCGATCGGTTTAAAAAAATGAAACAGCAAATAATTGTGTTCTTGAAAAGAAAACTATTTAATTATGACATCATTAGAACCTTGCAGTCATCCACTGAAATCCGGGGTAGGGAGATGAAAGTCTTTGACTCTGGAGACTGCTGTTTTCATCTTTTCTCCTACCAGCAGTCAAAGTTGGTAGGAGACAGTATGCCTGTCATGTTCGAACAGGTGTATAAACACACAGAGAGCTTTCTCTCATTGTGTGTTTTTACACCACTTTGCATTTAATCATTAGTTATTATTAAACTCTGGCTGTCTTCCACTGTGTTTCTTTTGTTCTATCTCCCTCTCTTCAGCTCTTACCAGTCACAACAGATGGCTGCCGCTCCCTGGAGCCTGGAGGTTTCTTCCTGTTTAAAGGGAGTTTTTCCTTCCCGCTGACACCAAGTGTGCGCTTATAGGGGATGAGCTGATTGTTGACTGATTGCTGATTGTTGTAATTGGGAACTATATTAATAAACCTGAATTGAATTGAATACCATTAAGATATTGTGAATACAATATAATTTAAATGAATAGTGGTTCATTAATACTATTTGTACAAGGTGAATAATAATTATTAACTTAATATAATTATTAAACTATTAGGTATGCCTTTATTACTTTTTAAAAATGCAGCTCCTATAAAACACACACCCTGCCACACACAGTCTGCATACTTTGTATACTTGACTGAAGTAGACAAAAACATTATATTTGTGTGAACAGCTCACAAATATTAACATAACATTAAGCAACGATCAATAAATTCCTGTAAAATAAATGTACCTTTTTCCATCATGTCTTTAGTAGCAGTTTAGTTACCCCTGTGCTAAATTAGACCCACAGGATGTTTATCTAGATGCACATCAACTCTTAATAGGGTGGAAATGCATGTTAATTGCCATTCTTTATAGCTGATTTTCTGTAAATTACATCAATATTTGTGGAACATGTAAATGGAAAGTAAATTTGCGTCATTCATTTCAATACATTATTAAATATAAGTCAGTGTATCAGATTCAAGGCTACTGCATGCCTGCAAGCAAATGCATATAGGATGACCTTGTTTGTGCATATCCATAAAAGGATGGTACATGTTCATCATAGTGCAGTGATGGGATACTAGAACTGAGCCCGTGTGTCTGAGCTTGTTGGCCTGCCTGATACCCACCTACACTGACAGACAAACCATTTTTGTGTTGTGCTTTTTGGTATATATCACAGCCAAACCCAAGCACCAGCAAATAAGCTCAGGCAAAGCAGTAATTTTTCATATGATGCTTTGCCATTATATATATCTCTGTCTTGGTCACCATAAGTCTTCCTTATAGTAGCTGTTTAAGAACTGCAGTGTTACCAGAGACAGGAGCGATAACTCCAATGTAATAATGGACCTCTGCACAGCCATGATGACAGACGATCCCCTGTTGTGGGAATATATTCTTTTTTACACACTCCTTTTTTAAAAGGACCTTCTTGTTGAAAACCTCATGTGTGAGAAAACTCAAGAGTGAAATCCTCCACACAGCTACTCTATGCCTGAGCTGACCAAGGCTGTAACTATGCAGAATAATTTGTTTTCTCTTAGTACTGGAGAATTCTCTGCAAATACATTTCTTTCACCAGTGGTGAGCACATCTAACTGAAGTGCCAGAATCAAAGCCATGCTGGCAGCTCTCAGGCTAACAACGCTGGTCTAGATTTAAATATCAATATTTATACATTTTGTACAGATATTCATGGTGATCATAATGGTCCCTTGACTTTTCATCTAGCACAAGCCAGTAGTAGCTACTCATAGTGTGTGCAGCATACGTTCTTATTTGTTTACCATATTAGTGACAGGTGTAGAATTTGTTTTCTTTACGAGGGCTAAGCTATAGTGCACCTTTAATGGGAACAAGGCAAAATCATGATTGAGTGGATATGCAGCGTTAACATATCTTGCCAATAATCTATGCACTTTTGTATAGTTTAATATCATGGTACTTATTGCTCACCAATATCATAGTGTCTTTAACTACACTAATACTGAAACTAACAGCCCCATAACCCAATGCTGTAGTTAGCCAATATTAAACCAGTACTAGCAAATTAGATATTTAATAAATGTTTAAGTTGTGTGTTTCGCCTTCAAACAACAAAACTACTGACCCGTCCATATTTTCAATATGCATAACCTTTGTCCATCCGTGTATTCCTGTTAAAACAAAATCTCCACATGGCTTTAAACATTGCCTAGTCATATTATAAACATTTTCCTTTTTTGAGAGGTGATCTTAAAAACTGAGTTGGTGTTTTCCAGCATGCTTGAACAGTACTTTGCCTTAAACTTTTACTCTAAAGTTATGACTGCTAAAGCAACACATTGGCTCATTGTGATTGAGGCTAAATAGACAATAATGCAAACAAAAAACATTAAAAAAAATTCAAACAAACTTTAAAGCACACTTTAAAACAATAAAAACAATTACTGGTTAAAACTAATAAGCAAACACTAACATGCTAAACCAAGTTGCTAAATATGGTTAATATTACATCTGCTAGCCATCAGCAATTGTAATAGTTGTAATCATGTAACTTCACTGGTATATACAATCCTATTCCAGCATAGGCTTACTGTTACTTACTGCAAAAAAAATCTCTAACTAATAAGACTGTAACTTAAATTTTCCTTTCTGTGCAAATAGTTTCGAACATTAGACCAGCTGTCATCACTATACTTTTCAATTTCATTATATCTGGGCACATTCTGTATCTATCATTCTTAAGTATGCTGCTACTGAAACTGGGCCTCTACTAGTATAATGTTTCCTTAAGTCATTTCTTTTTCTCTGTTGTGGCCATTATTTGGCGCTCAACAGCCTTATCCTTTGCTAGGGGAAATAGTGGTCATCATTTAGGCTAATATCTTAAGGTCCCCATCTCTGGCTTTGCAGAATGCCATCCATCTGCCGATGAGCTACCTCATGAGCCTCATAGTAATATTCCTGTGAGATACTTACCCATCTCTGCTTCTTCATATGGATCAGGTGAAGACACAGGCAGTTGGAGTCTGAATGTAAAAACAGGTTAACTTTTGTTACTTGAGCCATGATACCAGTTGAGCAGATCAGGCATGTAAATCATGCTTGCTGGTTATGGATTTGTATCACAGCTTAGTCAGCTTGCTGTTAGTCTGAAATAACCATACAGTTGGTTACAAAAACATTTATACCAGTTACTATTTTCGAATTCAGTTTTGACCAAACTGGACTTTGGCAAAGGAAGTCTGCTTTTTTCTAAAGTATGATGGATCGGCTGCTTAGGAGAATAAAGACTGTTTGCGGAGGAAATTAGACAGGAAGGTAAAGCCACAGACATAGTTGTATTTTTTTATGTGGAGTAGAATTGCTCAGTTATTTCTTTCTGCTGTCTGGACTTTTTCTGGCTCTGGAAACAGCCAATAAGAAGGAAAAAAAACAAGTCTGATTGTGCTGTATTTCACCTTCCATCATAATAGCCATTTATCCTCCAGTCTGGCTGATCCAGCTTCAAACCTCCCTCACTGTAACTAAATGGGAAAAAAACCCAAACAAAAACCCCAATAAAAATAGCAATAGGTCACTAAATTGGAAAAAAGATGTGTGAAAAGTATGATAAGCTAAACTTTTACATGCATTTTAGATGTTATATTGCATCTCCACATCTGTTCAGTGCAAGTAGGTGTGAATGACAAGTGTAGCCTCAAGGTCAGGGGGTAAGGAACCACAATATTATGTTATTGTAGAATACATTGAAAAAGTCATCTCCCCAGGCTTTTCACTTGTCACACTGTATGAGCGGCAGCGCTTCATTTTTTTTAAAAGCTCCTCCAGCAAAAAAGAAAAGCAGCAAAAGTATAACATTAATAAAGAAACTCCCCTAAATCCAGGATTCCTGTGGATGATTCTCCCTCAAGGAACTGACTGTGACTCATTGCTCAACAGTGACATTGGCTGTACTGCTAACACAGACATCTCAGTGTACATAGAAATCAAGAGGCTAAAACCTCTACTGTGCCAGCCCTTTCATCATCACTCACATTTCTTCTCCATTACCTGTTATCAGCATGCTAGTGTCATTTTACCAGAGTGCTGTACATGCAGTTTCTCTTTCATTTTGTTTAACTACAGCAAATTTATCGTAAAGCCAGACTATGGAACTCTACGCAAGAGTTATGCGAGTTTGTAAAATTTCAGAGAAGCATTTATTGACACCTTTCAGTAGGTTTGTTAGTCAATATTAAACCTAAAGTTCTATTTTAAGTATTTAAACCAGGGCCCTTCATCCATCCAACTTCATCCATTCATTAGCTTATTACTTGCTAATTTTAATTCTGCAAGAATTGCCAATAAACATGTTGAAGAGATCCCCTATGGTCTTAATCCTTTTAAATATGAGCATTACTTCATTTACAGGGGGGAAAAAAAAAGTAAACCCTTTCTATTCTCCTGGATATGAATGAAATAAAGCATCATCCATTTTTATAGGTCCTTAAAGTAGAAAAAGAGAATCTAGTTACAAATGAATGAAAAGCAAATTAAATGGAAATGTTAGAGTGAGTCATTGATGTGATCCACTGGTGCAGCAATAACTGCAGGTTACTGTTTCCAGCAACTAACCTCAGATGAACCGCTTTCATGCTGTCCACCAACTTACTGGGTTAAGGTCAGGACTTTGACTCAGACTTGATTGTGTAAAACATTTTCTTTATTCTTCCTCAAGCATTTTTTGGCAGAACAATGTGAAAACTGAGGGTTATTGTTCTTCTGCATGACTCACTTTCTGTTGAGATATTTATACTGATGTTTTTTTCATTTTTTTTATAGAATTCTCTGATATAATTTAGAATTAATTGTACCACCACAATGTTTTTTTTTCTTTCTCCAAATGTAACACTTCTAATTTAAACCAAAAAGTTCTATTTTGTTTATGTTATTATATTCTATGTTAATGTTATTCTATGCTAATGCCTAGTGTATCATATTTGATATATGAGGGTTTTTTTTAGCTTTTGTGACTTCATAATATCTTCATGTTTGTTCCCCCCGAAAAATCAAAATAATCTAAATAAGCAATACATTGCAAAAAAAGAGCTGGATGTAGCAAATATGATACAAATTAAAACTGATATATATAAATTAACATTTATTTTATTTATTTTTTTAAAAGATTCAAAACTACCTTTTCAAAAAAAAATACAATTTTCTGGCAATTTTTTCATGGTTCAGGCTTTTAGGGTTAATTTGTATACACACTGGTGCCTGTAAATTGGTGGAGTCCAAACTCCAAAATGGTACCCTTTCCAACCTAATGACTACCAACAACTTTTTTTCTGAGATATCTACTTTTCCTGCCACAATACACTTCCAAAATCTTGTGTTATGAAATTTAGATTTTTTTTTTAGATTATCTGTCTATAAATGCCCACTGCTCACTGCTGTGAAAGCAAAAAAATTGCAGTCAAGGATTGGCAATAGCTGGCAATGAGTCTTTCGCATCACTCTGGAGGGGCGTTGGCTGGCTGTTCTTTGAAGAATTGTTTTAGTTCAGTCACACTGGAGGGTTTTCCAGCATTGACAGCTTGTTTAAAGGGTTCAAATGGGTAATTGTGTACATGTAAAATAAAGGTCCCCACTTGCCCTGTGAGGTGGTCTTTATCCTTCATCCTTGGGTTTGCGCCGTATCTTTGCTGTTCCTTGGACTGCCATGATTAGTGCCTCTGTGCTGTCTTTCAATCCAGCTTTATCTAGCCACTGGTAGGATTTCTGGATGTCAGCCAGTTCTTCAATCTGCCGGTGATACATGCCATGCAAGGGCCTGTCGTGCTCCTCTTCTTTCTCAGGTTTTTTGCTGCCTGAGGTATTCACTAAGCACATGGTCAGTTGTAGCCATCTTCCATGCATGCTAAGGAGTTTCCTTGTGTCGATGTTAGTGGCTCCTCTGTCTCCTCCTTTGGCCAGCTTATTATCCCAGCAGGGTATCTGATCACTGGCAGGGCATAGATGTTGATTGCCTGGATCTTTAGGACTTGCCTGACCCTCTGCAGGTATGTGGTTGTTGCAGCTTTCCTAGAAGTTTCATCGTGGTTTCAATCTGCCTGTGTGATTCCAAGGTACTTGTAGCTATCATCTACAAGTCTTCTACAATCTTCCCTTGTAGTGTACAATGCCCTCAGTTCCCTGTCTTTGTTACCATTGAACTACACTTCTCCAGACAGAATGACATTCTGATGTTGTTGTTTTATATTCTAGTGGTGTGAACCAGTGAATCTATGTCTCGTTCACTCCTGACTTACACCTTAATGTCATCTATTTAGAGGAGGTGGCTGACAATTCTCTGTTCTGTACTTGGTATCCATCTTGTCAGTAATCTCACTGAGGGGGACTTGTGCGACTGGCTTGAAGTTAGCCTCTAGTGTTGTTTGCCACATCCCCATCAAATTCCTGATGACGGCTGTTATGGTCCTGTTGAGGTTGTTGAATTGAAGGCATTCCAGGATCCATATGTGGGGCATTGAGTCAAAGGCTTTCAATCCAGGTGGTGCACAGGTTGGTAAGCCTGGTCTTGCAGTTTCTGGTGACTGCTTTATCTACCAGTAGCTGATGTTTCACCCCTCTGGTGTGCCTGCCAAGGCCTTTCTGTGCTACGCTCATGTGAGGCAGGTTATTGGTCCGTAGTTTATGGGACCTGTCTCTTCTGGGGATCCTTGGGGATCAGGACTGTCTGACATTCAGTTAGCCATTCCGGGTGTCTCTCATCCATTAGCAGCTGGTTCATTTGTGCCGCCAGACGCTCACGGAGTCCAGTCAGCTTCTTTAACCAGTAGGTGTGAATCATGTCGGGGCCTGGTGCTGTCTAACTCTTCATACTGTATGCCTTTTCTTGTATGTCTGCCACTGTGATCCTTAGACTAAAAAATCAGGAAGGGGGCAAATACTTTGTACATCAGATCAACAGAATATAACATTTCATCTCATAAGATATTATTAGGGTTCTATTTATTTGGGTTCTGTTTATAAACTTTTTCCCTACTGTTTTTCTCTATATTTATTCTAGTTTTAGAAGTTGTGTGAAAAGATGTCACACAGAAATAGAAAAGAAATGCTCAACAGTTTATAAAAAGAACCCTTTTATTTTTTAATTTAGAGCCAGTCAAGCAGTACGCTCAACAACATGATACACCAGTTATGACAATCATTCCCAACTCATCAGATATGAACACTTTTTAAGGATCCCTTGACATCTCATGTACCAATATACTGTATAGACGTAATCATAATTCCACCTCAGTCCACATTTCATCTTTTTTTTTTAATGCAAGATCTCCTCATAAACCCATAGAAGTTATTTTTACTGCCTAAACCTAATCAATTAATTTGGGTGCCATAACTTAACGACCAAACAGGATACCAACTGTGTTCTCCTATCTGAGAACCACTTATGACACCTCTCCACCCTCCTAATGCGGACTTTTCCTCTGTGGTGTACAATACTGCTGCAGCTGGTGCATGAAGGCATCCAAACCAAATGACACCCTGTACATATTTCTGCAATGCCAGCAGTATCTGAAACAATGTGTGTATTTGACACTCTGAGCTGAGAACACATTATTATAAAATATAAAAATAAAACTGGAAGTAATACCATTAAATCAAAGATTAATTCCAAATTTGTGCAGTTGATTTATCAGTTGTATACTTTCATGGTCATTTCTCAGAAGCATCTCTCTGTTTTTTGCAGACTTTGTTTTTGTACTGTGAATTTCTGGATTTCTGGCTACTTGTTTTATGATCCTGTGGCATTTCGGACTATTTCTCAAGAAATCTTGGCTTCAACTCTTGTAGAGTGAATCAAGCTGAAAAAATACTTTTAAATTTTAATAGATGTAATTTAAACAGACCAAAACAAGCCAAACTGCTAACAATAAGACCTCAAATATCATGTAAAGGAAACTACTCTTTCCCTGTAAAAAGAATATTTAGTGTTTATAATAATACTTTTTCTAATGATAATACTTTTCCTCTTACTTTTAGTCTTCAAATATAATGCATGAGTTGCTTTTTAATCATTATTTCCAGAAACACGTAACTCATAGTGCATGTATACTTCTGAAAGATTGACAAGGAGAAAAAAAATACCAGCATGACTGCATGAAGTTATCATGTTTGTTGCAAATACAATATTGGAGCCACAAATATGAGGATGTCAAAAACTTACCAAAAGACACAGGTTAATATTCATCAGCGAGATGTAATAAGGTATGAATTCTTTTGTTTTTGATTTTGCTGATTCAGTTGGCATCATTATTTGATCAAAAACCTTGCCATCACTGTGTTTTATTTAGCACCCCTGCTTAACAATAAACTTGTAAAACTCTGCACTACTAATTGCCACCACAGCGATACTAATCAGAGGGGCATGTGTTGTTTTACCAACAAGGTAGGTGTTTTATTTTTTTTAACAGCACAGAGAAAATACTTCTCCCTAGGGATCCAACCACCACAGCTACCTGTGTACTCCATCCTTCCTGCTGAATACGAATTTCAGTGCCTTCGTGAAGGGCAATTTGACAGTAATTTGTAAGGAAAGGGACAGTATTACTCATGCAAATCACCCACCTATGTCTGTGGATTATGAGTCATGAGTCCATCTGATGAGATTCATTCATTTCACTGTACATGTAAAACGAAGGTACACCTTCCTCTTGTGATGTTTGTTCCTTGTCAGTGTCTTCCGTCATTAGAGCAGGATAAAAGCAGTTTGTCAGCTTCAAGGACTCTTGATTATACTAAAATAAAAGCAGCAGGAAACCTCACCAGAGACCTAACAGAATGAGCAGTGAATTTCTTTACCCAAGCATCTGCAGTCTGGAAAACAACAGTGTCTTTTAAGCGTCACTCAGAGTCTTTTGTCAGATAATATGAGTAGGTCATACATTTTCGCAAACAAAATGTTCTTTGTAAAGTAACTCACAAGAATCATTGAGGTTTTAGGACATCTTGAAGTGTTGTAGCCCTTGCCTGCTTCTGTTTAAAGCCTGCTCACTTAAGTATATAGTTCCATGAAACCGATTCCATGATAAATGCATATTCTATTCCTCTTAAGCAATTTTTAAGAGTTTTAAGCAATGAAAAGAGGTTAAATTATCTAATGAAAGTTGTAGGTTGTTCTTGTAAAAGCAAAAGTGCTGCTTATTGTAGTTCTCAGATAATGTACCATTAATCCTTACAACTATTGAAAACATAGTCATTTTTCAGTTATGATGGGAGGTTAAAATATCCAGCCACAGCGCACTGACTCCCTAATCTGTTTAGAGGTAGAATATGTCTAAACACAGATATTGATTTATCTGTACTCTAAAACCTTTAATTGAAAAGTGACAGAATATAGACTCTTACCCAGTTGTGGTTTAATCTTTTCTCCTATCAGCATTAAGCATACATGTTGTAGTAGCAGTCAGACACACAGTTTATCAACCGTCCTTCAATTACTGTATCAGTCAGCAGGTCACGCATGTCAGAACCCAGTGGATTAAGAGTATGTTGTAGAGGCAAAAGAGACAGGAGGGCACAAAATAAGAACTCAAGGAAAACAAGAAAGTGGAAAACAGAACTATCTGTTCTGAGGTTCTTAACACATATTCCCTGTACTACCTCTTAAGCAAGTCTATAGGAGGTAATATCTATTGGCAGTGCAATTTTCAGACTGAAACCAGACAGAGAGAGTGTCCAGGAAAACACGTGTCAGTTGTCACACCTTATAAGACTGAGTGGAGTGATCGTTAGTGATTATCTACTCTGCTTAAGTCTTACAAGTATGCAGAGCAACTTCCAAGACTTGTTTCCTTGAGTGCTCTATATCCAGTAAGGGTTCTAGCCTAGACCCCCCGTGCTAATCAAGCCTACCTCTCACATGAGCGAGAAGCCATATCAGCTCAGACGTCACCCGGATTAACAAGGTCCACGTCAGGTGTTGAAGAACCAGGACATGATGAAAAGTGGGCTACTGGAAAAAGATGGCATCGGTGGGCAAGAGATTAAAATAGGGCTCTGTTGGAATGCTACTATGCAGTGGTAATCAGAGCAATAGGTGCAGTGACTCCCAGGCTAGGCAAGTGGCTCCAGCAGATTTCGTTATGTTTTGTGCTGATCAGTAAATATTAAAACACATATGCACTAAGATTAAGTGGTTAACATTGTAAACCAGCCTCCTGTTACCTATTAAAAATGTCATATCACTTTTTCAGATGGAGAGCAATAACAGAAATGTTCAGCGCAATGTCTTATTAGTGCAGTTATCAATATTTCAAGCATAAAACCTGTCTGAAATATGGTATTAGCTTTCCTTGTGCCGGTTTGTTTGTCAGGGTTCATTGTCTAGGATTCCCCAAACAAATCATCCTAATCCCTCAGACACCATGCAGATGGTGGTTAATAATTAGGAGGCTGGAATATGTCACTTTTATGAGCATTGTATTTGGCTCCACATAGTACAGAAACCAGACTGCACTCTGTTATTTCTCACACCTAATTGACTATCACTGAGGTCTGGTGTGGTTAAGTTGTTGATGAAAGAAGTATTTAGTGTACTGTGAATGTGCCCACCAGATTTCTGAGTTTGACTCAGCACCTCAGCCTGTAGCTAAATCAGCTCCCTGTTTGTGTTTGCATTTTGATTGGTGTATTATACAGTCAGGTCAAGTATTGAAATATACAATTTCAACAGGTTTTCCTTTGTACACCTCCACAATAGATTTTAAATTACACAATCGAGATGTGATTGAAGTCTACAGTTTTAGCTTTAATTCAAGAGGTAAAATGTTGCATCAGCCATTTAGGAATCACAGCCACTGGCTCAAAAGCAACTGGACAATGAATTGAATTTATTACTGAAGTCCAATAGCTGAATTCGCATTTGGCACCTGTTCATGGAAACTCTCAGTATTCAGTCCAAGGAGCTGTTGATGAAGTGACCACATCATCAGTTTGTTAGATTCTTAAAATGACTTCTACAACTAAAGTAGGTCAAGAAAAAACTCTTGGCTACATCTAGTTAAATGAAGAGCACTCTTTAAGGGTGAAGAGCTCTCTTCCATTCCACAGCCCATTGGCTGTCTTCCCAGGTTAGTGTGTGTGTGTGTGTCTTTGAAGGGGCCTGCACCTAATTCATAAAAAAGGGAGAGGATAACTGGCACATGCACAACAGGTGTCCCAATCACCTCACCTGGCACTGTTCCCTGAATCACTCTGTGCCGTGTCTCCTCCTGCAGCTGAACCAGAACCCCTAGCCCCCAGTGAGTGTCCCAGGCAGTAATAGTGTATGGTATCATAGGACACTCTTTCTCAACAGTACTGTAGCCTGATTCCATACTCTGACAATTTCTGGCTGATATCCATGCTGGAACAAAATGGCCCTGAGCCCTGTATTTGAAGCATGAGTCTGCGAGACAAAGAGGAGAGAAGCAAGGAGCGCTGAGCGGAGCTTGTTTCGCTCTCAAATTCCACCTGGCATTGCTCTGGCCTCTGAAACAGATTTGGATGAGAGCAAAGTGAGTTTCATCCGCCTGAGAGACCACCTGTTGACTGCCCATGTGGTACCCCAGATACTGTACCTCTCTCAATCCATCCGCATACTTCTTCAGGTTAGTGATAAGCCCAGACTCCAATACCATGGCCACCAGCTGCACATGCCAGGTGAGCAGTAGATGATGACATTATCCACACAAGTAGCAGCATAACGCGCTGCACCCCGTCCATGAGGTACCTAAAAAGCATTAAAAAACCGAAAGTAAGTGTAACAAGTTGGTATATTGAATAGAGTGGGATATACCAACTTCCCTAGACTCTGAGGAGAAGGAACTCTTCCAGGAGCCCTTGGTTAACTTCCAGGAGCTTTTTGATCAGGGGCATGGGATAAGCATAAAATGATGACACGTCATTCACTTAACATTTTTAATGACATGAATAGTTGGGTATAAGCTACAGCAGACACTATGAGATCATCACCCCCATTTCCAGCATTGCTTTCAGTTCCTACAGAACTTCTGTTCTGGTAACCTATGGGTCATGACAGAACCGTCACACCCAGGCAAGTTACAGTATTATGTTGTATGAGACTGGTGCAACCTGGTAGGGAGAACACATTGGCAAAACACTTTTGCAGCCTAACAACTGTTCTCTCAACTATTTTGTGGGATTGATGGAATTTGGCACCTCCGGCCCAAAGTCAACTCTGTTATTTATTGGGTTCTCCAAATAGACAGACTCTGTCTCTCCCTATGCTTTCAAGTTGTTCAGAGAACCAGAAAACCTTGTGTTACTGCTGAGCACAGCACCTACCACATCTTACTGGTGCAACCTGCTGGTTGTGATGTGACCCTCACACGTTGTCTTACCAGTTGATCTGTACCCAGCAAATCTGTACCCATAACCAGAGCACAAGGTGGGAGTTAATCATGATTGTAAATTTGGCCTTACATTAAAAAAATGTCTAAACAGGAGCAAGATTATTTAGACGGATGAAACCAAGACTGACTTGTACCCAAATAGTGGGAAATGAAGAATTTGAAGTAAAGGAAGGGCTCATAATCCAAAGTACACAATGCCATTTGTCAAAAATGGTAAAGGCAATGTTATGGCAAGGCCAATATAACTGGGTCATTGCTGTATGATGTTGTGACTGCTGATAGAAACAGCAGGATGAATTTTGAAGCGTATAGAGCTATACTGTCTGGTCAGATCTAGTCAAATGCCACAATGTTGATTGGACGTTGCTCCACAGTACAGATGCATAATGACCCAGAGCATGCCCTGAAAACAAAACAAGAGCACCTTAGTATTTGAAATTGAATGATCTTAAATAGAAGAGTATTAGAATGTGACTTCCATTTACTGAAGACAAAACTGAAAGCAAAAAGAACCACAAATATTCAGCAGTTGAAGGCAGCATCCATATGTCCATTATCTACATAAAATAGAAATGCATCCTACAAAAAAAAGTATGTTTAGAATTATGTTCATTTGTTTTTTAACCTCTTGAATTAAAGCTGAAAGTTTAGACTCTTTTAAAAACCATTATAATGATGCATGGAGGCAAATTACAAAAATCACCTCCTTGTTCTAATACTTTGAACTGACTTTTTATTTATTACGTTTCAGATGTTTGCTTTAACAACCTTATCTTGTTCAGTTATAATATCTTCCCAAGTAAAAAAACATGGGGAAAAAAGACATTTATATATTTTATTTTAATATTTTTTGTTGCCAAGATTGTGAGAGCACAGAGTAAAGCCTTAAGGCGACAAATGAAGTAACAGAGAAAGAGGCACTTTGTGCACTCATCAAGACTTAAAACTCAGAGCGATTAAGTTGGATAAGGCTTGATGAGGCCCTATATCATACCCTCTACATCAGAGGGACATTGTGACTAATAGCATTTGTCACAGACTGTTGAACATACATTTGGAGACTTTGGAGGCCCAGTGGTGAATTTAAATTTTTTGCCTTGAGTCAAAAAGCAGTAGTGTCACAGTGTTTATAGTTTTCACTGGGAAAAAAATACTGTATCAGTTGTTATTCCCAAAACTATATGAACCTTAAGTTTGAAATTTGCATTACAAATATTAATGTAAAAAATGTAAAGTTAAAGCTTTCACCTTTGTTTAGTGTGTGGTCCATTTAGATATGTAGCTGTGCCCTTAAGAGGTCATGAAATTGCAATTACTATTACATGACATTAATGAGTATAATTTGAGAAATCTGTCCATCTGGCCACCTGTCAGTTGTCTATCTTGATAGCCATACATCTGACTGCTTTAATGTCATTTGTATGAGGAAGTGCATCCTCATAGCTATTCTCTCTTCAAAATACTAACTTAATGACAGTCTACATGTGACATGCTCAGAGACTTTTCAAAGAAAATGGGTTTCCCCTGAAATATGTGTAACTGTGAATATGGTTTTATTTGCTTTGCTAGTATTCTCTCACACATAACTCAGAAAGCTAAAATAGCACACTCATACACTTGTATGTACTTTTTGAAAATTATGAAATGGAGATGTAACAATAATGTGTGATGGTGTGAAAAGAGTCAGTCATACGGGTATAGGGGCAATAAAGGTAATTGTCACCTGAATCTGCAGCCCGGCTTAGTGTTATAAAACTTTACAGGGAGTTGCATCTCATTATATTCCAGGTTTTTACCGTTTTCGTTCACCCTTATGGTGTCGTCTTTGGCTGGAGCCAGGCAGCTGGTGTAAGTGATAAAGTACTGAAAATCTGCTGCACATGAGTTTAAAACTCTTTGCTGAACACACTGGAATATTTAGCAGAGCCGGGTTATTTAAGTTGATTATTGAAATTAAAGTTATTAGACTAATGCTGCTCTGTAACTGCTGAGTTAGTAAATAAACAGGCCTCGAGTAAAATGTTTTTTGCAAGAAAACACAAGGCAGTAATTTACTAATATTAGGTGCTTGTTTCTGAAGTCCTATAATGGTAAAAGATGATGGTATTGCAGATTTTAGTGTGTAGAATATTCTACTTTAAAAGATCAACATGTATCAAATTTGTAAAAAGGCTTTTTGGCTTGAAGACTGATAGCACAAAGTCATTTTAAGCATAGTTGTATTTATAGGAAAAACAGGCTGTGGATCTAATATTAATCTCAATAGAACATTTAACAACCTAATCAATCCAGGGGAATTACAGTTCCTGTGGTAGAAAAGTGAGACTCAAAGAGATAAACATTCCCTTGTAGCTCATAATCTTTATAGTTTGTTGCCAACCTGCCTCAGTGGAAATTGAGCAAATATCTCGGTTATTAATTCTTGTTTGTAGCGAGAAAATCTTTCTGAATATAATCAGAGCCGGTGTTTCTTAAATTGGAGAATATTTGTAAAAATATGAGTGGTCATATTAGAAGACCCTTGCCCTACTATCTGCCTGGAAGGTTGAACTATATTAAAAATGGGCCCATATTTCCTCTTATGTTGGATTCTCTGACAATATATTACAATATGAGCTCCCATCTTCTCCGTGACCAGACACCAATGTTTGCTTATAAAAGTAGAAAGCTTTTTTACCCTATGTATCACATTTTCATACAGTGTCATCCAGTATTACTGCAGTGAAGGGCTTTGAATGGTTTGCAATAAATCATGATTTTTAACAGCTTTAGGGATTGAGTTCACCTCTATCTAGACTTGACCTACTTCTTAGCAAAGTCCACACAAAGTTGTTCCAGAGTCCCTCGTGAGATGAAAGATAAATGTGGATCTTCTCGGAGTACTCATTGTCCACTTTGTCATTCCATTAGTTATACACAGACAATCACCATTATAGTCCAGCCCCCATTATTTATTAACCATTTTAAGTCACATTCTGCTCCATTATTTTATTGTATAACATCACACATGAGTCTCATTCTTAGGATGTTTCTCTTTGAATTACCTGCTACCTATAATAGTCTCGGATATCACAAGTACAACATGTGATGAAATAAAATATGTAAAACAAACTTTAGACAGTTTAAAGTCCAAATAAAATGTGAAAAACCTGGAAAACAGTTAGTTAGTCAGTTCCCTTACTTGTGACTGACTCAGGCGTTCTTGCTCGACCATAATCATTTAATTTTCTTTGCACTGAGTCATGGATTAATTGTTGAATTCCTTTAGTTTCACCGTAGCTATGATTATTTCACTCACAGCCGCTAAAGTCAGAGGAAGATTATTTCCATCTGCAGCAATGTACCTTTGATGGCATTGCTCACTTCTGGGACCTTGTTGCTTATTCATAAAGTCATGGCAAAAAGTGCAACCTCTTTCATTTCGAAGGTTTTATGTATCAAGACATGATAAAAAATAATTTGAATCTTAGAGAAGCAAATGTTTCTCCTGCTCAATCTCAGAAACATTATAGAGCCATTTCCAAACAATTTCAAGACCATCATTCTATAGTAAAAAAGATTATTCACAAATGGAAAACATTCAATACAACTGCCAGTCTTACCAGGAGTGGATATCTCAGCAAATCCACTCAAGGTCAGACCATGCAGTACACGGAGAAATGACAAAAACCCCAAGAAGTAAATCTCAGATTCTTCAGGACTCAGTTAGCATGTCAAATGTTAAAATTCATTACAGTATGTGTCGCGTGTTTGGAAGTGTTGCCAGTAGAAAGATTCTTCTCTCTGAAACGAACATAGCAGCACACCTTAGGTTTGTAAAGTTCCACCTGGAAAAACCACAAGATTTCTGAAACAATGTCCTTTAGACTGATAAGACCAAAGTGGAAAAATTAAGCCATAAAGAACAGTGCTGCGTTTGGTGTAAACTAAACAGAATGTATCAGTGCAAACACTTAATACCAGTTGTCAACCATTGTGGTGGAGACATCTTGCAGTCATTAAGTTGACTATGAACTCCTCTGTATACCAACGTATTCCAGAGTGAAGTGTGCGGCCATCTGTCAGGCACCTAAAGCTTGGCTGAAATTGGGTCATACAACAGGGGAATGATCCCCAGCACACCAGCAAATCTACAACAGAATTGCTTCAGAAGAAAAGATGTAGGTGTACAAGCCATTGAATCTTGGAGTGCGCAATGTTTGTATTTTAGTATATTTTTGTTAAATATTAACATGATGTAAAATGTCGTGTTATTGTGCACCTGAAATTGTATTTACCTCATTTAAAGTCTAGTAAGATCTGGATGACTTTTTTATGTATTGTTATAGACTTTGGGTTTTTTGGATGTTTTTTTTTTTTCACATGACTGGATGTTGAAAGCAAAGGATGGTCCATCCAATGTGTCGATAGAAAGCCAGAGGTTAGAGGAGCACCAGCAAGGCCACAGCATAGAACAATGCGGGTATCTTTGAAAACAGATTTGACAATGATTAAGTCGGACATAGCACGAAAGGAGGAGCTGGGTTGGAGGTAGGCTACAAAGCAGGATGCAGCTGCACCACAACTGTGGGCAGGCTAAAGCAGCTTCAGTAGTATTTGAAATTTGCCACTTGGATGCATAGAAGTGCATCAGCTGAGCCATAAGCTGATGCTGGCTGGCACTAAGATCATCATGGCTGTTGGAATTACAGCTGAGTTTGACTTTGTGGCTTTTCTCAAATGATGCAATGGTCAATTTGTCAAACTATCTATGTGTAGATTAGTTTTGGCTCTAGAACCATGACTAAAATACTTAACCACTTAAACGCTTGCAAAAAATTCATATATAAAAGCAGACATACTTTACAGTCTTTGCATTCTTAAAAACACTTTATTTAAACCACAATTTTAAAAAATAATGCCCTCTAGCACGGATCGAAGATAAAATCAATACCAATTGCTCAACAATGTCTACACCTGGATTTTTAGGTTTAAGTTTTTGAAGTAACAACTTCCTTCCTGCCATTAGTTACTGCTAGTAACACTTGCTCAGCAGAGGAAGAGAGGTACAACAAAAGAGTTAGAGTGCTCAGAGGTTTAAGCAACAAAAGATAAAAAGCTATGTTCTCTAGTGAGTCAGTTGAATTTTACCAAGTATTAAGCTTTACTGTGCCCTACTTTTTCAAATGTACAGTATCATAGTTAACATTTGAGTGCTTGTAATAAGGTGTTCTTTTGTGCTGTCAGTGGCCTGCTATTTTGTCAGTTACAAGACTGATATCAAAAATTCAGCCCACTATTCTTCTTGAGTCATTTTGTGTCTTAATACAATACACGTGTGCAGTTAGAGTGTTATTTAACAGCTTTTATTTATAGCTAATAACAAGGCTATAAATTAGGCCTATCTTCTACCCCTAATTCAAGATGCAATGCTATAAAACGACACTTTGTAAAATGACATGCAAAAACTAGACCACTACCAAATGACATGTAAAATGTGGAAAAGTGGCTTTCTCAATAGTCTGTAATTACTTGATGTGTTCCACAGTTTGAGTTCCATCTGGAGGCATGTACTACCAAGCAAGATTAAAGGGTTGGTCAGATATTTTGACCCTAAAGCCAGAGTTCTCAATGCACAAAGATGGCTCTCTTTTTATCTGGGTAGATCTGAGTAGAGCCCCGATACTAACGATATAGCCTTTTTTGAAACAGAGTTTAAAAATTGTGAAGGTTATACGCATATCCGCTATTGAGATGCACTAAACAACCATCCAGGGACCAGAATCACGTGCAGACTCACAGCGACATGCTAACGTGTCAGTAGGTTCCTCATGCACACAGAGGTGGACACAAAAAGCTTACCAGGTACTCCTCCTCCTCCAGGTGAACTTTGTTCAACAGCACAACAATGTTGCTAAAAACAGAATCAGATACTTAAATTGCCTTCACCCAGTTCAACATGGAAAATTTTAAAGAGGATGAAAAAGAAAAAAATGTCTAAAGCTTAAGCTATCTAGAGCTCAGAGCCACCCACAAACCAGCAGCTTCGGCATGAGCAAAGGATCAAGGCATTTCTAGTGACGACAAGTAAAACAGAAAAAGTTATTAACATACTGTGAATGATGTAAGTATCGGATGTTACTAGAAGAAGACTCAAATGACTCTTCAAACATGCCTTTTTATGGATCTCAAGCAGAAAGCCTGAGTTTAAAAAGTTCATTCTACCCATTATCCCATCTCATGGGTTTTTATGCAAATCATAAAAAAAGCCTGGTTATGTCAGAGTGAGCAAGTAGTAGTGTAAAGCTTTAATAACATAATGACTGTCTTTTTCTTTTAAACTACTGATCATGGCTTGTAGTATTAAAACTATATGATTTGTTCCAGAGGGTTTTCCCTGTGGCAAAGGAGGTATTATCAGTCAGTGTGATAACAACCCAGGGGTCCAAATCCTTGAAGCTAACTCAGGGATTTAAATATAACTAAAACTATAACCAAAAACAGAAACTAGATTGTAAACTGTACAATCTAGTTTCTGTTTTTGGTTATGACACAGGTTGTAAAGAAGAACCCTGAAGGAATTTCATGACAGTTAATCCAGTAGTTGGTAATGGTGGACTAATTTATAATGTTATGACACCACCGTGGTAATAGCGATCATACATACTGATATGGCATTTCAGAAAATTCAGTTCAAATAAATAAATATAGGATATATTCAGGTGCACAGAAAGAGAAATGACAGGTTAGAAATGTAAATTCTGTTGTTATAAAATATGAATAGAAGCATTAAATATTAACAAAATACATTAAATTTTAAAAGAACGTCATGTCAGTGCTGCCACATTTTTGAATCAGCATAAACATACAATATATTCCTGTCGTTATTTGTATAATCAAAATCTAGATTTGGACAGTGAAACGACTCTCTGACAGAATACCTAAGAAGATGTATTTAACATACAGCACTGTGCGTTTGAGGTCGACCGAGCTAAAAGGAGAGAGTGAAGTGGTGCATAGCAAATGAAAGCATTATTGGTGGTGAATATGAGACCCAGGCTGCGGTAAACTAGGCTCTGTATTCTACTGTCACAGCCTTTCCCAGTTCTTTTTAGGATGGCCTAGTTTCATTGTAAAGACTTTACCCACCTCCTCACACTTGTGTTTTTCTCCCCAGAGGAAAACGCATTACCACAGTGTCTCTCTTTAACCTGGGGAGCTCTACTTACAGCACTTGTCTGGTTCTTCATCTTCCCTGGGGCTCAATTAGAAATATTGTTCAATGGACTCCACAGTCAAGATGATGACGTGTTGAGCGTTTCAGAGGAGTGTGTTTTCTTTAAAACCTTAACCTCTGACTTGAAATTGCAAATGATATCTTTATGTCCCAATGAAATCAGTAAAAATAAGCAAGTAAAGCAAGTAAAATAATGCTTCTGGCAGAGTGGAATGAATTAATGAAACTTGGTTGGCATTTCTAGTCAAGTACTGGCTGTCAGAGCAGTGTGGTATTTTTCTTTTCTCTAATTTCTTTATTCTTTATTAACAATATGCAAATATAGCATTAATGCTGATAACATATTCACACTTTTTAGTCACATTTTTGCCATTGCAGAGAGAATGGAAATAAAGTAACTTTCTGAAGCATTAAACAAAAAGTGAAATGATGGTGCAGCACATGCATCAGTGCAGTCTTGGTTACAATGTCGCATGCAACACACTACAAAAACAAAAAAAACTGCAGTGTAACACATTTTGGTGAGTATATTCAACGTTTTGCTTTTATGCAGTGACTGCATTATCAGAACATTACTCCTTTGATTGCGCAGTAACTGCAGGATATTCATGAGGTACTGTTTCCTAGCAACATAGCGTATGCACTGTGTACTGTATGAGCTATAGTAGCATGTCTGTGATCACTAAGACAAAAGATGAATGAGATGTTAGCAGAATGTTTAAAGAAATGGGACAGACAGCTTTTCAAACATTTATTTTTGTTACACGCTGGTATTTTTATTTTTTTTTAATACACGCATTCATTTCTGTTTCTGTCCACAGTGAATTGGTTGAGCCTCTTCGACTGACGCTGCCTCTAGATCAGGCTTTTTACAGCAAAGCAGCCCCTGTCAGTGTTGCATTTGTGATGGTATACAATAGCATAGCTGCACAGCTGAGAGAGCCCAGTCACGGGACCCCAGAGAGAAAGCATCACTGCATTGCTTCTCTCAAATCCTGCTGTATATTGGTGCTCAATTCGAGACAAATGTGCTCCTGCACTCATTCTGTCACCTGAGGGCAGTTGTATTGTATTATTCTGAGGTGCACACGGGAGCGGACTAGTGGATAAACATTTTATCGGCTCAGCTATTCATACTTGCATGAGGATTGTCTCAGCTTTGGCACTTCACTTCCCATCCGCTGCAGTCAGATCCAGTTTAAATGCTTAATGAATTGTTTTTGATGACTAAAACCAAATTATATTACTTTTGCAGTGCTTTTCAGAGCAAAGACAGATGGCTTGCATTTACATATTTTAAAGACTTGACATGGTTCAATTGGAAGTGAGGCAAGATGATTTCAAGAACATAAGAAAGCATTATTGCTTGCTCTATGATCCAGTAGTCAAATGGTGGGGTTTGCATAGGCGCTATGTTAATATTTTCCCCTATTGTGTGAGTAGCATTGAAATTCATTTATTCCACTATTCTAAAGCAGCTGTCTTTTTTACTAAGATCACATAATGCTGAGGAGAGATCTATATTCAAAACGGAAGCTTACTTTCTTCATTTTGCTGTCACTATTCATATCATGAGACCACCTCATCAGAGATCTAGTTGTACATTTCTAGTGTCATACTGGTTCTTACGTGTATCATTAGCCTGTGTTGATAACCCCCTCAACGCTTATCTGAGTATTTGTATCTCCCTGTCTGCAATAACACAGTCGAGCAGATTGCATTGAATCGCTCGACAGTTGTGTCGATATGGCCACCCACACAATTTTTTTCTTGAGTGTATTTTGCCGCTGTGCTGCCGAACAACATCTCAAGTTGTCCCAAATATTGTTCTTTCAGAGTCAGACGCATTGAAGCAAGGACAGGCCAGCTGTTGGCAGAATAACACATTCACACTCGCTTGTCTCCTGCAAAGTTGGGACGAAAGTCCATAGTTTCAGACACTCAAGTCTTTGATGGGCTGAAGATTCTGGTTGCACCATCATTTGAAAAAGTCATTAGAGTAGGTTTATTTCTTTTTGTCTTTTGTATCAATCATGAATTCAGCTATTATAAGTTCTATTAGTCAGACATTATATATCATCCACATAACTGTCTCTCTAATAAACACTTTGACTGTCTCAACAAAGGTTAAATCTGTCTACTTCGAGTTTGGTGGATTTGTTGTTGAGAACCAGAATAAGTGTTGAGTTCAGTTGTTTGGTGCTGAGTGCTGATCTTATTTTTGGGCTATATTCTATTGGGACTCAGTGGTTAGAGCATTTAACTCCTGCTGCAAGATATCATTGCCTCTGGCAAATGTTTGATGTCAGGAATATTTTGTTACCTCAAAGATAATGTCACACTTAGTTCACTTAGTAAGTGTACTTATCTATTTGCTTCTTACTGTATTAATTATATGCATTAGGATGACATTTGTTCAAGTAGTCTGATGGGGTGAGCCAGAGACAATCATTATCTTGACACCATTATGACATTGGATCAAAATAACTTGTCATGGTCCTGGGTCTGTGACCCAGTGTTTGATTTATATTCTTTGTTTTAGCTGTATTACTCATTCTGTTTACTTGCCTCCCCTATGTCCATGTTCAGTGTGTAGTCTGTCCTGTCTTTCATGTATGTTAGTTCTGTCGCCATGTTTGTTCATCTGTTTTCCAGTCGTGTCTCTCACCTCTTCTGTTTCCTGTATTCAGTCAGTCCGTGTCTTAGTGTGTGTCCCATGTTTCCGTTTTTACTTTGATAGTCTCCTGTCCTGTGTGCATTATGTTCAGTCTTGATCCTGTGCCGTTAATCTGATTAGCTCCAGCTGTGTTTCCCTCCTGTTTCCCATCCCCTCGTTATCCTCTGTGTATTTTACTCCTCTGTCTTCCTCTGCATGTTGTCACGTTTTCCACATTGCTGTGTGTTTCCCTGAGCTCCTCAGTTTTGCTCATTACGCTTAGTTTTCTCCTAGCTCCTAGTTTCTTAGTTCAGTTTCCCAGGTTCCAGTTTAAGTTTTGTTTCCTTGTTTTAGTGTTTGGTCCTACAGCAATAAAAGCTGCCTTCCTTAGTTAATACCTTTGTGTTCAAGTCCTGCATTTGGGTCCTACCTCTGCATGCCACACAGCACATCCATGACATCATCAGTCAACAATTACGTTACTGTATTTGATGCAGTAATGTAGTTGTTCAAACATACATTTACAATAACACATATAGCTCAAGATTGCTCATTCCCTCCAGAAGGACTTTGCTAACATTCCTCTGATGGCAGGCATTGCAAAAGTCCAATTTTGTTTGCTTTTTTTAGAAAACACAAAACATAAAAATGTAGATCTGATTGTCTGCAGTTGGCTCACTGCTGCGTTTTATGGAATATTACTGCCACCACTTGCTGATAAGCAGAACAGAATCAAAAAGGAGAGATACACTTTCAGACACATACATACATATTGCAAACTGTGTTTTGGTGCTAAATATGCAAAATCATTTATGTCATGAACTGATAAACTAATGCAGTTCTCACCATATTGTTGGTTTGAATTTAGCAGTATATCAGGATTGGTGATAATGATTCCAAACAGCGTGTAGTGTACCACTGATTCATTATGATCCCCTCCCATTTGCTGTGCCCTTCTTCAGCTGTTTCACATTAAAAGTTTGCGAACTGAAGTTTTTACCATTTAGAAGATACTGCAGTTTTTGAATTGAATGATTGTTTTATCAGTTGTAGTTTAAATGTATGGATTTACTGAGGCGTGGTATAGGGTGTCAAGTTATGTAGATCAGATCAGTCTTATTACATACCTGCACTGTTGGTGAAGTTAAATGAATTGTAATAAACATTTGGACAGTGTATGCTTATAGCTTGTGTTTTTAAAAGCATGAGAGATGTACAAACATGTCTTGTGATCTACTTTTTGGATCATCTCCAGTAGTCATTAGAAAACCTACTGAGATGGAGGACTGATTTTTGATGGGTTTTCTTCCAGATCTATTAATAATGATGATTCTAATAATGTGCTGATAATGTACTGATAAAGTGCGTCATTTTTCTGTGCTCTGTTTCTTCTTGCTCTTGCTATGCAATGACTGTTATTTTCCAAGCCTTTTGTTGTATTGTGGGCTCACACTATCAGGGAGGCGTGGAGAAGATGATAGATGCAGAGAGCTTTCTGCATGCAAAGGCCTTGGATGCAAGTAGGGGCTCCCCATTCATTTAAAATAATTTCATGTTTCCTTCCACCAACTCTGTGTCCTTCCAGCACTATTATCAGAGCAATTGTGGCAACGTATTATTCAGAGGATGGCACCCATTGTCTTATTTTCTTCAGGGCGGACAAACACTTTACATTGGGAACAAAGTACACACTCACTCACACAGAAGTGCTGCCAATCATTTAGCTAGGGATATTGTATGTTTGCTAGTGTATCATTTTCTCTCTCTTTTTTTAAAACTCAAGCAACATATGTACAAGACCAGACAGGAACTGTTAATGATAACCTGTTGAAAAACTGAACAAAGACAAAAAATAATAAACAAACCAATTTTCAACTTTCTTGAATTACAGAAATGTGAAAATGGACAATAATGTTTTAAAACATTTTTAATAGAAATAAAATTTTGTATAAAAAAAAACTAAACATGCTTCACACACTTCATTAGTTTTCATGAGGTTTAACAAATACATAGATAGCCAGGCACTGTATCTTTTTGTATTTTTTCCCCAATTTTAAGATATGTCAGGACATAAAGCAGACATCATCAATCTATTTAATAACATACATTAACTTACCATTTAATTTGGTCAGCACTCACATTTTATTCTGCAACACAAATGGTGTTGAAAGTAATACAGAGGGAGGCATGAAAAGCAGCATTGAATTCACAACACAAATGACCCCACAATATTTTCCCCAAGACAATAGAGGGCTTTTATACTGCACGAAGCCAACTCTTAATCTGTTCTGCCAACTCGGAGTGATTGATAGAGATATTGTATAGTTTTGCAATTAGAATTTCATTTGCTAAAATGCCTTACAACTTCCTGACACCTCCTCCTTATCACAAGAGTGCCTGAAGAGGACATGATTTTTTTTTTTCAGTAGCTGGTCCATTATGGATATCACCTTCAGGGTATATTGCATGATCCTCTCAAGGGCATACTTCATCTTAATTCCCCTACTAATGGATCTGTACAGCTAAGCTTTACCCTTACACTATGAATGTGTGAGAATAGCTGGTGGCAGTGGTGGTAGGGTCATCCTGGATAACAGCTCACAGTGAGATCTCCTGGCTAAAACACTGTTTATTTTAACCATGAGCCACTGTTTCAAAGCACATACAGATATGCAGAGGGCAGTGGCAGCCTTGGGCTAGCTGGTAATACAAATCATGGCCTTACTGTAGCACAGATAAACAATCACTCACTAGACCTTCACCATTTGAGAACAGTTTTTAACGTACAATAGGCCCAAACAATTTTTAACAACGCTGCAACAGAGTTTAAACGCATTCCTTTTTTTTTCCTTTTGTTTTTTTAAACAACACAACACAGGATGTTAAAACTGGCATGCTCAAAATCAGCAGAGACCATTTTATATGTGTAGTCATTCTTATTAACTCATCGGCAACTTGGAAGAGGAAATCAAAATACATGGAGTCTGGTAAAGATCTGTTGCATTGTTGTGATGATCAATATTTCCAGTCATTTGACTCACGAGACCAGAACACATTTAGAAATAAAAACAAACACAAGCCCCTCTCAGAGATCCATAGACCATGTTTTCATGCCTTTTTGGTGTTGATTAATCCCTTGTGATGCCTTGAGGATTTGAAGATTAATTATAATTCACAAAACTGGCAGACGACATTAAGAACCTGAACATATTCTTACTCGTAGTTCAGTTTCAGTCAGTGCTGCGAAAGATGACGGAGAAGTCTTTAAAAGAGGGCATAGCTGAAATGTAAACACAGAAAAGGAAAGCTCCATCCTTCAGTCTATAGGCCTCTGCCATGCAAATATTTTCATTTTTCTTTTATGTATGTATTCTTGTGAGGCAGACCAAAGATGGAACCTTAAAATTGTGCTGTTATCTGTTCTGGTCCCCTGTTTTGTCCATCCCTGCATCTCATGTGCTCTTTCCACACAATGTTGCGTCTTTGTGCAATATTTCTCTGATCTCCACCCGCAAAAAAGACATATCTATTTAATTTATTTGACTTTATTTATTTTTGCCGGATGCTTGAAATTCCACTGCATGTTTTGTTTTCTTTGCTGGGACGGAAATCCTGAATCATGATAACAACCTTTGTCCTTCAGATTGCATGGTTGCTGTAGCTGATGTAGGTTTGCTTTGTTGAAAACGCTGAAAGAGACGAAATGAGAAGGAAGAGTCAGAGTTAGATACAGTTGAGGTAAACTTTGTAACTTAAGAAAGGGAGCTGATTTGGGCATGAAGCTCTTTTTGTTTAGCTCTCTTCCTGTAGTAACAAGAGTAAGGAACTGCTACACAGGGCTGAAAAAAGTGTGTTTAATTCCTGATTGGTTATGATATTCCTATCCTAAAATTCCCTAGTTCTCAGGTCATGTTCTTCCCCTCAGCATGTGCCAAATGTAGCTATTACCTTTAGCCACCACCACCATTTTTTTTCTTCACAGCTATCAGGAGTTAACTTTCCAGCTGTCTCCCCGGACCGTGTTAGCTGTTTCTCTGAGTGGGAGCAGATAAATCCTGACATATCGCCACTAGATCTCAGCATTGGGGGGAGCTGGCCCAGACAGGAATTTTTCAATTTCATCAAGCCATATATCCACAGTGGCGTTGACAATGACAAATGGCGCTCATTCAAATAGCCATACACTGTATAGCCCCTGTAAACGGTAACCCCATCAGGATAATTTGCTGCTGGCTATCAATTCAGCGTCTCTGCCTTCTCGACACTTATTTTAACAAAAGGCCCTTTTAACCATCCACACAAACATGAAGCAAGAATGGAATTAATGCTGCTCTGTTTGGATACATGTAGTTTTCGTGACTGGCCTCACACCATTGTGCTATTGTTACTGCAGAGCATTGTGATAAGTTTTACATTGATTTCTGGTTTTGTGCTAACAGTAAATATAATGTCAGCTATTTTATTCTCCTATGAAAGGAAACAGCTGTGTGTGTTGGGGGGTAGGTGTGTGTGTTGGGGGCTTAAAATGTCTGACAAAAGGTTCCTTATAAGTTCAAGCCACACTGTGGGAACGCATCTTGGCTGACAGACTGATAAAAACCTTTTCCTGCTTAAGGCAAAAAGAGTGTTTTCAACGCCACTTGAGTAATTTCTGCTGACTCAATTGCTGAGGTCATTATTTACCTCACTAATATAAATCCACAGTGTGTCACTGACACAGGAGTGCCAAACATTTTTATTGGTATTGAGATTAGGAGGCATACACAGTGATTCAGCTGCTTTAGAAAAGAGAGTCACACCTTTTTTTTTTTTTTTTTTAATAATGTGTGCAAATACTAGACTTCGATTAGTGATTTAATAATTTATCTATTGAATATTGTTTCAGTTTATATATAGCATGTCAGTAAATAGTAATGAATGCAGATATGTTTCCCAATTTGAAAGCTTCATTTTACAGGATAGAGCAAGTAAATATTTGCATTATACTGAATTATAACCAATGGTTGCACGACAAAAATCAACAGTTTAAGTCAGATAAACTGAAAATTATTAGAAACCCAATTCCACACAAGAACTGGAACGCTATATAAATATAAATAAAGCAGAATTCAAACAGATAGAAATATAAAAACACAAAGTTTACACTGAGACATTTTAATATTTCATGAATTAGCTCATTTTCAATTAGTTGGCAGTAACATGTCTCAAAGTTTGAACAGGGATAACAAAATGTTAGAAAAGTGGTATTGTACTACGAGAGCTACTGGAGGGATATTTTGCGATTGATAGGGTTAACTGGCAACAAGTCAGTAACATGATTGTCTGTAAAAAAAAAAAAGAGCACTTTAGAGAGACAGCATTTCTCAGAAGTAAGGATGGGTAGACATTTATCAGTCTGCAAAAAAATCTACAAATTGTAGAACAATTTTCAGAATAATTACTTCATTATTCATTATTATAGAATAATGGCTTTCAGAATAAAGACTTTGACTAACTCAACGCCTATAGTACATTTTAAATAATATCACAAAATGATTTTGATAATCTGAATAAAGGGACAAAGGTCAGGTCTATGAACACAATTTGCTGTGCCATCCACAAATGAAGGTTAAAGTTCTACAGTATGATGATTAGAAAAACCCATATGTGAAAATGATCCAGAAAAACCGTTGTCTTCTCTGTGCCACAGCTCATCTGGACTGAAGCAAAATGGAAAACTGTTCTATGGTAAGATGAATAAAGATATATAATAAAGAATTTCAGAAATGTAAAAACATGGACATATGCGCGGACTAAAGTGGAGAGGGACCATCTGGCTTGTTATTAGCACTCAGTTCAAAAACCTGCATCTCTGAAAGTATGGAGGTGCCTATGGAATTGGCAGCCTGCACATCTGGAAAGGCACAATCAGATCAGAAAGGTATACACAGGTTTTTCCACATTTTTTTCAGCATAGGCCTTGCAAATGAAAAATTCAACAGAGAAGACCCAAGAATCCTATATTAGACAAGAATGGAACAAACTGGGCTGCACAGTTTGCATTAGCAGTTATTGACTCCGTGTTGGTTTCATACTGCAATTTTGTTACAACATGATCAATACAATTTTTTCCCAAAACACATTTAAAAGTGAAACAATCAAATTGTATCAAATTTTAAGATGTGGTAAAGTCATCTTCATCTTTTTAGAGAAGGCCTAAAATTTAGACGATTGGACTTGAAGACTTTTTTAAGGACGTGTGTTACCCTTGTTTACTTGTCACTTTAGGAATAGTTTGACATTTTGGAAAACATTCACTTTAATAAAAAGAGAAGATTGATGCCAGTAATAAAATCATACCTCATTGTTTTACAGGCGTTTTAGTTCCATTGTTGGACTCCAGAATATGTTTTCTAATCCATTCCTTTGTGACTTCATTCTCACACACATAATTGTGATTCCTGTAATGCTTCTTGAAAAACAATTTCCACAGCCTCACCACCAAATGAATAACAGTGGCACATTTACTAGATTCAATGAAGTGTTAAATAACATGCTATACATTTGTTAATAAGGTTTTCTTTTTTTTACACTGCATCCTATCATTGCATCGGAAGGACAAAACATTCCTGAACTTAAGCCAGCAGGTTTCTAGTCAAAGCTTTCCTCATTTGCATTTTTGCTCTTACACTGTGTTTCGAGGCTTTCGCACAGCTCGGTCTTGGCTTCTCCGTTGGGTCTGAGTCCAGCCTTGGGGTTGAACTTGTTGGACATGGTGGCAGCAGTAACCACAGCCTTGAGGGTCCGTGTGCGCTTAGGCACATTCTGCTCAGGGTGGAAAAGAACCACATAGACCTTGGGCATGTAGAGCAACCCGAGGGACACTGAAGCACTCAGGCTCACAGAGATCGTCAGCGTGGTTGTTTGGATGTACATCTGCAAGAGGCAAAAACCAAAAATGAATGATACAAACAGTTTAACACTGTTTTGCATTACAGATTTTTCTGTGTGGGCAGTGACATGTACAGTACAAGAGACATCTGCTGTGCATCATTATAATTAGAGTATTCAATGACCCATGCATTGGTCAAGGAGTTTTTAAACGAGTATCTACTTTGTCCAGTAGAAGCTGCAAAGCTATCTAATGAAAATGATGTGTTAAACTTGTTTTAAATCAGCATCTTATCTGCTTTTATGGTGTATGTGTGCTGAGCCAGCCAGGGCCACAGTGTTTACTTAATTTTCTGCCATTCTAGTTTTAATATGACTATCACGTCCACCCTGAAAACAGATTTGATCACGCCAGCCGATTGGATCTTTTTCTGACTCATAATAAGCAGGCCCATAAAAAAGAAACAAGCTCATGAAAATTTTACACATGGTCAAATCCTCCAAATCATGGGGGAGGGCAACAGAGTATCATCCTCATTCATTCCATTTAATTGTTTGCAGAACTGCAGCAAATTAATGAGTCATCTTTAAAGATGCAATAACCCATATGGAAAAGAAATAGTAAAAACTTATAAAAGACTTGCATAAGATGTGGCCTACTTCATATAGTGAATCATATAAGGCTTATATGATTTACTCATGAAAGTGGCCACTTTCTCATTACTTTCATATATTGTTTTAGTAAGTATCCAAAACATACAAGTTTCATTTCTATGATTTTTCAAGGGATCTTATATCTGTTTTCACTCTTGTATGCTTTTCATACAAACTACAAACTTTATAAGAGATATATATGTATTTTCCATATGGGAAGGTAGAAGAAAAGCTTGTGCAATTTCTAAACATCATACTCTTGTGACTGATTGAGGAATGATTTTACAACTGGCTAATATTGTGATACACACACACACACTCTATCTATCTATCTATCTATCTATCTATAATCGATGGATCGAGATAGATAGATAGATAGATAGATAGATAGATAGATAGATAGATAGATAGATATAGAGGTATATAGAGAAAGGTATATAGAGCGAGATATAGATAAAATATATAAAATTAAATTTTCACATATATATAAAATTGAAAGTTCAGTTCACTAAAAAGGAGGAGTTTTATTTGGATAGAAATTGTGCTTGCTGTAATTTACTACACCTGTGTAACACACAACAAGAATCTAATTATGATCATTTATCTGGTGTAACTACATAGACAAATGTATGAATACTGTCAAGTTCAGATAATGAGAGATTTTGTTGTTCCTTCAATTCCACCAAAATTGTTCCTAATGCATCAAAATTGATGGTGAGGCTTCAAATAATGTAATGGGCTATAACCTGCTGTGAATGGGCTTTAGCATACAATTAAATGCAATGTCTTCCATTATATATATATATTTTAAATAATGTGTATGTCCCCGTAGGGAAATTACTCCTCTGCATTTAACCCATTCACCCAGTGAAGCAGTGGGCAGCCACCAATGCAGCGCCCGGGGAGTAGTGTGTAGGGACGGTACCTTGCTCAGGGGTACCTCAGGGTAGCCGTTCAGTGGAGTCGAACCCCTGACCTTCCGACCATGGGGCAACCACTCTACCTACTGAGCTATCCCTGTCCGTTAGATTTATTCTTAATGTAGATTAACTTTCAGCATAGTCTGTGGCTCTAACTTGCTTACATCTTTGAAGTAAAAATTCTGGTTAAAAGTTTTGCTTAGATCTTGTCCTAATAGTTTAGTTTACCTTTATTAAAGACACAATAAAATAGATACATACAAAAATGCATTGTAATGCAATGTGCATCTGTTACTATGGGAAACAGTAAGTGCATTTTTCCCCTCACACTTTCCTCAAACTGCCTTAAGCAAAACTTATTCCTTGTCCATCACTTTCAAAAGTGTTTAATGAGACATATTTTAGTTTACTGAACAGCTGAAAAAATAACAGCTCTTTTGTTTAAAAAAAAAAAAAAAAAAAGTCCTATGAGGACCATTTGTGTTTTGTTTTTCCCTTTAGAATAGAGCAGCAGATTTCCGGTATGAAACACTGCAACATGAATCTCAATGGAAACAACAAGAAAGACTGAAACGAGAGCAGGTTTTTCATTCTTTGGTTACCATAATCACTGATTTACAAAGATAATTAAACCACAGTCGACTACGGTATTCAAATGAACACACATTGCCAACAAATCAGAATCTGTTATTTCTTGCAGGGACAATATTCAAATCAGACGATAAATCCTCTCATGGATAGATTTTTACTCACTAGTATTTTATATGTTGGTACTTTAAGAGTCAATCTTTCTTTTGACTAGCTTAAGTTTATCCTCATCAGGTCTCTGCTATTTTTTGATTCAACAAAAGAAACAGCTTCTCATACGTGACCTCTATTTTAATATGTTGTGTGTTTTTATTATTTTGACTCTCCACAGTGCTTTCCCTATATACTCAGCCAACCCTCTTTCCATGTGAGACTGCTGGCTGAAGAGAAGAAGGAAGAATGGAGTCAGTATTATAGAGAGACAGCTGCAGCGCTCCCCTCCCAGCTGTAAGGAGTATTAACCAGTGAACTGCTCAGGGCTTGGTTCACTGCTGCCTCAGGGACGGACTGTTGAACCCAAGCTGTTCATCACATAAACAGAACATAAAAGTGTTCTGCTGCCTTTCACCCAGGAATAATATCATCTTAAAATCCATCCTCTCGGTCACTGATTATATACCGAGTTGGCAGGCACAGAATAAATAAGAACAGTAAAATGACTTTAAATCTGAGAAGATAACATTTAAAGTCTGTGTCAGAATAACATTTTTTAAAAATTTGAAAATTATATTCTCAATCATTTCAGTTTTGGTCTGTAAAATTAATGAAACAAGGAACAAAAGACTCTTAAATTGTCTTTGATGTCCAGCAACTAAAAGAAGTCAATTATCCTATGTCAGAGCTATAAAAACTTGTTTTATTTGTGGCTCAACTAATCAACTTATCAACGCAGTTCCAATAATAACTGCTATGATTATGTAACTGCACCATATCTCACTGTAAATTAGGTCACGTTCAAGCACGATTATTGTTATTATCATTTAATCTAATGTAACCTTAGGTAATGTTATTTTAAATTTTGAATGTTATGTCAGCAGTGATATAAATCAGGACAATCAGTAAGCTGTCACATTGTAGAGGCTAAGAATAGAATAATAAGTGGATTTAATGCCAAATAGTACAGTGTGCAAGAAAAATAGTTTAATTTATATTTTACATTTAATGTTGGTGATAATATACATTGGTCACTTAATTAGGTACAACTGTTCAGCTGCTCGTTAACACAAATATCTAATTAGCCAAACAGCAGCAACTCAAGGCAAGGTATGTAGAGATGATCAAGATGACCTACTTAAGTTTAAATGGAGTAATGTTTGTATTTTTGTAGGGTCTCTACAATAATACTGCCGTTGTGAACGGGTGCTATATAAATAAAATTGAACAGAATGGGGAAGAAAGGTGATTTGAAGGACAGCTAGTCAGCTAAGAACAGGGAACTGAGGCTACAGTTTCTAAAATTAGACAATACACGATTGCAGAAATGTTCCCTGGTTTTAAGAGTCTTGACTTCTACAGCAAAACATTCAGGTGGTAGCGTCAGAATTTGACATAAACATGGCTCCATTCTGTCTTATTACAACAGCTCAGTCTGGTGGTTGTGCAATGGCATGGGGGATATTTTCTTGTCATGCCTTGGGCTTCTTAGTACCAACTTAGCAATACATCACAGCTTTGCCCGAGTATTTTTGCTGACCATGTCTATCCCTTTATGACCAAAGTGTACCCATCTTGTGATAGCTGCTTCCAGCAGCATAACAAACCATGTCATAAAGCTGAAATCATCTCAAATTGGTTTCTTGAACATGACAATGAGTTCCCTGTACTCCAGAGGCCTCCATGGTCACCAATCAATCTCAGAACACCTTTGGTATGTGGTGGAACAGCAGAGTTACAGCATGGATGTGCAGCTAACAAATCTTCAGTAACTGAGTAATGATATCTTTTCAATATGGACCAAAATCTAAGAGGAATGTTTCCAGCACCTTGGTACATCTATGGCAAGAATAACTGAGGCACTTGAAGACAAAAGCGGTCCAACCCAGGACTAGCATGTGTGCCTAATGAAGTGACTAGTTAGTACATGAACTGTTTTTTATTTTTTTTAAATAAACAATTATTTGTTAATTTTACCTTTTGAATCAATTGTAACAGCATTATAGACAAAGTGATAGATTTTATAGTAACTGGTAACTTCTTATAGATGAAGAATAAGAAGGTACCAGCACAAAACAAATCAGCACATTTTATAAGCTAATCTCAGCCCTGCCTGTTTGTTGGTCTATGGTAATATGTTATAATAATATGTATATAATATAATATGTTAGATGAAAGGAAATTATTGCCTTGACCTTACTTGAAATCAATATATTATTGTTTGGTATTTCATCAGATAACATGTGCCATGAGAAAAGAAACTTTCATCCCCTCTCTATTGCCTCATTGATGTTAGCTTACAAATAAGATAAGATAAGATGACCTTTATTAGTCCCACACGTGGGAAATTTGTTATGGAGTCCTGTTTTCAATGTCAGAGCACATCCAATATTCAGTCCATTAATTTGTTTCCTCCTGATTGAAATGCACCTGAGCATTCAATGACTGGAGCAACTTGGAAGAGAAATGAAGAGAGATGCCATATATCTCACACACATATCATCACACTGCCATTAGCGTAGCTTGCCTTAGGCAAAACATAACATAGAAGAAGTACTCATAGTCGCATTAATGACTGAACTAGATGGAAAGAAGTCAGGGATCTATCAGTACCTGGAGGATCAGTGATGGGAAGAGTCCTGGAAATATTTACTCAAGTAAAAACGTACTTGTGTAGAACAGTACTCCAATAAAACGTAGGTGAAATAATGGTATTATTGGTAAACATGGCTGTATTACACAAAAGAGGAAGCTGAAGAGCAAGGGTCGCCTGCAGAATTTTTTTAATAGGTGTGGTCATATGGGGGCCAGTAAAAATATTGGCTGGGGAAATTGTGAGGGACATACAAAGTGACACACTGGGGGCCCAGCAAATTTTGGTGGTAAAGAAAAGTAAAGAAAATTTGTTATATGGTGATAATAAGTCTGGTGAGCCACACCGAGCCTAAAGCAAGTACATGTAGAGATAAAGCTCACAAACTGACATTTTAAAGCAAAAAAGGAAGCTGCAAAATGTTTATGCACAGTGTAATGCACTCACACAAATACTACATGCAACTGAACACAGTGCTTTGTGTAACAGCAGTTAGGCTGCTGTTGTATCTGCTTCTCTGGGCATCTGAATTTGCTCTTTAGTCTCAGTTTCTCTGCTCCACTAACAAAAAAAAAAAAAAAGTAAAAAAAGAATCATAACAGAAACGATAAGGTCATATTTAAATGTTGATTTCCTATTTACTCCTACACAACTCAACTTCTGTCAAGCCAGAGATCAAGCAAATGCAGCATTAACTGAGCAACAATGGTAATGCATCCTAAATAAGCAAAAGTAGCAAGCTAACATTTGTTAGATCGCCAGGCTAACACAAACTTAAAACATTAACAATCTGCTATACCATGACCTTTGAACTGAAGTCGTTACAGTTAATTAACATACAATACTTTTGCAGAATAGATAGTATGTAGAGTTTTTGTAAGAGAGGGCCTCTACATGGTTGTGAAAACACTGCATAATGAAGCTGTGTTGCCTTGGGCTTGAAGATGTATTAGACCATTAGAGTTTTGCTTTTTTGTTGGTAACTCTGCAATTGATTTTCACATAAAAAATACACATGAAGATAACCAATAACGATAATCTACTTTCTTACAGTAATCATAGGAATCGTATTTCATTATTTTCATTCCTGTAGAAGTGGTAAAAACAATTCCACACCCTGGCCTACGGTGAGTAGAGCAAAACTGGGTAAAAACATTTGTGATAACTCATAAGATTAATTTGACGGCTAATAAATGTGAACAGACTGCATTTTCAATTCAACCCAAGAGAGTCTCTGAGGCAGGATGCAAACAATCAAATTTATTTAAACTTGCATAATTCCCTCACTATATTAAGGCACTGTTTTTTTCTCAGCATGCTATGGAAGTATTGAGCAGAGGAGTTTGCTGCATGAGAATTCACTATAATTGCACTCTAATTAAGCCAATAAACAAATAGAAGCCTCAGGGGACACAATAATATAGCTTCATGGCAGATTGTCATTTATAAAGATCACAATTCTTTGGCCTTGATTAGCTTCACGGCCTTATCCACCTATTATCGAAGCACCCAGAGGTCAACAGGGCTGCGGTGCTTTAGGCCTAATGAATACAACAACTGTTCTCTGAAGTCCAAGATGTTGCTTAGCTTCCTCTGCTTCATAGCATCCATTTTCATTATTTATTACAGAGCCTGAGGGGCATTACTGTGAATAATGCTGTTTATCTTACGACTGAGAAAAGACAAAGGGAGAAATGGATAGGAACATGGAATGAGTGGTAACAGGTAGCAGGTATGAACACAGATTACACTGTGTAACACAAAAAAATAACAAAAAAAACCCCACTCCTGACTCTGAAACTGAAACTCCCACTTCTTTGTCTGACTACCACTTTAACAGCAGTTTTTTTGTTTTTTTGTCCTAACGGTGCCAATAGTGAGATGGAGACTTCATACAGAAATAAACAACACCACTCAATTAATCAGACGATTCATGCACTGTAATGGCAGGACCTCTTTGTGTGGGCTGATTGAATTTGAGCTGAGCCCATTGTGCTGTAGCCTCATTCCCATGCATGCTATTGTCTGCTGCCCCTCCTCCTGCCTATATCTTTGAGACAGCCGCTGATTTAGACAGTTTCTCCAGGTAAGCAGGTGTCACATCTATTCCTGAAGGTAGGATAAACACTCCATAGATAGACCAGATGTCCTCGTTTAAATGATAGAGAAAGCTTCCTATGGCATTCGTTACATGTATCTTGGCACCAGATGACAAATAAATGACGGTGCTTGTAATGCTGAGGCAGAGGCCCGCTGTAAACAGATGATGAGTGCGTATACAGCTAGATAAGGTAAATCGAGACCCAAAGGAAGTGGAGCATTTAATTGCTCTGAAAGACACGTCAATGTGGGCTGTGAAGCTTTGTGCAGCCTGACATTTACAGTACAATGATTATGAGGTGTGTTTGCTTTGACATGTTAATTCCTTAAATAAGATCATTGTTTATATAACAGCTCAGCAAATCAGTCACGGGCTTTATTTAAAAAAATAAAACAAGAAGAAAATCTGGCACAGCAAAACTAGCTAACTTTCCTGCTCAACCAACAAGTTTTCCAAAATGCAATGTTTGTAACTGTTCAACAGGAGAGAAATTTTATTTGTCCACACTTCCTAAAATGGTTCTGAATCTGCTTAATCATCTAACTTCCTATATTTATTCCTGCTATCCTTTTCCTCATTTCCAAATATATATGTATATATATACAGTGGCTTGCAAAAGTATTCGGCCCCCTTGAACTTTCCCACATTTTGTCACATTACAGCCACAAACATGAATCAATTTTATTGGAATTCCACGTGAAAGACCAATACAAAGTGGTGTACACATGAGAAGTGGAACGAAAATCAAACATGATTCCAAACATTTTTTACAAAAAAATAACTGCAAAGTGTGGTGTGCGTAATTATTCAGCCCCCTTTGGTCTGAGTGCAGTCAGTTGCACATAGACATTGCCTGATGAGTGCTAATGACTAAATAGAGTGCACCTGTGTGTAATCTAATGTCAGTACAAATACAGCTGCTCTGTGATGGCCTCAGAGGTTGTCTAAGAGAATATTGGGAGCAACAACACCATGAAGTCCAAAGAACGCACCAGACAGGTCAGGGATAAAGTTATTGAGAAATTTAAAGCAGGCTTAGGCTACAAAAAGATTTCCCAAGCCTTGAACATCCCACGGAGCACTGTTCAAGCGATCATTCAGAAATGGAAGGAGTATGGCACAACTGTAAACCTACCAAGACAAGGCCATCCACCTAAACTCACAGGCCGAACAAGGAGAGCGCTGATCAGAAATGCAGCCAAGAGGCCCATGGTGACTCTGGACGAGCTGCAGAGATCTACAGCTCAGGTGGGGGAATCTGTCCATAGGACAACTATTAGTCGTGCACTGCACAAAGTTGGCCTTTATGGAAGAGTGGCAAGAAGAAAGCCATTGTTAACAGGAAACCATAAGAAGTCCCGTTTGCAGTTTGCCACAAGCCATGTGGGGGACACAGCAAACATGTGGAAGAAGCTGCTCTGGTCAGATGAGACCAAAATGCAAAACGCTATGTGTGGCGGAAAACTAACACTGCACATCACTCTGAACACACCATCCCCACTGTCAAATATGGTGGTGGCAGCATCATGCTCTGGGGGTGCTTCTCTTCAGCAGGGACAGGGAAGCTGGTCAGAGTTGATGGGAAGATGGATGGAGCCAAATACAGGGCACTCTTGGAAGAAAACCTCTTGGAGTCTGCAAAAGTCTTGAGACTGGGGCGGAGGTTCACCTTCCAGCAGGACAACGACCCTAAACATAAAGCCAGGGCAATAATGGAATGGTTTAAAACAAAACATATCCATGTGTTAGAATGGCCCAGTCAAAGTCCAGATCTAAATCCAATCTCGAATCTGTGGCAAGATCTGAAAACTGCTGTTCACAAACGCTGTCCATCTAATCTGACTGAGCTGGAGCTGTTTTGCAAAGAAGAATGGGCAAGGATTTCAGTCTGTAGATGTGCAAAGCTGGTAGAGACATACCCTAAAAGACTGGCAGCTGTAATTGCAGCAAAAGGTGGTTCTACAAAGTATTGACTCAAGGGGCTGAATAATTACGCACACCCCACTTTGCAGTTATTTAGTTTTAAAAAATGTTTGGAATCATGTATGATTTTCATTCCACTTCTCACGTGTACACCACTTTGTATTGGTCTTTCACGTGGAATTCCAATAAAATTGATTCATGTTTGTGGCTGTAATGTGACAAAATGTGGAAAAGTTCAAGGGGGCCGAATACTTTTGCAAGCCACTGTATATATATATATATATATATATATATATATATATATATATATATATATATATATACACACATTGTTAAAATGATGAGTGGTCATATTATATATGACCAAATTCATAACCAATGAGGAGAGCATGCTGAGTCTTTCTACTGTTGGTTCTGTGCAGTATGATCCCAATGAGAGCATGTATCCTTAGGATAGTCATCTCAGGTACACAGCTGCTGTTCAGATCTTCTATTTATGAGGAGCAGCAAATAAGAGCAAAATTGGCTGTAAGTGAGAGTAAGAAAAAGGCTCAAGCTGCTTGCTTTAGGCAATGGAGAAATTGTGTGCACCAACATCCCATGTAGATAAAGATTATTTTGTACCATCAAAGTACTCTAACAGAGTAAAAATATGGAGTTAGAAATGGGCATAACAAGTTTCCTTAAAGGTCTTATTAGCTTTGAGCACATTCATCAGAAATAGTGACATGTAAATGGCAGCTATGTCACTGTTTTCATGGTAACAGAAGAGCACCACTGGGGGCCTATGCTGTCTGTTTCTCTTCGCTTCAGCTTTTCAGTTTAACTCAAGCCACCTGTAAAGGTTCTGACCACTCTGCAGTGGTAGAGTGCTGTTACAGATTTTATTTTTTATTATAACCTTTATTTAACCAGGAAAAATAATCCCATTGAGATTAAGAACCTCTTTTTCAAGGGAGTCCTGGCCAAGAGGCGACAACACGTTAAAAATTACAAAGTTACATACATATTGTAAAATAACAATTACATTTACAAAATAACATTACATAGATCATCTAGAGTTGAGGTAATGGTGGATATTTGTTTGCCCTGATGAGGCAGATTGCATAATCTCCTAAGTGCACTAAGACCTGGAAGATAGTCAACAATCTTATGATGGCTAGAAGTGCAGTCAAGCCCATGAACATCCCTACATTTGGAATTTTAGAGTATTTAGGGTGTCAATTTAAATAGAATAGAGGACCAACACTGCAAGTGTACAAGAACAAGATGATTATTCTTTTTTCTTTTCTTTTTGCTGAGTTTTGTGCACAAAAATATTCCCGAGATTTTGAAGCAGTCTTCATTCAGACTGTGTGCTGTGTATATACTGTGGAGTGGTTTTCTAGGAGAGTACATGGCAACAGAATCGAAAAAAACATTCTCAAGGCCGGAACTTTAATTGGGAAAAAAAAAACAACTTGACTCCAAGTCAGTGTAAAGCAGGAGGTCATTGAACAAAATGCTCTCCATCATGGACTATCCATCCTAACTCTCTGCAGTACACACTACAAAGACAGAAGAAGGCATTTTCCAACACGCTCATTTAGGCCCTATGTCACAGAAAATCATCAGCTCTGACAATTTTGCTGCTATTGCAGTGATATTACTGTTCTGACTGACTGTTACTGACTATTTTGAAAAAAAATCATCATGGTTCCAATATTATTATTATTATTATTGTTGTTGTTGTTGTTGTTATTGTTATTATTAATACCCTTAAATTTAGCTAGAAGTCCTGTATACAGCAAATTTCAACAAGAGAATTTATGCATACATGCATATCTGCATTCTACGGAAGAGGATTAGGGCCACTGGAAAAAAAAAAAAAGAATTCTGAGATTAAAGTCAGAATTCTGACTTTAATCTCAGAATTCTGAGAAAAAAGTCAGAATTCTTCTTTTTTTTTTTCCAGTGGCCCTAATCCTCTTCCGTAGCATTCAGCGTGTTTGGGACTCTAAAAATAATTTAGGGTGTCATTTGTCTTCAAGGTTTTGGAACTATCTCTTCGGCTACGTCCACACTAATGCGTTTTCGTTTGAAAACGCATCATTTTCGCTCCGTTTTGGCCTCCCGTCCACACTGAGATGGCGCTTTCCCTCAAGGAAAATGCAGCGTTTTGAAAACGCTCTCGAAAACGCATACATTTGAAAACGGTGCTTTCGCGTCGCATTGTGGACAGCGAAAACGGAGACTTTTTGAAAACGATGACACATTTTAGTCATGTGATACAATTCAAGTGACCAGTTAAACTAAGATAGCGGAGGGCATTATACAGCGGTTGCTTTGTTTGCTCTCAATTTTGACAGCCCTATTAAAGATTAATATCAGTTTGCACTGGAAAAAAAGAGCATGTTGGATTTACTTAATTCAATTGTGGACCTATCTTTATCCAGGTTGCAGGGGAGCTGGGGCATAACTCTGAAGTGATAGGTTACGAGGCAGGGTACACCCTGGACAGCTCACCAGTCTATCACAGAGAGACAAACAACCATTTCCACTCACATTCATGGCTAATTTGGAATCACCAATCAACCTAACTCTAACTGCATGACTTTTAACTGTGGGAGGAAACCAGAATACCCAGAGAAAACCCACTGCAAACTAGCCAGATTGTGGATTTGAAACCAGGACCTTCTTGCTGTGAGGCAACAGCACTAACCACCACGCCACCAACCCAGGCTTAACAAAAGTAAGAAAGCTATGATTTCAAGGCTTGATGCAGAGTTTTTGTCCTTGATAGGTTAAACCACAATAAATAGCGATAGCATGCACGTGGTGTGTGTAGTTGTCTGCCTCTTAAAACGCCAGTGATTTTCCTGCAGTTTGAAATGTCATGCGATCTTGTGAATTTCATGAGTCCAGCAACTAACCACTCTTACTAGATCATATCATGTCATCTCAACAAGAACAAATTAAGTTGTTGAATTTCATACAGATCCTACATGATTTAATTACGTTCAACCTAGAAACATGAAATTATTTTTGTTCAAATTACAAGTTAGACTTTTGTAAATGCAACAACCAGTCGAGACTGAAGAAGTCACTTGGATGAGTGACGAAACGTTTCTCCCACAAAACGCTACGTCCAGATGAACAGAATCAACTTTTGGAGCTACACGCAAGATGCTTACATAAATCCAAGAGATGGCCAATCCCTATTTTTCCCCAGTGTGTACATGCTTCAGACAGCTTTTCTTCAAATTCTTTAATTCTCACTGGCTTTTGCAACTTTGTACTTTTTTGGTACTCGCAGCAACAACTCCACCTCATTGTTAGTCCATTTAAAAAACTCGGTGCTTCTCCTCAACATTTTGCAGCGACGTTTCAAAGAGCTGGAAAGTAAATAAACAGCAGACAGAAATGAGGCAGATCGAATCGTCTTGCATTTCACGCATGTGCAGTACTGGAACGTAAGCGGTTTTGGCCGTTTCAATGTGGACTGTGAAAATGACTGAAAACGATAATGTAGACGCGGAGCGTTTTCAGACGAAAACGCCGTTTTCAAATCTATCTGGGCTAGTGTGGATGTAGCCTTCGTTACAAGAAACCAATGTTTCCATGTTCTGTGGATTCATCTGCTTTGACCTCTGCCTTCTTAAGACTTTGATGTATTTTTCTACAGTGATATCTTAATACTGGCTCTTCTTTGCTCTCAAGGGACAAAACTCATTCTAATTCATTAAGCTACATCCGGTCTTTGTTCCCATTATTTCTAAGTTCTTGGTAAAAAAAACAAAACAAACAAAAAAAACCATTTGCTGTGTGGTCTGACAAAGCTATAAACCATATTGGAGAGTAACTTAAATTAAGTTTTTCAGACTCAACACTCAAAGGCCCTTTTCGGTTATATATTAAATATGATGATTCTTTCACAAATGAGGAAAGAAAAAAAAAAGTAGGACATTTCCCTGAAGCTAAACTTCCATTTTGTGTTCCATTTTGTGCTTTACCTTAACATAGCTCAGGGCCAAAGTAAAAGTTTTCTAAATGATAAAAGTAAAACTGTCCCCCAGCCATAGTGTGTACAGTTTTCCACAGGAAATAATAATTAATAAGTGACTCATGTAATTTAGATCAAGAAAAGTGTTTTATATTAAGACTGGGTGAGAAAAGTTTTCAGGGTTTGTAAATCTGAGGTATAGAAGAAAGGAACAAAAAGTAGGACTTCACATTCAAAGATTTTTTTTTCACTTCTATTTTACTATTCAAAGCCAGGCTAGCTAATGGATTACCTCATCCTCTAAAAAAGCTGTTCAATCTCTCTGTGATTGTATAATTCTCTTTCATCTTCAGAGAGAGGAGATGGAATGATTAAACAAAGAACTCGCTGATCTCCGTGGCTGGTGTTGACATGCGACTTCAGATGTGCAACACTCACATTAAAAAATAATGTGGGCTTTGCACTTGGACCAGTTCTTCTTTACTATGTATGCTACATGTATGATAATGAAAAATGTATAGTGACGACAGCTGATGTTTTTTTTTTCCTCTGACTATATTGAGGAAATGTAACATTAATCAAGCAATATGTGTGAAACTCAACTGGTCTCTCAGTTTTCAGCATCTAAATGCTGTTGTCTGCACTTTTTCTGTTCATGCTAGTTAACATTTGGGGTAAGAGAAAGCCTGTAGTTTTGACTTCATAGTATTAATGCAACATGCAGTATATGAAAATAAATCATTGTACTGCTGATCACATATTGCATAAATATAATACAATTGGCTACAGTCATATGCAGATTTTCTGCAATGCCGTAAACTACAGAAATTGGGAGGGGGCAGGGGTGTGCTCTGAACCACAATACACACTTTTCTTCCCACCAAGCTAACTATCACAGCCAGTTTCCAGACCAGCATTTTGATGCATTGTTTTGTTTAATCCCAAATGGAAGAAGGTAAGGATTAATTTGTTGCATCTGTCAGACCCATGCTGGCACTGCTGATAGTGTCCGCGCCAGTTTTAGGGCTTTTTTGGTTTTTTTTTTGCCTCACCACTGCCCTCTCTTGTAGCCATCGAGCCCCTTTTGTTACACTGCCAAAACACCTCTTTCAACTGGATCAACACATTGCTATTGTGTCATTGTTGCACCCCTTTGGCTTTGTCCCCAGACTTTCTCCTCTGAATGTGAGGTCCAAGCCCAACCTTCATTTCCATGTCCCATTTGGATCCCTCTTGACCTCAGTGCTCCTGCTGAACACAGTCCAGGTCTATGGTTCAAGAGGTCGGGCACATTGATTTGACATGGGAATAAGAGTGTGAGCTTGTGTTTATGTAAACAGCTCATGGTTCCCTAATGCACTGTGGCATACAGCTGTCACATATATGTGAGTCACAGGCTTGTGAGTTGCCTTCAGAGTTATTACAGAAACATTTACATTACTTTATGTGTACACGTTGCAGATTCTGTATTCACAAGCATCCTCTTTTTAAGTTCTTGGTTTTTATCATTACTGGTACTACACAAAATGTTTAAAAATTACAGAACAGCAGTAAGGAAAACTGAGTAGAACCATAATTTAGCCTTGTCATTATATTAAGTATATAATTAGATACATATTTAACATTCAAACAGCACTTTAATTCAGCAGACCTAGGTGGATCTAATTATAAATGCTTAATACTGCAGGAAGGCTTAACCCAGTGGTCACCCCACCACCCACAAGAGGTTGATTAACTGGATAGAGCAGTAGAGAAAATCTTTCCTATAATCTTTGTTTCATGTCTTTCTTGATAATTGCGATATTCTACTAAAGCAAGATAAAGACAATTGTTAAAGGAAAATAGGGAAACCAGGTAATACTGGTTGAAGTCAGTCTGTAAACCAGCTACCTGTTAGTTATGATAAGACTACTTCTGCTTTACATGGTCACCAGCCTACAATTATTTGTGAGGTTATTTTTGTCTTCTAAGTAAATGTCAAGAAATATAAGAATGCCAAAAGTGCCATGCTAATAGGTGTTAAAGATAGTTTTGTGTAGCTGCATGTCTAAGCATGTCTTAAAAGAAACTGACAGACAAAAAATATAAATTGCACTCCAGTATTAGTTGTAAGCTTACCTTTTCTGTTGATTGTGATGTGCCAAAGAAGATTGGGATGAATGCTAGCCAAATAATGCAGGTGGTGTACATAGTAAAACCGATTGGTTTGGCCTCATTGAAGGTCTCCGGCACCCCTCTGGTTTTAATGGCATAGACTGTGCAGGTGACCATGAGCAGCATACTATAGCCAAGCAGGCAGATGAGGGATAGGTCAGAGATGTCACACTTGAGCACACCACGAGCCAGTGCTGGGTTAGAGGTTCTCTGGTCCTCATAGTCAATAATAGCTTTGGAGGGATCCACAACAAACCAGATGCACACCCCGACCAGCTGCACCGAGGCCAGGGTGAACGTGATGACTAGCTGTGAGGCTGGAGAAATGAACTTTGGTGCGCTCACAGACATACTACCCTGCTCGAAGATGCGGTAAATACGATTGGTTTTGGTGAGCAGAGCAGCATAACTAATGCTCATCCCCAGACCCAAGAAGATCCGACGAAGGGAGCAGATTACGACATCAGGGGCAGAGATCATCAGGAATGTTGTGGCATAGCAGAGAAAAATGCCAGTTAGCAGGACATAGCTTAGCTCCCGGCCTGATGCTTTCACAATTGGAGTGTCATTGTAGCGAACGAATGTGACCACCACAAACAAAGTGGCCATGATGCCAATGACTGCAACAAACACAGGGATGACTGCCCACGGAGAGCTCCACTCCAGCTTAACAATGGGGATTGGAACGCAGCCTGTGTGATTCTCATTGGGCCTCAAATCAAAGTGACACATCTTACACGTGTAGGTGTCTGCCTGGTATTGATAGCCATCGCAGCGTTCGCAGTGCCAACAGCAAGGGATGCCCTTCACAATCTTCTTACGCTCACCAGGCCGACAGGCCTGGCTGCAGATTGAGGAAGGGATCTGACGGACACCACCGGGCCACTGCATGGAACGAACCTATGAGGGAGGCAGAGGAATGTGGAAAGGGACGAATGGACAGACAGAGAGAGAGAGAAGAAACATCTGAGAAAAGATTTTTAGTGGACAAAGCTCACCGAATTGCATACAGCTGAGATAGGTAGACAAAAGGGTGCTTTATTGATCCGAAATGGTCGTCAGAAGCCGTGGAGGCCAAGGAGAATTCGTGTTTTTGGTTCTCTGTATTTATTTGGGTGAGAAGTTGAAAAAAGGCAAACTATTCAAGTATTCCTCATACATTCAGCAAAATTTTTCAGTGGTAGGTCAACTTTTCTGAAGGGCAAGTCTGAGAGGAAAGAGAAACGCAATGTTTGCGCTGCAGTGAATTAATGGCACAATTTCTGTATTTTTTTTGGCTTTGGCAATTTTTTGTGTTAAAAATGAATCAGTCAAAGTAGAAAGAGATGTCTCATTTCAAAATATTATTCCCCTTCGTGGATTTTCCGATTTCCTAAGCATACTTTGGAGGATAAATTAAATTCATCATTTGAAACAGGGTCTGCTCCCTTTAATGTTATCGATTTTATTTAATTGTGGCAGTTCATTCAAAGCCAGTAAATTTGTCTTTAAATGTGTATTTAATTGAGAACTCAAATAACACTAATTAAATACTGCTCAAAATGAGACCTGGCACATTTTACAGTAGGTGCCTACAAATACCTTACCTTTCTTTTTTTCTTTCAGCACATGTTGTTGAAAGAGGTGAAGAAGACAAAGCTCCCCTCAGCCGGCCTCATGTGTTCAATTGGACTCATTTGCCTGCCCAAGGCCCCCTCTTCATTTTGTGAAAACATAATTTGTTTGAGTCCTTTATGTAATTTACTGTTATAATACTGTTACTTCATCACACCGCCTGCCCACAGTATTGTTTTTGGAAGTCAGTGATGCAGTCTGCTGTCTGATATTAAATATGTCTGTCCGTAAGCTCCCATGGCTTTCTTTTCATCACAGTCCATTCTGTTAATCATTTAAAGTGCCCCCTGGATATTTACACCTTTGAAGATAGAACTGAGCACTGTGAAATGGTTTAGAGGGGTTAGAGATCTAACATCCAGCTGCAGAGCTGAAGTAACCTTTCGGAGGATTTTCATTGCTAACACTGACACAAATATAAGTTGTAGGGGACACATAATAGAAAATGCCAGTGCTCACATTCAGATGGAGTTGATCTGCCCAGTGACCAATAATTTTGTACTCGGCTGTTCGGTTTCTGATCTGGTATTGGTAGATCTCATAGCGTCCAGGGGCATCTCCGTTTTCATTGAAGAGCACTGGGTTGCCAGCTATGCCTAAGTGAGAGAACAAAAATATTCATCATCATTATCTGTTCCAGTCATTTTTTGTGTTCTGTGTGTGCGTTTAACAATTTTTCAGTTCTTTTGCTCATGGGTGATTTTACAGTGTACAATAATTCATCAATATGTGGAAAGTAAGGGCGTGGAGGAGGTGAAGATCCATCAAAGACCAGCAAAGTTCTAAATGAGCCATCCAGTCTTGGATTACTGACCACATTTCCACTGAGTTCAGTACCTGAAAGCAATGGCGACTTCTGTTTTTTTTAGCTTTTGGCTATTTGACAGTTGCTTCCACTACATTTCTACTTGGCTGTAGGTGGGGTTAAGTGTAAATACATAACGTTCCTGCACATGTAGCTACCAGAGAATGGAAATTAAGATAAATGTTATTTTTCCATGTAATCCATTGTAGTTTGCACTGGACAGGACAGATATGTCAACATGCCAACTTCTTAAACACAACAAAACAGAATCTGAAAGAACCAAGTAAAGTGAAGACAGCAGTGTGTGTTTATCAGAGTTCTCATCTTAAAAGTAATCAAATTTTCCAGTTTCCTAAGCTTATCAGTCTTGGCAATTAAACCCATATATGGTAGAATAAATAAAAAATACATAAGAATCTGACAATTAATTAGAATTTTCATGGTTCTCTTTTATCACTTTGTTTTGTTTCTGTGTTTTTTTAAGAAAAATCCATTACCAGCACATCTCACTGCACACAAGAAACCTTAAGAGCCCGCCTTCTTCTTACAGCAAACTGGCTGTAAACAGTTGGACTTGAGCAGGAAGTTCAGAGATAGAGTACTGACCGCATTTTGTACTGATTTTTCTGTCAACTAAGGTGGGCTATAATTTATCTTTGCAATAATGACTCTAAATAATATTCCTGTGTTCCTGTTTTATGATAAGTATGTTAATCACAGTATGGTATTCATAGAATAGTCTTCCTTGGCCAGAGAATGACGTATATGCTTCTTTTTATTTTATTTTATTTTAATTTAGGCCACTTGTGGTTTAAAATTAAGTCTCCCAAAGACAATTAAAATCTCAGTTAAGATGAAAAAGGTAAACCTGGCCAATTGCTGCTGATGGATTTTCTGCTGATGAGAATTTTTTTTGTCCTTGCTCTTTGTTTCAATTCTGGGGAAGCAGCACCCTAATCCACATCTCGATGAGTCAGCCCTGTTGGATTACGGCATTATCGTTTTGCTCAGCCTTGTGACAATGCCGCCCACATGACAAAGCAGTTACTGATCATGAGAGGATTACAGTGACTTTATGAACCACAGAGGCAGTTTTTATATAAAAATATTAAGAACATCGCCAGTGTTAGTAAGCTATGACATTTTTGTTCAGAGATTTTAATCATGCAAAGCTTGTTTTATTTTCACTAATGACCAGAGGAATTTAAAAAAGATTAAAGCTATCTGCCTTCCAGTGTCATGGTTGTCTGCCTACGCTGTCATGGTTGAACACATAACCTCAAGCTAAAGCCTTAAAAGCTTGTATATAGCCTATGAGATCAAGCGCTCCTATGGACACCTTCAGTGAAAGAGGAAAACGGGCCATGAATGTCACTGGTGGCTTTAAGAGAATGATACGGCAATGCGTCTGATATAGTTGTATGTAAAGCCTTGTGGGCCTTTTGGTTATGCTTGCTTTGCAAATTAAATCCTTTCATAGACTGACTGGTTTCTTATTGAGTCTCTGAGCAACTGTTAATCTTCTCTTTTATGCACATATAAAAAAAACAAAGCAGTTTTGCAGTTATTTTATTTATATATGTTTTTGTAATAACATGTAAATGGACTATTCTTTATTTTTCTGTTGGGTCATTATATATATAAAAACAATGATGTTGGTTTTAGTATGTATGTGGGACACACAAGTAACTCTAATAGAGACAGGGTGCATTAAGCCCCAAATTCCTTGTGCTACATTGACTTTGAATAGCATGGAGCAATGTGGTTAGATGCACTAAAAGAGACATCAGCATCAGTGTTTGTACAGTTGAATACTTTTGGATCTTGACAACTAAAGCATTTTCACACCATGTAACTTTTAATATTGGAAATCTGGACAATTCAAAAAACTAATGCGAGGAGTCAAATGTGAGGAATATGAAGTCCAGCGAAAAACTAAGAGTAAGAAGCAGCTGGGTGCTAATCAAAGCAGTTGCTTAACTGATTGTCAGCAAGTGTGACCAACTCTATAAAAGCTTCATAAGAGTACAATTAGAAAAAGACTGAGCAAGTATTTTTTAATAAGAAGGACAAAAAGGAAAAACGTCTTTTCTCTATAAAGAATACAGCAGCACAGCTTAAATATGTAAAGCTGAACCTAATCAACCCATAAGACTTGTGAAGCAATGTCCTTTAGACAGGTGGGTCCATAGTAGAGATGGTTGGCCATAATGTACAGCGCGGCACTTGCTGAAAACCAAACACATATCAGAACAAACACTTCATACTAGCTGTCAAGCACGGTGGTGATAATACAGGGTTGTTTTTGAGCCACAGGACCTGTGCACCTTGCAGTCACTGAGTCGACTGAACTCATCTATATGTGAAAATATTCCAGAGTCAAATGCGAGGTCATTTTTCCGACAGCTAAAGCTTGTTGAAAAATGGGCCAAACAACAGCGCAATGATTCCAAGCACACAAGCAAATCTACAACAGGATGGGTGAAAAAGAAAAGGATCAAGGTGCTGACCCAGTCAAAAGCTCCAAATTCAACCTGACTGAAATGCTGTGGTGGGCCCTTGAGAAACATTTCAAAATCAACTTAAGCAATGTTCTACAGATATTGTAAAGATGTTGTAAAGTAATTTTACAGAGATTACTTAAGTTATTGCTGATGAAGTTGGTTCCACAAGTTATTTAATCATGTGGTGTACTTTTCTTTTCAAATGACTATAAATTACCTTGCTATCACATGATATAACACTAGCTTTCTAAATGCTAACTAGACATATGTTTTCTAGAATAATGCAGTATAGGGGGCCAAATATTTTCGGACTGGAACAGGATATCAACAAAATTTAACAAAATATTGGCCACTTATTTTTCTATAATGAAACGAAATTAAAGCAAAATGGGGAAATACAATCTTAAGTGTGCAGGATGGTAGTTTATTTTGCGGCACTATGGTCAGTTTTCAGTTGCAGCTAAGAAATTAGATTTATCATGCCGTAAACTGCTTGTCTAAATAGTCAACTCTCAAGTCCAGGAAAGATTTATTTGCACAGAGGACTGTTCCATGGCTCCATTGTGCTGTGAATTAATGTGGTAGTGTATCCTGGGGTAGCACAAGTGTGTACCTCAGGCTGCTCGTTTGGGGTTAATGAGGTGCTTGTAATTATATGTAATATTTAATGATTTTGACCTCTTTCTCTCTTGCACTGTTGTTACAATCCCGAGTAAATGTATACATAAACTCCTTAATAATTGCCATGATATGATCATTAATCCAGCATGTGCTTGTTCTGCATCGATGCACAACCAGAACACCTCAGTGAATGACAACAACATGACAGCTGGTCATTAACTCTTAATGACCTGTACCCAGACACATAATGTCGAATTTAGCATGGATCCACTTTCACTCTTTAAGCCATTCAGTCACAGGCATGACCTTTACATGATTGCTCAGTCATAGCATCTACACATTCACTATCTGCAAGTACTCTCAAACTGGCCCTAAAATGTTCTGAAAGCATGCAAGTGGTTGCTTTTAAAAACCCTATAATATGTGAAAATGTATATATTCAAATCACCACAACACATCTGGGTTTTGGATCTGCTAAGAGAGTGTAGACATTTTAAAACACTGCAAATTGTCACATAAAAGCCGGTATTTAAATATTACCCAACACAAACAAATGAAGGACATGCAAAAAGCATCAGAGGAGTGAAAAAACAGTAATGTTAGAGCTAGCATGGTAAATTTAGCATAATGTGGAATCTCACAGCACTATTTTCATCAGTGCAACAGCAGCTATGTCACACTAAACAGTTCTCTTTAGGACGTTCTCTTTATAAAACAGAAACACAGCTTTCATTTAGTCTGTCTCTGCCTTATTTGGGAGCACCATAAAATACTGTCAATACAACCTGACGTGCAGCTGTTTTAAAAGCATGTAAAAGCATGACTATACCTTTTGAGCTTTCAATGTGCTGCAAGTGTTGCTTTTGTTGTATTGACTCATTTAATCTAGGCTCAGAAAGATGCAAAAAGACCCAAAAACACTCACTAGAATAGTAAGTGAATGAAAACAGTGCTTTCATATGGAATGATGAGATGTGTTTTTGAATCCTACTTCAAAACTTTCCCAATGAAAAGTCATCAGTGTAAAGCAACTTCAGAGATTCTCTTCACGAGCATAGAGGTCTCTCCCTCTGTCTGTGTTTCCGAGCAACATCTGCCAGCTTTCCACTGCCACACCCCGCTGCTCTAAAACCGGTTTGTTCAGTTTATCGTCTTCTGCTGACTCAGCAGTTCTAGCCAGAAAAACACAAGTAAACACTGCACTTCCAATGCGTAACAAATTATTTAGGGCTGATGAAGAGACAAAATTGTGTTATGTGGCCATGTACTGACACTGCCTTACAAACAAGAACACAGAAAAGCCACTCTCGTCTGAAAAGCAGTTCAGCTATAGTAGAACTAAGGTGCGTGCACAGGAACACTCTCAAAGGACTTTAAATGTGTTTCCATTGGCTGACAAAGCTCCACCACACTCTCCATCTTTCCAGAGGAGAAACACAGTCTGACAGTAGCTCCTCATGCCTGGTTAGCTCTGACTACGAGCTCTTTGACGCTGTCCACACTACACTGAGTGGTGGTCAGTCATTCTCTCTGTGTTTCCACATTACCTGCAACACTACATAGCCATGAGGTCACACCTCCTACAGTCACCCTGAATAGGATTTTAAAATGAGAGCAGTTCATCAAACGGTTACAAGCACTAGCATCAAAGAAGGCCTATTTCTGGTAGAATTAAAGTTGTTTCAAATAAAGATAAATAACAACCCCAGCTGGTATTTCAACATTTGCTTTACTGTTATAGCTTCTGTATTAGACACAGACTCTGTAAACAACAGAATGTACTGCTCATCTGAGGGGACAGAAGTTGATAGAAGAGAATGATAAGTAGATCTTTTTTTAAGATAATGTCTATTCCTATAAGATATGAGGGATCTTTTGTCAATAACATGATTGAGTATGATGCCGAATACAAAAAAACCCCAGACATACTGCACATGCAAAAAAATATGTCAGGATAGAATTAGCTTTTGTGCTATGCGACAATGAAGATTTTGCACATCCTCGAGAAGAAAGAGAAGTGTGGAAAAATGGAAAAACCTGAGAGCGTGCCTTTATTCCACACTCATAACTGCTGTCCCTGGTGAGAAAGACAGTGGAAAGGCCACTGCTTTTCAGTCAGAGGTAGAACAAAAACACCTCCCCCTGATGTGATTGCAAGAGCCATGAAACACTGACAGGAAGCTCCATTCAACTGTGGCCCACTGAAGTCTCAACAACCATTAGACACATGCATTGCTGAGAAGGAGCAAGAAAAGGAAAGCTCTAAAGTGTCAAACAGTGCATAAAGATAGATTGAAGGTGTTTGATTCTTTCGCTTTGTGGGCTGCAGCTCCAGCTGCTACTGAATGAACCAATAATCAGCACTTGTGAAGTTGGTGATTTACAAAAGAGGAAACACAGTTACATCCCCAGATACATCTGTGTGGGAAAATACAAAAGAATAAAAGCTTTTTCGAGAAAGCACAGACACCACAGACCAATAGAAATAAATGTTTTTTGACTTTTCTTTTAATATTTTCTAAAAGGTTATCTGTCATCAGCTACTGTGTCCCTTGTTGAGCCCATGACAGTCTGCTGAGATATTGATGCATTTATGTATTTTTCTGGCACATGAGGAGCAGAAGGTTTAGTACATCTTTGTATTTAAAGGAACTTGTTGACCTTTACCAGTTTCAACATCTGTAATGTAAGACAGAGTGCATTTGAGCTGTGTATGGACTATGCAGGTCTGCAGAGGAAGAAATTAGAATTATTTTTAGAAGATGTCTGCTGAAACTGCTTACAATAAACAGAAATGTGTAACAATAGATTCTTGCTGGCTCTGCCTCAAGAATGATTCATCACAACAAAGAATGACCTACTTTTACATACATTTCTGTCAATTTGTAGGAAGAACTGCTCAGTGTATTTACTGCTGAGTAACATGCTAATATCCCAACACAGAGATAAATATTATCTTTGAAGTTTTTGTACACTGGCCAGTAAGTACAGTCTCAGCTGTTGGGCTGTTTTATGTATCTGGACAAGTTCAATATACTACTGTGAGCTGATGCAATTAGATGAAGTGTAGTGTAACCTCAAGGCAACCCCTCTGGTCTGATGGTGTGAATATAGTCTGCCTGCTAAGAACAAAATTCAGCTCAAAAGTGCTTACTGCACAGGAGTTTTCTGTCCCTGCTCTCAGGCTTAAAACCCTGTTGAAACCACTTTTTACAGAGAGCATCTCTCAATCATTACTTTACAAACAGCCCAATTAAATAAATGTTTGAAATGATTGTGGATGCACTTATAATGCGCACACATTACTAACATGCTATTCCATCATACAGTTCTTATATATTCAATATGTCAATTTTAATTCAATGTGTTGTTTCCCATGGTTGAAAATGTCATTTCTTGTAGGAGCATCCAAACATCAGCTCTAAAAGGGAGAAACAGAAGTTGCATTAAATTCAAGAGTGGTTGCCTTTGAACCTCCAGGCTCACTGGTCTATATACAGCATATGACAATGACATAAACATGATTTGTCTAGACAGAAACTATCAGAACCTGTTTGTCTGGGATGAAAAGAAAACTACAGAAGCTGTTTTACATCAGATCATGAGAACCACTTTCAACAACATACTGCATGTTGCGAGTTGTTTTTCTCCCACATTATTGGATCCTGAGCAGCTCAGCTGGTGTAGAGCAGTGCTAAGGGCACCTGATTTACTACTAAGCCAGGAGATTGTAATCAGTACTTTACATCAACATATCATAAATAGGGTGAAAAGAGCTGAACTGATGCTAAAAATTGTGTTGAGGAATTATGTAATAAGATTTTAAAAAGGTTGCTCTTGTGCAAAACTCTTGAATCACCCCTCATTTCTTACTGTATTTCCCAGAGGAGAAGACCTTGTACTCCAGATATCAAGATATACTGTATTTAAGACAAAGACAGAGTGTGTACAATTCTAATGATCCTGAATTCTCTTAGGCAAGCTGCCTTGAAGTTGTCCTCAGGAATTGGCTGCCGTTTGTTCTCTTTCAACATGAACCCACACTGCTTCAACAATTCTGAGATCCGGGCTCTGGGGAGACTAATCCACGAGTGATAACGTGCATTGTATGTGTTATCTATCAAAGTATTGCTTTTATTGCATTGGCAGCGTGTTTGGAATCATTATTATGCTGAAAAAGGTTTCAAGCATAAATCATGAAAACTTTGCTTGTAATTTTAATTATATTTGCATGTTCGAAATAGACAGATAAATAGAAAAGTTTATCTAAAAATTAAGTCACTGCCAATCAGATTGCCTGGTGAATCAAAATCTGACCTGCATTTATCATTCCATTAATTTTGACAGGATCCCCAACACCATTTACTGAAATGCAGTACCAAACCATGACAGAACCTTCACCATCTTCTATAGATAGCTGCAGACACTCAGTGATGTACCTCTCTCCTAACCTCCTCGGTACATATTGATAACGATTTAGATTAAAAATATTACATTTGGATGCATCCCTCCATAAGACTTGTAGCCACTGATTTCCAGTCCAGTTCTTGTGTGACTTGACATGCCTCAGCCTTTTCTCCCTGTTTCTCCTCCTTAAGAAAGCCTTCTTGATAGCCACCCTTCCACTAAGACCATTTCTGATTAGGCTTCGGTGAAAAAATAGATGGATCAACTCAAGGGCCAGATGCGTTTCTCAGGTCCTGTGTCACATCTCTGTTGGATTTTTTTCCCAATTTGTTAAGGACACAAGTTTCAGATACAGTGCAACTGTTGTAGATCATTTTTCTTTAGGCCGGCCACTTCTTTTGTCATCTATTTGTCCAATTTCCCTTTTTTTTTTTAAGGACACACTGCAAACCATGCCAAGTTTTCAGCTAATGACTCCTTTTCAGTGCTTGAATGATTTTAATATGACTAGAAAAAAGCAGACAATGTCAAAAAAAAGCTAAAAAAACCAAACAAAAACCTCACACTTTGATAGACCTCAAGAACACCTGGAGAACTATTGCTCAAAACCACTTTAACGAATTACAAGAAAGTCTATTTCCTTGAAAGTAAAACAATTTTAAAAAAGAAAAGGGGGGTGACTTGAAACTTTTGCCCAGTACTATATTTGCGAAAGTAAAAATGACATTTTACTGAATTCTGTACACAGTCCTGCTTCGGTAATAATGCCGCAGGCATGATGCTTGTTGCCTAAAAACCACTGACTCCTGCTGATGTATTAAAAGGAACTAGCTTTATGTCCATCAGTGACATAATTGTGCTCAGTTATGATTTCAATTCATCAACTATGGCATTGTAATAGTGGTAGCAGATTTCAGGAAGTTACACTGCTTTACTCTAACAAGCAACATTTTGGCCCAGATAACTCAGCACAGAAGTCAGTAGTGATTACTGACATCACTTAAGTAAAAGCTTTTTAGGCCAATAAAAAAAAAAGTGTCCCCATTTATTGCCACACTTAGGGTCTACATGGCAATCTAGTAGTGCTCTAGTGCTATTTTTTATAAGTAGGTTGTTTCAAGCTTGTAAACATGGATTTAACAATGCAACTAAAACTGACTTTGGGCAATGCAGCTAAAGACTATGTCATAACCCAAAATGTTGACTGTATGTTCAAAAGCAGGTTTAATGATACCAAAACCTGCAGAATCATCCAATCAAATTATTTTGAAATTAAAAATATAAATTTACTTCCCAAATGTGAATTAAACATTAAATTGACATTCTGCCAATGTAATAACTAGATATTAAAATGACAAATTAGCTTGAAGAGCATGAGTTCAAATGAATAATTTATCTGTACAAACACTGCATACTCAAGTCTCTATGAAAGAATTATAATTGCGTTGAACAGCTTTGCTTTAAAAAGGCTGTCTATATAATGAAACTCTGGATCACTGCTCTTTGTGTGAAAGCAGTCAATTATTAATATGCCAGTCATGAATGTGAACTTGACTGATAGCTGGGTTTAATGTAATGCTACATAAAGAGTTGGGAAATAGGTCATACAGTAGAGGGGGAAAAGTAAGTTGTGTGCTGGGTCAGGAGCCATAAATGGCATCTCAATGTAAGACAATGTTCTTCAAACTATATGGTTGTGTCGAAAAAAAATAATTCTAATAATGTGAAAGTCAAGTACTTACCATTTTAACCCTCAAACACAGACCTCGGATGGCTATTGAACTTCTATAGGCAATGTATGTTTGTAATCCTATATTGCTTGCATCTTTCACAGCACACATTTTCAACCTTAAAACTTCACATTTAACATGAAAAAAATCCTAGTTGCATGCATTCAGTTTCCTACAAAGTCAGTGGGAAATATATAGCAGTCATATATAAAACATTGTTCTGCCCTTGAAAGAAGAGAAGAATCATCTCTTTTTAGCATTCACAGCCTCACAGACCTTTGGCATTATAATTGTCAGTCTGAAGAACAGTACATGCTTTGTTACGCACCTCCTGCAAGTTTGAATCGTTTGCATGGCTTAAAAAAAGGAATGATATCCTTCGTTGTTATAGATGTATTTTATTATGCACTTTAAATATCTATCTCTACCATCACCCCCAACACCCTGAAGCACCACATCTCCACCATGCTTGACAGGTGGAGTCAAGTACTCCTCCACATTTTTTATCCAAAGACTTCAAACCTGGATTGATCTGTCCATTCTCTCCATACCACTTTTTTTCTTCTTTTTTTTTAACCATTTATAAGCAGGCGGTTGAGGACCACTGAAGCATTTGTTTCTCAAAAAACACCTGCTTCTCAAAACCCTTTCAGCTCTGCCACAAGGGTTTTTCAAAAAGGCTTTTCTAATTACGAGTTAGCCTTTTAACATAAAAACTTGCATTTGGTAACAGAATGTGCCACTTAAATACGAGAATGACAGCTGGCAAAAAGGGCCCTGTAACACGTGGTGTAACCCATCACTGATTCATAAAAATTATTCTAATAAACTTTAATTGACATAAGATGTTGTCATTTTAAAACTAATACCAAATGATCCTAAAAGTGTACATTTGAGTGTCTATAACTGACCTGAAAAGTTGAGACGACGAATATGCTTCAGCAGATGAGTGCCATTTATGGGGTCCATTTTAGCGCAGAGACCAACCTTGCCCGGGCACAGCTCCTTGTGCATGTTGTGCAAGGCATGAGCCATTGCATAGACGGCATCAATAACAAACTGTACCTTTCCTTCCTGCTCATATTGTGAGTCCTTTCCGATTCGCTCCTGATCTGAAAGACATAGACAGATGCATGTGTGTGATTTTATAAATAATTGGTTAAAAGAATTCATGAAATAATTCAAATCATGGTAAGTGATATATGTAATGATCTGCAGTCATTCATTTGGTTTGGTCACCATGTCAAGTACAAGGTTGAGTCCAGTATTAGTATCTATGTAGTCAAGCAATCATGTTTGAGACAGAAAAAGATTTTACAAGTGGATTTAAACGACTCAATCAGGCAAAAAATCTGTAGCTGCATCAGCCACATCATGCAATTAAGAAAATTGTATTCATTTAAAGGCATGAGTGGTTTCCATGAGTGGATCCAGCTTAAAGAATTATCTACTTGTGAGTTTGTCTCTGACACTTGTTTAAAGAAGGCTGATGATAAAGCAGCATATTTAGTGCCTGTTCTAGACAATTAATATATTATAGCAAAAAAAAAAAAAATCCATCTTGAAACGAATTTATAAAGTAACTTGATGAAGATACTACTGATGTGTGCCAATAGTCAGGAAAACTTATCTTCTCAACACTTGTCTTCTGTGTCATCCCCACTCTGGATGGCAGCTTTTGGATAAGACAATTGTGTTCATGCTACTTGGAATGAGCTAAACCTTTTAAATGAAGGGTGTGGCATCAGTCCAAAAGACAGAAGAAAATGCATTGCTCCTCAGTGAGTCTTATTTTTTATGTACTGAATGGTGTTGCCTCTTGCAATTAGCTAGAAAGTAAATATCTGGATCGCTGCAGAGGAAATCAATTCTAATATCTGGAGTGCAAGGTCTTCTCCTCTGGGAAATCTCATCTGTTAAAAATGAAGAGTCTTTCTTATATCTTCTGAAGGAGTAGTAGAGTTCCCTCTGTGTGATTTTCGTAAGCATTATGTTTTGGGCCTGCATGTCTATTCTACAAATTTTAAAAATATGCCTCATGCTATTTTTCATTAGTTGCTTTAAACAGTTCTTCCAATTTGATCAATTTTTTGTATTCCTTACCTTCTTGACTGAGTGTCCAACTGTGAATTCAGTATTTATTGCCTGGTTCAATTTAGAAGACCCAAAGAAGCAGGAAATAGAGACATCCATTCACAGGACAGGGATAATCCCCTTATGGGCTCAATGTAATAACTCGTGATAGGAGTTTATTAATCCTGGCTCAGGTTGTTCCAGAGGTTTTTGTGATTGTTAATTGCTGTGAGGAGGTGGGGTCTAAGGAGATACAACGTGCCAATCCTAACTTCGGCTGTCTGCTCACATGCCTGAAGTCTTAAAGCTGTTTCTATGTAAATCTCCTGTATGTGCATTAGCCATTATTAAAAGCAGGTGTGTTCAATTAAGATTTACAATAGACTAATTACTAGGGATAAGCTAATGATAGAGCTGCATAGAATTCAATTAGGCTTTGCAAGTTAATAAGCACACAGCAGGGAATGAGCTGCTGATACTCACACAATAATTGCCATACTGTTGGTTGAAAAAAATACTTGATGCTATAGAGCTTCTTAACTTACTTCCATATTTACAAAAATATTTCAGTAAGTAATTTGGTTAAATTCTAGGTTAATGCATTAGTAAACTAGAGTCTTTTTAAACATGACAAAAAGTAAGTTAAACCAATTTTGCCACACGACAGAGAGTAACTAAATCAAAACGTAAGCCATGCCAAAACCTGACTCTATTTAAAAGTAGAGTTTACTGTAATGCAGTGAATGATTTTCAAAAACAAAAATGGACAGACCTGCATTATACTAAACACTTCTTAATCTTTTAAATCAGGTGTTTTCACTCCCTTTGCCACAGACCAAGCACAAGGATGTAGTCAGTTTTTCTAAACATTTGTGAAAGAATAGATTGTTTTAAAGAGCTCACTGAATCCGAATGTAGTACTCTAATAGGATGCCACAAATACAACAAGTTAAAGTCACAAAATTGTGAATTTAACTTGTTGTACAAATTTCAGTTAGTTTTTCTACTGAAAGTTTCTTAAACATGAAAAATAACAATTTTTTTTATATAAAACATTGGCATTGGTTGAAAATTTCACAGTTGGTGCCTCCCCTTCATATAATTGTTCAAACAAATACGGCTTAATAACAAGAAAGACATTATACTGTCAGAACCGATGTGAACTAATGAACTACAAATGAGCAATATCAATATTAAAAGCCACCTTAACAAACCTCAACAATATACAGGCTAGAACTGTTTTTTGTGAGTATGTGGTTATCTGATATTTTTGAACATGCCGATATTCAGCTTTCACAAGTAAACTTTTTCCTAAACATTATCATGCAACAACTATCCTCTTGAGGTGCAAGCTATTTTCGGCAGCTACTTCAATCTGAGAGAGTGCTAGCCTCCAAATCAGCAAAGGTCTCCTTCTGTTAGCCATCTTTCATTTGCTAGATCTCCAGCTCCTCACTGCAGACCAGAGGGGTTTTAAGTCTCAGATTATCTCATGAGCTTTTGAAAATGCATGAATTATTGTTGGAGGTTATGGCTCAGTAATTAAGGGCCACAGGGCCTTGATTGGACAGAGATTGTCACAGTTTGGCCGCCATGCTTATGCCGTGGGGAATCCTGTGAGCCAGAGTGGGTGTGAGAGTGATATTTCTCTCTCAGTCTTGGCAGGCCACCCACACTAACTTTGTATTGTCTCTTCTCCATAAGACAGTTTCCCTTTTTCCTTCTGTCTCTCTTTGTAGCTAACTCCTCATTGGCATTTTGGCACTCTCGCACAACTTTTCCAAGCTGGCGTTTTGCTTTCAGAGAAATCCTTTTAGATTAAGCAAAGCAGAAGCTGAGTGTGGGTGTCTTCCACTGAGGTGAAACACAAGACATTATGTGACAGACAGTGTGGGCACAAAACCTTTGACCTATTTTTCAGCTTACGACCGGCTGCAGGCCATCCAGTCCACTGAGGCAATCGGACCATCTTTTAAGTTAATGTGACGCTGCTGACATGTGTCATGTGCCTTCATTTCACATTTTCTGTGAATTTTCCTATACGTGATTGTATAGCTAAAGTCTCAATTCATGTAGGACTAAAAATATGCTGTTGTGTGTATGTTTTCAGTCAAACAGAAATAGAAATTTAAACTATATTAAAAAAATATAAAAAATGATAACAAATATAATATCACATTAAAAAAAATGTTATTGGATTAACACTCAAAAAAGAAACAATTTTACATTTTGTGGTACTAGATTGTCAATGTAAAATTGGTTATTGAAGCAAATAATTAAAATGCAACTTCAAGCAAATGTAATTTCAATATTAACACTGATTTAAAAAAAAGAATTTTACAACTATACTGTATTAATGTTCAATAAACGTGTCACAGCTGGTTTTATCGCCCACAAAGCCATTGATAAATCACAACAATGTAATAAACAACAGTGTAACCAACAAATGGTACCTTTTGAGCCCCTCAGAACCAACTGATGTTTAAACCCCACAGCCTTCCTGAATATTGTCTGTGTTTATCCCTTTTTGACCACAGTCTACCCATCTTCTGATGGCTGCTTGCAGTTGGATAATGTTCCATGTCACAAAGCTCATCTCAAACGGGTCTCTTGAACATGACAATGAATCCACTGTCCTCAAAATGCCTCCAGAGTCTCTAGATCTAATCTAATAGTGAGCTGCATTGGGATGTGGTGAAACAAAGATTTGCTGCATGGTTGTGCAGTTGACAAATCTGGAGCAACTGTGTGATGCTATTATGTCAATATGGACCAGAATCTCAGAGCAATGTTTCCTGTCACCTTGTTGAATATGAAGAATTAGGGCAGTTCTCGAGGCAAACCCAGTCCAACTGGATTGGGGTTGGCCTGGATTAGGCTGAAGTGGAGTCAAACTCAGGTGCACCTATTAAAGTGGCCAATTAGTGTATATGTAAATAACCTATTTGGTTACATCATATTAGCAAACAGATTTCAAAACCAAAAACAAATTTCTAACTAATTAAATGTAACTGCTATTTACTGGTTAATAGTTTTATTAGTTGTATTGTCTTTTTCATGTTCTCACGCTTGGAATCAACTCAAGGGTAGGCTTTAAATTTTAAACTATTTAAACTCTCCATCACACCACTGATCAGAGATTTTCTGCTTCCTAAAATAATTTAATCTATTTCCACAATGAATTCAATTACTTTTTACAAAATCCTTTCTGTAATAAACTGGCAAGCTGTCCAACATATTCCCCATCTCTTACCCAGAGAAGGCTGAAAAACCCCCTAGTCACCCTGGAATGCTGTTTAGGGTGAGCAGTATAAAAATAGATGGTTGGATGTGAGAGCACATGCTCGGTTTACTTTCTCTGTGCTGTTCCGCTCACATCGTTAATACAGAGGTGAAACACACAGCCAGCGAATGGGTCCCTGCTCTACCTCCCCTCTCCTCTCAACATTAATCAATATCAGTTTTACATCTCCTTCATTCCCAGATAAAAGACAAGTCTCACTTTTTTTCTTCAGTCACTCATGCCCTCCTTATCCTTTGATCACACTAAGCAGTCTAACCCTCTCAGGACACTGATAATTCTGCAGCATGCCCCATGTGGTTTTTGCACAGCTGCCACAGGGACACTGCAAAGCTCCCCACCAGTGAAGAGGCAGCTCAAGTGTCATACTTTAACCTCAAACAAATTCTGTGAGACTCTCACTCCCTGTGAAGCAGAGCTGATAGGGAAGTTTAATACTAAAATGTCTGTAATGAGCGAGACAAGTGATAGAAGAACAGCTACTTAGTGTGAGATGCAGGTGCCTATACAACACTCACTCCTAGTATAGAGATAAACTTAACGATGTCAATGTGGGTATTTTCAGAGCTATTAATTTAGCTTCTGCAGCAACTGAAGGCTAAAAATATTTAAAGTGCATAATCATTGAGAGTATAAATAATCATTAAAGATCATCATTGGTTTTAATGTTTTATTGGTAGATAACAATCATTATATGTTTGCTTCATTTGCTCTTTTTCCTTGTCTCATTGTGGAACACTTCCTCTTATAACAGTTTTTCCCCATTTATAGTTTTGGTTTCATTGATTGAATCCATCTTGCAGATAAGACACACATTTACATTTTGAAGCAGAGAATCTTTATTTTTAAGGATTAAACTGGAGATTCTCTATAGATTTATAAATTCAGCAAATCCCATAACATAAAACAGAGCTTTGATATCTCTGATCAAAAACTAAAGGAAAAACAACCTTGATCTCTACAGTGATGAATTCAGTAACTTTGTTACAGTGTGTGTGTGTCTGAGGGAGTGAGAGGTCACTGCAAGGGTCACTGCAAATAAGTACAGGGCTGAGTGATCACCTTTACTTTGATGAAAATTTCTATCCTGATCAGAGCGGTTTCTTCTGACAATGCATGAAGGGTCACCTCAGGGAAATTTTGGACCAGTACTCATAACCTTTATCAAAATCCAAAGTTAAGGAATATCTTTGGAAAAATTGTGTTAGAGAATAGATTTCCAGAGACCTGCCAAATAAGTACCAAGGTGTATTAAGCCTGTTCTGGTTGCAGAAAATAACCCAACAAAATAAGCCACATTAATGCTCGCTTGCTTCATTATAATAAACTCTGTTGCTGTAATTGCTCAAAAATGCAGTACCCAGCTATTTTAGGAAATGATTTGGCCTTTTTTTTTTCAAAAAAACAAAACAAAAACAATGCGACCTGACGAGTTTTAAAGGTCTGCATCATCTACAAGAAACACAAGGACTATGGAGTGCCACAGACAGAGCTGGAAAGTCAGACAGTATTAATAAACAGTTTGACATTTTGTTTTGTTTTGGTCTGCACAGGATTTTGTGACATTAAGAAATATTTAGATTACCAACTGGCTTATCTTCTATAACCTGGGAGGGAGGAAATGGGGTGGTTTGTTTATTTGCAATTTTTACCACAAAACACTAATTCAAAACATAAATTGTAAATCTTCCCCCAGACCCATGTGTTAATATCAATCTACATCGGTATTCAACATTCAATATAAAACTACTACAGATATTTCAAGACACAAAGAAGAATAAATGGAAACACATTTGAGCCCAAACATAAACAATGTGCCATGTTTTCCATCTCACTTATATAAGGAAATGAAAACATGGTATGAGTGTTGGCCATGGTGTTGATCAGACTGCAGACTCCCAGAGGGTCACTGGAGCTATCTAGTTTTTTTGTTCTTGGCAACATTTCCTCTTGGGGGGGTGGGCAGGTCAGTGTAGCCAATCAGTAGACAAATTGATCCATCAGTACTATCTTATCCACCTGAGTGATGCCCTGAATGTAACCCTCTGTGTTATCTCTTTAGAATACTCTGTGTTGGGTTTTATTGCCTGTGAACACAGCACCAGCTGTTGGTTCTGCAGCTCACCCCTTGAGTAAAAGTATGTCTCTGGTGTATTTTGTTTGTACTGTTTCACCAGGGTTGTTTCAGTTATTTATTGTTTTACCAACCCTGCCCTTTATCTACAAATAAATAAACATTAAGATTGTCTAGAGTCTCAGCACAGGGGTCCTTGTCTTTTATCATTACATGTTATTATACACATTAGTACAGCAGAGGTAAGTGGGATGATCATCCACAATCACGTATAATTGCATGTCAACATGCCCATTTACACCGTACGTCAGAATTGCTTTGCTTTGGTGTAGTTGTTATGACTTGTTATGCTCAACATAGGAAGAAAAGCACATTTTACTGTACCTCCACTGTCAGTGGTTGAAGAAAATTTGGAAACATTAAGGTAAAAGATGCAAAATAAGTCAATTCAACATTTGCTATACAAAGTAATGTATAGTGATACCAGTCTTGAGAATCCTATGTCAGCTGGGCTCTCATATCAAGTATATTTTTCAGAGAGTTAATTGAGAAACTGTTTAGAGGTAATATATCTAAATGGGAATGTCTGCTCTGTCAGTTAACTAACTGACAAATCAGAGTTCTTCATCACATTTAGAAAAGTAAGCTGTAAATTTTGCACTGCCATAAAGTCCTCTTGACTGAGTGGTCTATTACAGTCACTTCAAATTTTACCATGCAATAAATTGCATGGTAAAATCTTTGGAAATCTTTTAAAAATAAATAAATAAATAAAATGAGTCTATATTGTTCATGTTATATCGTAGGGTAATGCACAGCTGTGACCGATGCATATAGCATTGTAAGACAACGTACAACCAGCTTTAAAATCTAATTTAGTCATGCTGTAAATCCTACCTCCATGAAGCCTGTAATGTTGCTAGTTTGGAGCATTTTGTGATTTATGGCACTACTGAACTGCACTAAGAGGGATTCCCCCCTCCCTGCAACAAAATCAGTTTGTTTGTTTTTTGCAACAAAAAATTGCCAGAGGAAAAAGTAAAGCTGGTGCCTCATAAGCAGTGTTGGGTGTAATGTGTTACTAAGTAACGCGTTACTGTAATTAAATTACTTTTCCACTGAAAAAGTAGAGTAACTAATTACTGTTCATTTTTAGGTATTTTAATTACAGTTACTTACAATGTACTTGCGTTACATTGTAAAATAATTAAACTCGCTGAATATCATTATTTAATTTCAATAATTTATCTTCTAAATGTAGAAGTAAACTCTGCCGCTTTAACATCGCTGTAGTGCAGGTGCACGTCATTTCGCGCCAGTTTGCTGCAAAGTCGTATTCTAAAGCGGAAGTTGTCGGACTCGGCTGAAGCGTGTGGCTGTTTTATGAAATGGACATATTCCCGTCTCTTCACTTTTCTGAAACAAGCAGACAAGAATATTACAGTAATATGTAAGCTATGTCCTGGGGAGAAAAAAACTATCGGCTGCTGTTAATAGCGCGAGTAATCTACTGAAGCGCCTGACACGAGAGCATAGACGAACACTTCTGAGTGATCCTTGTTCATCATCCATGGATAACACCGCGGCAACTCCTGCTAAGCAGGCAAAACTTGATTTTACTTCAGCAGCACAGAAGGTGCTTAAAAAGGTGAGCTTAAAAAATGATTGCAGGCTACATTGTGGAAGACATGCTACCGCTGCGTACTGTACAGTCTCCGTCTTTAAAAAAAATTATTTATTTTTTAAAGAGTTTAATTTCTATTGTTTGTCCACTCAAGATTTATAGGGATTTTAAGAAGTATTTAGTTTAATTACTTATTTAGTAATTAAGTTACTTTTCTGACACAGTAATTAGATAAGTATTTTAAATACAATATTGACTAATTAGTAATTAGTAATTAATTACTTTTTTAAAGTAACTTACCCAAAACTGCTCATAAGAACTAAATATATAAAAAATGAAAAGAATAAAGACAATGAAGAGTGTAACATTACCTGTGGACTCACAACAGCTGAACTGAGTGAAGATAGCATGCATTTTCAACACAAATTCCATCATTAGTAATGATGGAATTTCTGCTGCTGCAGTCCCGATGAGTGCTGTCAACCTAACGAGACACTTCATGGGTTTTTTTGTTTTTATTTATTTTTTTTACCATTAAAAGCCATCTACATCTATAAATTTTGAATTAGCATTAACCGAAGGGCTGAAGAAATAACAAATAAAAGCAAAGTAAACTTTGCCAGTCAAATAATTAAAGGTCACTATTTCAGAAAATGAATGAAAACAGACTGTGCTCACATTCATAAATGTTACTGTACATGTGAAACTGTGCAATGCGCCGACTCCAAATCCTGCCCAGATTCTCTCTTTGATGTTTTTCTTTCTCTTAGTCATAATGCTGCAGCATGTGAAACTCAGCCCAGCCACTGATGTGTGGATTACCGCCATGTAAAGCCAGTGTGGACGTATTGTACACACGCTGTCACGACACAGTCTTGTTTATAAATACTAGTGTATGTGTGGAAACTGATGTATTGAGATTGGGGATATACACATCTGGCTCCAGGGCAGAGTGGTGGCTCGGTGGTTAGTGCTGTCACCGTACAGCAGCTAGATTGTTACTTTTATTTCCTTTGATTTCTTGGAGTTTGCATGGTTTCTGCCTAAAGACAAACTGCTCATTCTTAACTGTAAATTCGAGACAGGGATTTTTAAACTTTGTGTTCTCTAATTGTGTGCTGATCTATTTTTCTGTCAATTCTGTATGCCCCCCAAATTATTCCTCATTCCCAACTATGTTATGAAGCATAATGTGATTGTTTTTATGACTTCTCTATCTGTTGTGTATTTTGTGTCCTCACAGTGAGCTGTCTCGATTCAGTATATGTTTATTTCAGAGGTAAGTGGGGGCTATATGAAATTACAATAATTCAATCAAATTCAACTTTCTTTTTATTACCAAAAGAATGACACAGAGCTCTATGATATCCAGCGTTCCATGATCCTCTAAAGCACAATACTGTCACATTTTAAGAATAAAGAAAAATGCAAGTAATTTGTAAGCGTAAATTTATCATCAGATTAAATAATTCAAATCTGGGCATTTGAGTGTTAATTTTTTAGGTTGTTGGAAAGCCATTGAGTCATCACTTGGCCTCTTCTTTTAGAAGAAACAACTGATTCTAACAGTCCAGTTGTGATGATCTGCCTTTAGTGGCAATACTAGCTACCTGTAATTAAGAGGATATGGATTATTACTGCATGAAATCTGCAACAACTCTGCAGTGTTTGGCAGTAATGATGGTCATTATCATACAAATCTTATTTGCGTCTCTGGTTTCTTCTCTGTTGTATTGTTACATTTTCCAGCAGACTTCAGTGTTATGCTGTAGTTATTAATTAGTCATTTTGCTACTGTGCATACGTTAGGGAGAAATATTTCCATTAATTGATGTCACTCGAGGGTTGAGGCTATACGTGGCAATTTTCAAACTTGGGAGATTCTCAAGGGATCACTAAGACCTGACAGTCGAGAGCAATGTTAGACTGTTTCTTGGCAGTGTTCTTGCTTGCTGGGCTGCATACAGCAACTCTTACTTGATTTTTTCACACCTAATTCTTCTTCTTTTTTTTCACCTGTTCCTTTTATGGGTCACCACAGCAAATCCTTGCCTTCATGCCACCCCTATCCCTTGCATCCTCTTCTGTCACACTAACCCTCTGCATATCCTCCTTCGTGACTTCCATGAATCTTTCCTGTGATATTCCTCTTTTACTCGTCCCTGGCAGCTCAATTTTTAACATCCTTTGTCTGGTATATCCACTGTCTCTCTTCTGATATACTCATTCTGGGCACTTCCAACAAAAATCTTAACATCTTGAACTCACCTCCACCTCCAGCTCACTAATCTTTCTATTAGTGTCACCGTCTACAAACCATATATCATAAGAAGCTTCGCCATCTTGAAAAACTTCCCTTTCAACTCTTACTGCTATCCTGCTGTCACAAATCACTCCTGACACTTGTGTCCACCAAACCTGTAGTGTCTTCTTCCTCTCTCTTGGATAGTTGATAGTTACATACTTGTCTATTTTCACTTCCTCTGCTCCTTGTAGATTCCCTGTTACATCTATCATTTACACAAATGTATTCTGCCTTGCTTCTACTTTCATTTCTCTTGTCTCCAAAGCATACCTCCACCTCTCCAGGCTCTCTTCCACCTGCTCCATGCTCTCACTACAGATCACAGCATTGCCTGTGATCATCATCCTCCACAGAGACGTGTGCCTGACCTCATCTGTCAAACTGCCCATCACCACTGCAAAAAAAAGGAGCTCAGAACCAACATGTCCTGCACCATCCTCACATACTTCGCTGCCATTTCTGGCTTTCTCATGCAGTATACCACTGTGCTTTCTCTAGACCACAAATACACTGTGAAACTCCTTCTGACCTTCGCTACACTCCTCCATCAACACTCTAAGTCAAACACTGGAACTGTGCTCTTTTCTCCACATGAAGCCATACTACTGTTTGCACCTATCACTTATCTTCTTAACCTAACTTCAGCAGCTCTTTTCCATATCTTCATGATCTGGCTCGCCAACTTTATCTCTCTGTAGTTACTACAGCTCTGCACATCACCCTTGTTCCTGAAAAGCACCAGTAAACTTCCTCTCTATTGCTCAGGCATCCTCTCACTGTCCAAGACTGTGTTACACAATCTGGTTAAAAAGTCTCACAGTAGTCCTGTCAGCTTTCTTCATCACCCCGACTACTTTCCATGTTTTCTTTGCTAATCTCTTCCTTTGATGCAGTAACATTTATGAATGTGACCACCATCACGTCACTCTGTCTTCTTTACTCTGTCCAGAGAATAGGACAAATGCCCTCATGGCAGTATCGCTCACTGTGCAACATTTCTACCATTTAATCCTTGCCTATGTCTTCACTCACTTCCACTTCTTGTTTACACTTGTGTTTCAGATTGCTTCTTCTGTATAAGATGTAGTGCACCCATGTGTACGTCCTTGCATTCTTATACATCCATTTGTGTTCCTTCTTCATGTTCACCATAGTCATTTCCATCCTTTTTGCAAAATCCACAACCATCTGTCCTTTTGCATTTTTCTCCTTAACACTATACGTACCCAACACCTCCTCATCACCTCTGTTCCCTTCACCTACTTGTCCACTGAAGTCTCATCCAATAACCTCATTACCAATCACTTCCAGTGCTTCTGTCCTTGCTTCCCTTCCACCTGGTCTCTTGCACAAACAATATACCTTCCTTCTCTCCAGCACATGAACTAGCTCTTTCCCTTTACCAGACTACAGAGTCCCTGCTCTCACCTCCACACTCATACCTTCCCTTCTCTCTTGCTACCTCCAAACACAACTTCCCCCTTTCTTTGTCTTCAGCCAACAGTAACACCATTTCCACTGACACCCTGTTAGGCAATAGCACTAGAGGCAGTTATTGTTAACTCGAGCCCTGACTGATCTGGTATAGAAATCGCATGTGGAAACCTCAATAATCTGCTTGTTTGATTTTAACACCTGATACCCTTTCTCATGTAACCTTCCCCATTTACCTGGGGCTTGGGACTGGCACTAGAAATAAACTGGGTTCCAAAAGCGAATCTAATTATCACCTTAGTTTCTTTTGCTTTTTGATTTTCCAAAATAAATCTATTACTTTTAAAGATGCTATTATCAATATTATTTAGGGTTTAAAACAGTGCATGTTTGTTTTCTTTGAAAAGAAAAAGAAAAAACACAGCAAGAAATATCGAATGTGGAACAACATAGAAAGTAAAAGTGTTTTCTCTGAGCCTGTAGAGAATTATAGCCTGAATATACTCCTCCCTTCAGCTTTGCAGAGCTTTATGATCAACTTTAGATCATCGTTTAGGTGTCTAGCCAACAATTTCAATGTTATTGCTCTCTCAACTTTTTTGCAGCCATACCAAGTAGCTGTTTTTAGCAAAAAAAAAACCCTTTAAAAACAACAGTGAGCTGCCTGCATCAAACAGCATACAGACACGGTTGGTGACTAGCTGTTGAGCTTAACGGAGTAGTTAGCAGTTAGAAAAGGTAATGCAGTAACAAGGCTTGAATGCTAATAAGAGCTGATCACCAGATATGCTATAAATCCTATATTAAATTAATCAGCTTATAACTACTGCATTGTCTAGAACATTGGTTTTGGATTTTTCTTTGGGGAGGGGGGTTCATTTAACTTAGTTGCTCATTAATACGGTTTAGTTTTTACCCTGTTGCAGTTTTCAAGATAGGGCAGAAGTGGGGTGACTGTAAGCAAAATTTCAATTTTGTTATATGTTTTACTACTTAATAGAGGTTTAAATCATGATAAAATATGCAGTGACTTTTCCCACCAAGAGAGATCATGCTATCTACGGCTGTATAAAGTATGGCATTAAGCCCGAAGCTTTAAGCATGTAGCCGAGCTGAACCATTCACTTGTTATAGCTGTGTGGATAAACACACTAGACTCAGCAGAAATATAGAGCAGCAATGAAATGAGCTGTGAGATGAACTGTGATTTTGAAGACTGAATATATAGCGGTTCCACTTTTAATAGGTGGGCAATGCTGTCAAAACACTTTCCCCATGAGCCAAATGTGTCACCTCCCTCATGATACATCAAAAGAGGAATGTTTTCATGTTGGGTAAAAGTTTAAACAAAAAGAACACTGAATAGCTTTTTCTCAACAGGAGAATATCTTACTTGTGCACTTCTTGAGCCCAGACCCTTTCTTCACCGCATGACGGCTGAGTTTGCAGTTGAAGTTGTTCTCCCAGAACTCAGCAAACCAGATATTCCTTCTGTTGTTTTCCAGCGTTCGACTGATGAAGTAACGATCAAACCCTAAACAGATCAGTCGGTTCATTGTCAGTGATGCAGTCATTCTCAGTGTAAGCAACGCTATATGAGAACCGTAGCTGTCATGTGTTCTATAGTATATGACAGCAATAACTCAATATCGTGTGCACATTCACTTTGCTTCTTTTTTGTTTTTTGTTTGACTGAACTTTTTTACATCTTTGATGATTAAATGAGTGTTGAAGTCATTACAAAGCAACATGTAGTCTTCTGAAAGAGTAAAAGATAAATAGTTTTGTTTTGCTTGCATGGAAATAATAAATCACTGATATGTGCACATGATTTTAGAAGGAAGGGAGATCAGATGCTTGCATAATGTCCATCTCTGTACCTCTGATGGACTGACGCTTGGGCAAGATGGTGACTGCTCCCTCTGCCATCTCCTCCTGCTGCACAACCGGAGAGATCTTTGAGCCCCAGCTGTCTGAACCCACCCAGATAAAATGACCTGTCTGGTTGGCCTTTTTCGCTGCATGGAGCAGCCGCCTGCGAAGGTGAGGAAACAGATGTTGCCACAGATAAGGTCAGCATCCCAACCAGCTCCACTTTGATTTTGTTGTGCAATTCATTACACAGTAGTCTGGCAGACCCGCACTGAAACGGCTGTGTTCCCACATGTTTGCATGCTGTCTGCTGTAGTCATGTTTTCCTAATCTTCAAAAGAAGTGTTAATCTATTACCAGGTTATACCTGATATCATCTTCATTGGCAAAAAGTATGACGACTCTTGCATTTGGATTTTCTCTGAGTCGCCGGATGACCTTGTCGAACTCTCCTTGCTTGGGCTCCCGGGGAATTTTGACTGACTGGGAGATGCACACACCACCTAGAAAAACAAATATAGAGACATAAAATAATATGTCAGATAAATCTCAGAAATGCAAGCATATGATTAAAACATCAATGATCAGTCAGTACCGTACTTAATTGAGTGGTTTGAATTTAACATAATAGCACACGTGAAATTAATATGAAATTAAATGCTGTATGTTGCTGAATAAAGCGCGGTGGCTATTAAGTGAGAAACAAACTGTCTTTTAGAGTTTATTAAAATAACATAATTTTCACTTACTAACAGCTCTGATCAGGAAAATATTCTTTGCATTTTTGTGGGACAGGAGAAATTATCTTGCAATTAATAATTGAATATTCTGCTCACCCATACTATATGTTGATTCAGAGGATAGGTTTAAAATGTATGCAATGTATGTGACAGCATGAACATTGTCATGAATTTCCATATTTTAATAGTCAATAAAAAAAGTTGATCTAAATTTATTGAAATATACAGTTTCACTTTTACCTGAACACTGTTGCTACCAGACAGAACAAACACTGAGATTACATGTTACTGTACAAAAAATTGCAACATCTGAAAACCAAAAACAAACTCTGTCAGGTAAGGTAGCGTGGGAGTCTACCAGCACTTTACACACTTTTAAATAATTCCCACTGAAAATTAATGCTCATCCATGGACAAAACAGGTTTTTGTGTACTGTTAATGCTTGTTAACAATAAAGCTTACTGTGTGTGCTATTCTTCTTCAAACTTTTTTGTTCTAGACTTCACTTGTACAGGTATAAATGTTCTTAACTCTGTTTAAGTTATGCTGAAAGCCTGGACCTCGGAGTTTATGTACCAAATGAACAAGGTAATGTTTGTTCATTGTAATGCATACAAAGGACCTTTATGCGGTGGGACAGCTTTGCAGTTCTGATTTGTTTTCTGCCATATTAGGTCTGGCCATGCTGGTTAGTATGATAGCACAAAACACTGGCACAAAAGGCTTTTTTTGAATGCTTTGTTTCTCCACCGCTGCAGGCATGTTGTGAAGGTTGTGGTTATGTTGGCCTATCCGGTCTCTGTAATAAAACGCTGAAATATTATAGGAAGTATGTTCTTTACCCATTAGACAAAGCAGAGTTAGAGAACCTACAAAAGGAAAAAAATGCACTTTGAGTCCTTGCAAAGGCAACAGACAAAGAGGATGCTGACATGTGTTTTATGCCACTCAAGTGAGTTTTCCTGGGCTTCTCCAACAGGATTTCTTGGGTGAAATTTAGAGCGCCTCAGAGTGCCATGTTTGTCTGAACGATTGTTTCTGAGCTTCCTGCAGCTCTACGGACAGTAGGGACACTGCCAGAGGATCGCTTTGCACATACTTTACACTGTTTATCGTACACAGAAACACATTGTTTAGAAGCCAGAAAGAGTGAGCGGGTCATAACTACTTAAACAACTGCAAAAGCAGTGTGTGTTATTTTTTAACTGTCACAAGTTGCTCTCCAAACTAGTAAAAATGAGAATACTAGAATGCCGAATGAGTCTTATTTTTACTACACCTACATATATTTAGTTAAGGTGTGTGCACTTTGTAAAAGTCTATAGCCTAGACTCCTGCCATTTGGTGGTCTTCTGCTCTGATGCCCAGCCTAATGAGGGGGCAGCTAAACCTGTCCCCATTTAGCTGTCTAAAAAAGTTTTGAAGTCTGAGACAGAGTCCCTGTGTTGGATGAAACTGTCTCCTCCTTCCTCACCTGTCAGTGAACCTCATTAAGTTTGAGAAGGTCAGACAAATCCTGGCTCAGTCCTCAGACATGCAAAGATTTAAAATGTTGTCAGCAAAAAACCTGCAGGGAATGGTATATAAAGAAGCCCCAAAAGGGATAACAGCATCAGCCAATGATCAGCAGTGATATGCTGTCTTTTCCTAATTTAATTTATTTTTTTCTTTTACAGCACATCTTGGAGCACATATATGTACTTGTATTGGTACTTCTTAAATAAGTGTTCATAAAACTTTTGAGTATAAAAACAGAAATAAGGCAGCAGGATAACTCAATCCTGTAAAAACACAACCAAGCAGAGCTGTTTTTACTTGTGAGTCTCCCCTGTGCGTCATGATTTTATACATCCCACATCAACGTGTAAGGGAAACAGAAAGGAAAAGAAAGGAAAGGAAAAGTCAATATTAAACACTTTAATTAGATATTGAGCCAAAGCGTGCCACTAGCAGACCATCAGTGCATTTTGACATTGATTGTTCATTCTTCCACCATCTGGTGTTTTGATGATGGGGGTGAGGACGTTCTCTGGCACAAAGGTGTTGAAGATCTAGTGATTAGCAAGGGCACAGCATGTGAATCATCATCACACCATTTAGTTATCGCTCATAGCCTACGTATTCGATTCTCATCCTGGAAGAGATCACTCCTGTTGCAGCAGAAATATTGCCTGAAACAGGTGATCACTCAGAACAACATTGCACTGTTTTTTCAATTACCCTTCCCACTAATGGTATCAGTGAATTCAAACCGTGTCCCATTTTTTTCAGCTTGCCAACTGTCTCTATAGCGCATTTCTTTATTTTTTTTGCAAAATGTTGGTTTTCACAGGTATTGCCCATACCCTTTCGGGGAAATCCATTGGTCCTATAAAACACTACCCTGAAAACATTAAATTTCATACCTTTTGAATTTGTGCAAATATTTTGAATCAGTCAGACAGACTGACACATCTACAGCTTTCTTTTTTATTGCAGTGGTCCCTGGAAATATTTTTATCATGGGTGACCATGCAGGGATATTTTTATGCATTTTTCCTGCATTTAATGAAATGCCAAAAAACCCCTCACTTTATCCAAATGTTCTGTGAATTGATTTGTCACCAAAAGCAGTATGCTTAAAAGAGAGGATTATTTCTGTAACAACCTGTACATCTGCGTCACCCACACTCTTATATTCACTACTTTTCTTTTGCAATTATTCCTCCATGTAGATTTTTTCTTACTATCTATTTTTCCTCCGGCTAAGGGAAACAGCTATCCATGACCACAACACTTGAGCTATATAAATCATTAAACAAATCACAAAGACCAACAGCGATTCGGTGGAGGAAATATTCATTACGAGCATTCCATTTTTGATCCTAAAAGAGATGTTTAGCATGGATAAAAATAACACTTTAACTGTCTTAATGCTTCAGATCATCCTTTAGTTTATGGTAGACATGCTGCAGGATGTGTGTGTCTTGACTGCAGTCATGAGAGCATTTCATCACTTCAGCCATTTATGTGTGATGACCCACTTGTCCATTTCACTCAAACAGGCTCCATTATTGGTCATTCTGGGCGTTTACCAAAATGGATGGGTTTAGATAACTGACAAGCATTCAAGGCGAGCATCTCTTTGCAGTTTCTCACCTGCCACAGCAGAGGACCACCGCAGTGCTATCCTAACAATGTCTTCACTTAAATTAATGGAAACTAATAGTGACAAATAGCTGCTGTGGTGTCAGGCCAACCACAGCCACGCAGTCGGTCTCTGTCACAATAACTGAGCCACCGTTTCTTACTTTTCTCTTTCTGTTTTTATTTATAGTGAGATGCCTTCCAATGAACACAGACATGCGCAACATGCTGTTAGTGAGATAAACACAAATCTTCAAAGAAAATGTCAACAAAAAGTCATGATATCAGCAACTACAGCGTTTATTGTATTTGAACTATGTGAACACTGGATTCTATCATCACAAATCAGATTAAATCACAGCACCACAGAATGGACACAACACTTCATGAACAAATAACCAAGAATTAGATTTATACTGCAGGGAGAGGCTATTTCTTCTTATTCTTTTTTTTTAAATTGTAAAGAAGACATGCTAGGCTGTCAAAAGTGAAGTGATTTATGGATTTTAATGGCATAAATTCATCAGAAGACAAGTCAGGCAGTCAAGCTGCAGCTTTCTTTTCCTAATAATCTGACATAATTTACTATAGTATATGTTCACTTAGATATCTTGACTTTCCACATCATGAACAAGTGCAGCATTTTTTCTTATTCATTTATTTAATTTTATTTGTTTATTCTCTGTGCTTTCTAATATTTGCAGTCTTAGCTGACCAGATCACAAAGAGAAGAATGCATAAAAATCCCAGCTGTAATAAATCGCTACAATCAAAGTCATTATACTAATGACATAATCAAATTTACATTTAAAGATCAGGCCATTATAATGAGTCCTGTTGGCTTGCTTGTTAAATCTGACAAGTTGTTTCTTCCAAGCAATTCTCTTGTACTAGGTTCTTTTCTTTTTTCACATCACAAGGTGTCATGCTGATAGGGAAAGAAAACAAGGAAAACATCTTCATTGTTTTGTCAATATACAGTGTCAAACTAAGGGAAAACATGTTGAAGATATATGACAAGCTAATTAACACGTAAAAATACAGATGGGCAATAGGTGGAAATTAAAACTTAGTGAACACTATTATTAAACGTCTAACTCTTTTGGAGACAAATAGAGTATTGAGAAACACTCGTCATTTCCAGTGACGCGTGGTCACTGGTGTATTTTCAGTGTTTCTTCAAGTGTGATATGTGACCTACTATATTTATTCAGCTATTTTTTTATTCATTGTGTTACATGTTGTTAATATGACAAAGATCATTTAATTTCATTTGCTTTTAGTTTGTGAATTTGGTTTGATTTCCCAAAGTGACAGTAATAAATATTTTTTTAGGACTCGCACTATGTCGCTGCAGTTCTGTTCAGCTCTACGGGGTGTTTACTGTCTTTCAGCTCACTGTTTTTTTTGTTTTGTTATTTTTTACATCCCACAGATTTAATGATTTGAGTGCCATCAGTTTTTTTTCTGTCTGCTAAGAGTTTGTATGTTAATGTTGATCCATCTGTGCTGAATGTGTAAACAGAAAACAGCTTGCTGCCAACTTTAGAAACTGACAAAATGTCAGAGTTGTGTTTTAAGATTGTTTCTCTAACTTGCGACCAAATGTACAAACTGAACTTTCAAATTTACCATCATGTTTGATTTGCACACTGTACTGACTTTATTTATCTTACAGTGCTATAAAGACACAGATCTTGTAAGCTGTACACTCTTTAGAAACTGTTTGATCATGTAAAAATACCAATATATCTGAGTCTGATGTGTGGAGATATTTTTTTAAATCAGTTGGTTTAAGTTTCAGTTTAAGTTACTTAAGAAAATCATACAAATTCATAGGAAATATGAAAACAAATTCACAGGAAGCTTTCAATTACACTAATTGGCCTTTTTGTCAATGATAAGTTAATGATAATGATAGTCAGGTAGGTTATTTGTTTCTTGTGATGACCACTTGCACAATATACTACATGCATACATCCAATGTTCCCTCTAATTTTTCATGTGTCTGAGCGAACACACAAACTCCCTGAGCGATCCCTTGGACCACTGTGAGCAACAGCAGACGTGTGCACTGTGGTCACGCCAGCATCTAATCCATCCAAGTTACATGATTTATTAAAATTATCAAATTACAGCATTTACATTTATGTTAGACTACTTTCAATTAACTGCTTTAGCCCACTTACAATGAAAAAAAAAAAAATCTTGCTCATGACCTGTGTAGTATGTTAACACTATTGGAAGTAAAAATAACTTGAACTCCAATTTTGAAAACACAACTTTCTTTTTTTTCTTTTTTTTCTTTCTTTTTTTTTTTTATAAAGCTGTGACTTGTATTATGAGTCTGTGGTCTGGGAGAGAGTCCTGTAACTTTCTGTCTGCAAAGTACAGTAAATAATGACCAATGTTGGGCAATTAATTTTATAGTTACTTCTTCAAAAAAGTAACTGAGTTTTTTGCAGCTGTTTACCTAAAAATGCAGCCAAGGTGTTTTTTAAATAAACATTCCAAACTATATACAGAACAATCAGGTGTTCTGCATCAAATTTGATGCCACACAAATTATTTGTGCCACTCCAAAAAATAATTTCTGTCCACTATGAGATAAAGGAGAACAAGAGTCTGATACCTGCAGGCCTGACAACAGGAGATGTATCACTCCTGTAACACCTGTAACATTCAGTAGTCGCCTCATTGTTCTGACACACACAACAAAACTACTGACTACACTACACACTAACTAACACTAGAATTGCGCTAAACGCCACAAATCTCTCACATCTCAAAACACCGCCGTCACTCCTAATCCCCCCCCCTTCCTAAACATCTAAATGCCATGTTGCCATATAATTTTTTGATTGGTCGACATTGGTCCGTCAATTGTTCCGTCTGTCCTGCTCACATCTCCAATGGTTGTACACGTTGTCATTAACGTGGCTTCACTCCACATCAGCCACGCTGCTTTGCTAGCTAAAACACCGGTGTCGGCACATAAGGACGCTGTCATAGCCTGTCAACGACGTTGATTGGCTGCGTATATACGAATGTGAATCGCATCATTGGCTGGACTATGGGATAAGGTGGCATCGTTCTAATCCCATACGGGAGAAGCCAGTCACTTACTGACTAACACTGCAAAACAGAATTGTTAAAGTATTAATTTTAATTTCAATTCAGGTTAGATTTTTTTTCTGTGCGCAGAGACCGTGCCAGTAGTGCGCAATTGCACACGCCTGCAGCTTAGAGGGAACATTGCATACATCCCAAGCCAAGCCATTAACCATGTTACTTACTGTATGTAGTTTCAGATGTCTCAGATTTGTCATCACGACTACTTTGGATTGCTCAGGTATGCCTGTATAATCCAAAACCCAGGACTTGTAAAACACTTTTCTATTCCTTGTCACTTGAATTTTGTTTTGTTTCCTCAGGATACAACCATTTCTGGAAATTTCAGCATTTTTCTTTGTCTGGTGCACAGTGACATACAGTGGTCTTAAGATTTTTTTTAGATTGTCTCAACATTTCAGTCTTGTACCTTTGATTTGAAGATTTCACAACAATAGCAGGTTTGATTTTGTTATCCCTGCATGCAAGGGTGTAACAGGTAGACATTTTCTCTTTCTCTCAGCAAATATTATTACTGCTAGGAAATTGAAAAACTTGTTGACTTCATAGAGTATGCACCTCAGATGGTGCATCTTCACCTGGTTGATCGTCGACTGCAGCTCTGGCATAGCTGCCATGATTAGTATCTTGCCCAGGAATGATAATGTCATCAGAATGAGAAGATAGTTCCAACTCATCAATCCTTTAACCTCTAACTGTGGCCTTCAGCTCATGAACCATTCAGCACCATTAGGCCCATGAGGTTAAGAATAACAACATTGTTTATAGTATAATTTAGTACAGTGATCTTGACTTTTTGGAGAAAAAAAAACCTGTGAAAGACAAAAATGTGTTAAATCACCATCCTGCAACAACTAAGCCATCATTTGTGGAATTTCTGTATTTCCCATTTAAATCTAAGAGGTTCTGACTCTTTTGGATTCTGACTGTAAAGAGTTAACTTGAATTTGCGAATTTGAATGTGCACAGCAACAGATTTGCTATTTTCACCAATTTACTGTATCAGACCTAATTGCTGTATTATCACAAACAGACTGACTGCGAGTGGTCACATACCTGTTCTTGATTTTCAATGAACCATTTCAAGTCAATGAGATTGCAAGTGCTTTGCACATCCTCACAATCATTTTAGTAACGTCACCAACCATTGTTTTCCTAGTGTGATTGTAGCATAATATATGCCTGTAAAGATTTTCATTTTTTTTTAAATTTCTAAATCAACAAGATCCGATGTTATTTAAGTATCCCCTTCAGTTTTTGAGTAGTATGTTTTGATGCTTAAAATGAGCAACTGCACATATGAATGAATGTCTGAGATGGACTGCTCATTTATATAAACCGAGCCCTGATTGCAGACATTTACAAAAATTCTACATTTAACTCTGAAATGTATTTATTGTTATATGCATGAGAAAATAAGGGAAAAATACAGATTTAACTTGCAGCCTGATGACTCTTCTATTTAATGTATGCCATTTTTTCTTAAAATAAAAAGACTACTGAGATGCAGACTCAACAAAGGACAAAATGTCACAATATTATCCTGCCTTTATTCTGCAGAAAACTGCACGGCTTTGTATTGTAATATTGTCGGCAGTGAACAACCACTGAAAAATCCAGGATTAATTTTTAAGGATAGACCTACATGAGCTGGCAAAGGCTTTCTACTTAAACAGAATTTTTACATTAGCAACAGCCCATTTGCATGTCATGGCTTTCATGTATTAATCTGAGGTAAACCATACTGTAATTCCCTGCTTAAGTCACTACTTGTACAAACTGTGGTGAGCTTGCTAACCTTGCAGCAGTCCTATAAAAAAAACAACAACTGCTTTTTAATTCCACTACAAACTCTCTCTTCCTGCTCTCTTCCCAAATTTGAATGCATTATGTAAAGAACTCTTTGTCAGTGAAGTTATTTCACAAAAATAAATCAGGTAGGACACAGACGTCCTCACAGTAAACATAGATAGCACTGAATCCCAAATAGTCATCAGACTGCTGGATTAATGAGGAATAGAGAAAGTAATCTCACAGAGGTCAGCCCTGAATGGATTCATATTGTATGTAGACTTATGATATAACAGTTGCAGAAAAATACATTTAAAAAGACAAATGTGAACTTTTCACCATTATAATGTTCTCAAGAGCTGTACTGTGGTTTTACAAATGAAATGTGAAAAGCAGAAAAGTCAGAAAAGTTCAAGGAAGAGGGAACTGACAAAATATTCAAAGGAGAAAACCAGATCCTGAGAAACACAGTTTGATGCTAGAAACTAACTCTGCTTGTGATGACTTTACCTTTCTGCTGCATTTACAATACAAAGGCAATTCTGCTGCATTTGCTGTTGGCATAGTTTGCATGAGGAGCTTGTTTTCATAGATATGTGAGGAGATTTGAAATAATTTCTCTGCAAATTATTCTCTTTTCTTGCCAAGTGCGCACTGTGTAACTTAAACTGCTGTGTGTGACTGATGCGCCTGAAGAAAAAGAATATATATATATATATATATATATATATATATATATATATATGGCCCACTGATGGGATTTGTTTTTCCAAAATGAATTTCCAAAACATTTTTTTCCAATGCATCTCCTACCACTGTGCCTGGTTGTATACTATAATCTGTTATGATGGTCCCATGCTCAGTTCCTGTTCAATTAAACCAACAAAATACAATACTATTAGGTCTGAAAACACAATTTGTTGTTTTTCTGCTCTACTGAATTCCCAAATTGTACATCTATCCCCTGTTATTTGTTCACCACACATGTCTTTCTGTGTGTTTAGTCTGAGGAGTCACTCAAGGAAGTAATTAATGTGTGGAACACACAATCTTGATTTCTTTTTTAAAGCTTTAGATGCTTTTGACTTTAAAGCGCTACTTCATTTTTATGCTTTTCAAGCATATTAAGCAAGTCTCAGACTTCAGTTTGACATATTGTGTTAAAACAATTGAGAGCAAATACACCGTACCAGTCAAATACCAGTCTTGCACAAACAGAAATTACCACTTCCATTACAGTCAATGATGTGCAACATATATTGTAAAATGATATGCTGAAAGAGCAACATTTGATGGACAATGAAAGTAAAAATACTTGAAGAATAGTTCAGAAACTACAAGAGTCTGTATCTTTGAGCTACTGAGCTGTCTTTTATTTGGCTCTCTTCCTCTGCTGGAGATTTCTCCCTGTTAAAAGGGAGTTTTTCCTTCCCACTGTTGCCAAAATGCTTGCTCATAGGGGGTCATATGATTGTTGGTGTTTTCCCTGTTTTCTTTGTGTCATTGTAGGGTGTTTACCTTACAATATAAAGCGTCTTGAGGCAACTGTTGTTGTAATTTGGCAGTATATAAATAAAATTAAATTGAATTATATGTATTAATAGGGTTACGGTTAACTCTAATCGTAACCCATGACACAGGTTGCCAACCTCTGGTCTAGACTTTCACCAAAGGTGAAGCTAGTGATTAGTTTTCTAGGAAAATCTAGATCCAGGTAAAACAAAAACATTTTTTGAAAGAGGTGGAAATTTTACTAGGTTGAACTTTTTAAAGTCTCACAATCTGATCATCACCAACTACACTAAACACTGACATGCATCACACAGAAATGAACACGGTATAAGTGGAAAAACTTTTTTAGTTTTATGGGCTTTATTTTTATACCACATATATCACACTATATAAAGTTGGAATCATCAGTATTTATATTATGATATGTAAGGTGAAAAATATATCTCCAGATGCAAAACCAAGTGGTATAGTATGCAAGTGTATACCGTTTTAGCATCTTCAGCTCATTATTCCTGTTACTGGATTACTTTCCAGTAACAGGTGGCTTGCATTGTTTTCTTAGTCTCATTTCACATTATTATTATTAATAAAAATGACTCTTGTAGAAACTTTAAAGGGGAATTATTATTAAAATGTTATTACTTCCAATCTCATACTTTTATTCTTAGATGCCAACAGAAGTCTTTTATCATTCAAACATCAACATAGTCCTTTTATTTATGTTATACTTGTCCTTAGCATATGCTCTGTCTCAAACGAGCTCATTTAACTCCTCTTAATTTAAGTCTAACTTTTAAATCAGCTTTCTTATGATTGGCTGCCCTCCTAAACATAAAGATTGAAAGAATGAGGCTGACTGTGCTCACAGTCAGAGCCCGGTGCTTGAGATCTCCAAACCTGAGCTTTCTGCTCACAGAGATTACCTGTCCATATGCTGTATTTATGCTAATTATTTTAAATTTTGGCTATGTTTAATTTAAGCATCCACTATTGTAAAATTATGCCTAAAAGTGAGAAAAGACATGATTGGTGTCCTTTAAAGCTAGTACACTGCTTATCTTTACAGGAAAAGTAAATACACATTTTAAGTATCAAACTTTTAATTTGGTGCCTTTTTTAAAACTAATTGCTGCTTTTACATATTTCACTGGTTTCTTTAGAAATTCTCAGTTTTAGTGAATTGCAGCTGTAGACAGACAGAAATAAAACATTTCCTGAAATAAGTAATTTGCCGAAGCACAAAGGATGGGTGACAGCCACCATCAGGCCTTTTGACACGTAAGTGTGAAAATTGTTGAGGGCTAAGAATAGCTGATGCTTTCAGTTTTGCACTTTATCACTCATCAATGGCTTCTCCTATTAAAAAAAGAAGAAGAAAGAAACAGAAACAAAAAACATAAAAATGTCTTCCTGAAAAACAGTGTGAGTACAGTTAGATTGCTTTAAAATGTTTTATTTCCATAGAATGTGTTGACTATTTTAGCACATATATATTTAATTTCAGATATCAAATATATCCTGAAAAGATTTTCAAATTTTTTCTTAATCAAGACATTTTGACAAATATGTCCAGTTACAAGTGCATCAGAGAGAGAGAAAATATTTTCTTTCACCTCTGCCATTCTCACAAACAAAAGAAAAGAAAAAGATTTTTTTTAAAGTGTTCCTATTGTGTTGTCAGCAGTATTGGCAGACAAATTATAGAAGAAGCGATTCTACAGAGATTACTGATTAAGTTAGTGGTGAGCCAAAATGAGCTAAAGTTTAAAAGTCAAGTCTAAACCTGTCTGTTTGAAAAGTTGACCTTTAGTTGGTATCGCCTCCATCAAGCTATTCACCATAATGTTTTTCAACATTAGAACACAGTGCCACAATGAATCATCCTTCAATGTTTGAGCAACACTGGATGGAGGTGGTGTCTGCCATATTACATTTAAGTTAAAAAAAATAATAATTATAGAGCTCTGCAATTCAGGCCAGCGAGTCTTCACCTCTGATATATCATCACAGATATCCCATCAACAGATGGATTGACACAGGCTTTTCACTAAGATCCCTCTTTCAATTGCAAGAAAAAGAAAAAAGAAGAAATGACAAGGCTGCATAATAGCCTGTATTTTATTTTTCACCTCTCTTCAAAAGTAAGGGCAGTGGTTTTAATCAAAACAATTGACTTCTGTCTGACCTCTTTCCTTTGAGTACAGTCCAGGAACGCCTTAGGCCGGGCTGAATCCACACCGTGCCATATGAAAAGGAGGCCTTTAGAATGTAGCCTACCTAATTGACTTTGTAATAGTGTCATAGTTCACTGCCACCAAATTGACTGAGTTTTCAAGCATGCTTTGGCTACAATGATCCCCTGAAAAATGACAAAAGGGCCTCCCAGTGCAACTCCAAATTTATCACTAGCAACAAAACGCTGACAATCTAAAACTGAATAGCAATGTGATTATTTACAATTGGTCATTTTGAGTAATTAGTTTAACATGTCACATTTCTTCTCCACTAAATCTGCTTTGCTTAATGTTCTTTCATTTGGATATTTGACCTACCTACTGGGGAAGATTAGAAGACATTAAAAGGCTATTTTAATACACTACTCTTTCAAATGTTAATAAATGAAGTATTTTTGAGAATGCATATTGATGTGTTTTGTGTAAAATCACACCACAGATTTTACTCAGATTTACTCAGATCAACAAAGTCTGTATCAGAGATATGGATAGGTTCAAAAAACCAAACTAATTCATTAAAAAAAAGAACGGTTATAGTCATTCCAATTACTGTATATAAAATCTCCAGGACTTTTAGAGAGACTCAAAATTAGTGGAAAGAGCTGTATGTAGAATCATATGATTTTAGCATATTAGGTGTCACCACCAAGAACGTGATGTTATATTGGCCCGAGTTTTAGCAGGCATCTATTTTAAGCAAAATCATTCTGATTTATGGATATAGTTTTGCCTGTCCTAGTTAGTGACTAGTGGGACGACACAGCAGAGCATTAGCATGAGGTAAAGAGAAAACAAGTTTTCAAATGAATACTTTTGAATATCAGATTTGTAGGGCCACACTGCAGAGAGTTCAATTTCAATATATAGTGCCAAATCACAACAGTTGTCTCAAGGCTCCACAGAAAGCCAAAAGATTAATAAACATATTCTATGTTAACTAATCATAAATTAATGATAACAATTAATTAATTGTTACATTTATTTTTTTGTGGTTAAAAAACCGCACTCACTTTTTTTCTTTCATTCAAACTGAAACAGACAACTGAAATATTCCTCAGAGATTTTGTTTTTCACACCTTTGACCTGCACTGTGCAAAAAGAACTCCTGCTTACCTTCAAAAGGTGCTAATTAAATGGGGGGGGGGATACAGGCACCATATGGAGGAGGGTGCCTAACAGGAGGCTCCTACTGCTTTAGAATTTCACTTAACTGCTCTTTCTCTATGTTTCTGTGGAGAGGAGGTCATCTGGAGTGGCAGACTGACAATGATTAGTTAATAGGTCTTCACAGCCCAGTGCTACTTTATAAATCAGCTGTATTGGATGACACATGACTCACTCACAAATCTGGCTACGCTGGTTTGTCTTGTAAAATTGTGAATTACTTCACAGGAGAAAAGAGCAATTTGATGTTTCACTGAGAGCGAATTCAGAAACTATTTGTATACTTTTATGCTTAATATTTTATTGGTGCTATTGTAAGAGGTACTGTGAGTGTGAAGGAAGCTGCAATACTATGGGAAGCCTCTTATGAGAGAAATGCTAAGCCACCAGAAATGATACACAGCTGCTCCAGAGTATTTTTGCAACATAATTGACGTGCCACAAGCATAATTTCCCATCATTAGAGGAACCTGTTGCCTGGGAGCATAGGGGCTTTCGAGGAGGAAAATCCAAGCCCTTAAGCTGCCAGGCCTGAAAGATAACAGGGCTGCAGCATCACAAATGCAGAGATTTGGGGGAATATGTGGACAACAAACAAACACATTTTGCAATTCATTATACTGGGTGGTAGAAATTGTATCAACCATTCTGTCACATATAATGAATGCAGACCTGGAGGAACACTGTCATATAAAATCTGCAAAGCAGTGAAAAATAAGTGCAACCTCAAGACTGATTTGTGGAGCAAAGTGTTTTCGAAATGGCCTAATAGTAAGACCGCTCCCTCTTTTCAAAAACTCTTCAATCCCAACTCCCATCAGCTTTTTGCCCTTCAAACTAGCTCCAAAACTGTCCCAAAGAAAGCCTCTGCTGGAGGAGATGAATAACCTCTGTTTATTTGCCATGATCACCTCCTTATTAATTAAACATTGACAGAATGAAACAATGGGATCAGATGTTTTCATCTTCTAATTGACTGATTGATTTGCCTGCTTTTTATCACCCCATGAGAAGTTTTTTTATGATGTAATGCCAAGACTGTTTCAGTTGATTTATAGAATGCTGCTTCAGCGGGTGCGCTGATGTGGGAAGGTGATATAAACATCATTTGTGAATTCATGTAGTACAAAAGTCCTGTCTGCTGAGGAAACTGACAAAAAAAAGAAGAAAAAAAATAGGCAAGTGTTTTGTTTTGCTAATTTGATGTTGCTGTGGAGTCCCTATAGAAAAGGCATAAATGTGGGCTGTAAAAAAAACTTGCACATTTTCAATATGTTTATAAATATCAACAATCTGAAGCTGCAAAAGACTGACTGCCCAGTGTGGGAGTTGTTTACACGATTTTGTTGTTATTGTTGCTGGATCATGGAAGCATTGAGAGCTTTCAGCCCGGAGGATGAGCTATTGTTGAGGATTTTTCCATCCTTCTGAGAGCTATATATCTACGTCTGCCTTTGGGATAACCGTTGTTCATGAAATGAATTTTGCTAAGAATACTTTTTATTAAAGAGTTGTTTGTCATTCTTGGTTAGGACTCTGAGGAAGTTTCTGACAGAGGTTTATGATGTGAAGCAATAAACAGCTTAGTTTCTCTCCCTGGAGGCAAAAAGTATAAACATAAATTCTCACAAACAAGTCTTTTGGTTTACATTATTGTTAAAGACTGTGGGATTTTCACATTAAAGGATGCTATTATAAACATTTTACACTCATATTTAATAAACGTTCATTTTGAAATGTTTGCTTGTTAAGTTCACAGCTGTTCAACAAAGTTATTACAAGGTACCAGGTTAAGTGTTTATTCATGAAATCGTGGAAATTGGTGTCCCCAAATGATCAAGTGGGACTAATAAATGAAAACATACACCCTTAGCTACAACTGAAAGTGTGATTAAATCTCTGTAGGATGTCTTTTGAAAGTTGGACAGAAATTATCAATCAGATAAATATGGAATTAAACTTTTAAATACAACTAAAATAACAGAATAGTATACAGAGTGATTTTTAGAAGCTAGCAATGTTCTGCTTGGAGGGATTCTGTCTGGGAAGGTTGATTTAAATCTGCAGTTAACTGTTTCATTTTTTTTTACCACATTGTCAGTGCCCAAAATAATCTGACCCTTCTTTGCACCCCTTAAAATTATTCCATTGTAGCAAAAACAACTCAATTGTTGGAAGATCTTCTCTAGTGAAATCCTCTAGATGCTGATCAGGATGTTCTGTGAAAACCTGATCCTTCTTTATCCTCGTCTATTGAAATGTTTTAGGATTTACAGTAACAATGTGTGGATACTAGGGAAAGCTGTTAAATGTGCCAGCAAGGAACTGAGCAGAACAGTAGACGTCAATTTTACCACAGAATACCCACAAACACATGTTGGCAACTCCTTTATCCCAATGAGAAGAGCGCTTTAAAATGATTGTGCCAGCAACAAAAGGGGACCTTTTACATTAAGAGTTTAACGTAGACAGACTCTGAGAATTTTCTGGGTTATCCTGGATTACCAGCTCTGTGAGGGACGCTATTCAGGTCGCCAGTGATTACACTCAGACAGCCAGACTATTTTGATTTGTAGCCATGCTTGCAATGTTGTCTTAGGGATTGTAGGATGATCTAAAGGGTCAGTCAGTCAATCTAAAACTTGACACTTGTACTGACATATAATAAGATATATGGAGATCTATGGCTAGTATTTTTTCTCTGCATTGTATTCAGATAATGAATCCTAATCAGTAGCTTTGTCATTCACTGGTTTTGTACTCAACTTTGAAGTTTTTTAAAGGAAAGAGGTCCAACGTATGAACTTGAAACAGTGTATGAGGTTCAGCAGTGAATCTCAACCCTAATGGACAGTGTTGGACACCAGGCAATCATTGCACCCACATCCCTAACTAACTAACTTTATTAAAAACAACAAACAGATAAACACTATTCAGAATTGCTATGTGATTTTAAAATGGGAAACTATGGGGATTGGCACACAGTCTCAAGTGGCACCAAGAGGAACTGCAGTTTTTGCACATTGGCTCATCATTTTTCTCCTGGCCACCAAATTTATACTGGATACTGAATACTAAAAGAAATTGTTTTGCTTTTTTTCTGAGCAGATTGGAGGTCAGATAAACACAAAGCAGTATTTTTTTTCCTCACAGCTCTGATGTGTAAAATTAATAGCCAAATGTTCAGCACTGGAAATAAGTATTACTCCTAAAATCCAATTTTAGGGCTCTTTTCAACTGAAGAACATCTTGGTCAGCTGAAATAATTCCCCCTCTTTAACCAAATTGATTGCAGAGTTCACTCCACCTTCCTTTCTATTGCTGTTTTTTGTTGTTGTTGTTGTTGTTTTTTGTTTGTTTGTTTTGTTTTAGATCAGCAATTTAAAAAAAAGAGTATTTGCAGCACATGGAGATACTTTTACCCTGGTTCTCTTGAGCTGAAATAATATGAAACTTGGAGTGGATCAGCAGCTGACCTGCTCATTTGTTTCCAAATTTAACAAAATAGACACAGCTGGTCACCTTTGCACAAGAATTATGAAGGCATAAAACCCATCAGTAATCTTACTGAAAGAGAGAAGGTGGTACTATTTTCTCTGTGTGCAAGTAACTTGGCTTAATAATGTACAACTCACTGTGCTTATCTGTGTGTTTCATGTGGATGAGTCAGCATGGCAGAGTATGATATACTACTAAAATAAACAAAGACAGAACTTGTTTACATTCCTTGAATGTCCTCGTTAAGTGTCAGCTTGTCCTCCAACAAACAATTACAGAGCATTTCTTAGTTATTCATAATTAAAGGACAGCCTCAAAGTCCTTTTACTTTTCAACTGTTTTTGATAAACAGCCACTGCACTGTACACACAGATCTTAAGAGAGAACATTAAAACAAAGAAGTCTGTGTTGTCGCTCAAACAGAAATAAATAAATAAATAAACAAATAAATCCCCAAAACAGGATTTTAGGATTCAGTGTTTTGTGTGCAGAAAGGAAAAATATTTCACACACACTGTGATGTTGTTAAGTGCTCAGCTGCACCAAACCAATTTTGCATCAAAGTAGTAAGATGAAAAGAATTCAAAGCGACAGTGATATAATTTTCACTGAAATCTCATGCTGCAACCTTTTCTCTGCCTTCCTGATTCTGCACAATTCAGAAATGTTTTCTTCTGACAAAATGTCAATAAATATGTTTAATATAAATTGTGTTATACACAACGCAGCAGTCTTTATCCTTTATAAAGCCTGACCTTCAGTTCATTATAATTAATCATCTGAAAAGTGTTTGTACTAGTTTTGTGCTGACATCCTTTTTATTTTTAATTAACTACAAAACATGTTTTGCATATTTTATTCTTTTGCATGGTCACAAGAGGGTTTTTTTTTTCTTTTTTGAAAGCATAACAACACTTTGCAGTGTGTCTGAAAACATGGTCCCTCAACATTTAACAATACTTTGTACGCGTGTGTGTGTGTGTGTGTGTACTTTTCATGAATATATTCACCATAAGAACATGTACAGGCTCACATTTAAGACAAATGCATTTATAAAAATAAATATATTGTTTCAAATATGCACTGATGAGGCAAAAAAAAAAAACCTTAGGACCACTCGCAGGTGGTATTCAATGTAAGCAATAATTATCTCATAAGAATGACACATCAATGTCTTTGATACATCAGACATTAAGTGTACAGTCATTTCTCGCCTGTGTTGGATGCCAGGGATGACAAGGTGTTGGGGTATAAAAAGATCTGCTGTTAATGTGTGAAAAACATAAGTATCCATCTTTAGAGGTCTTGTAGAGCTCATGCCGTGGTGGCTCTGTTGTGTACTATGTGAGTATAAAGTCACTTTACCATCTGCAATGGCCCCATGTGCTGTGATCCAAACACACCTTCATAGTTTCACAAGCAAATTTCTGTGTCAATGTGCATTTTATTGTATAAATTTGTTTTCCTACAAGTTGTAATTGAATGAGCATGTCTCTGTAGTCTGTATTTACAGCATTATTGCTTGTCTGACATGCTGCTCTTCTCTTTTTTTCTGCACTGTAGGGTTTTCCTTGGGAATTCTTTTATCTGAATCCAGGGCCTAATGATGCCAAGGATGTTGTACAGATTTCAAAGTCGTTCAAAGGCTGATTCATGATTTTGGCCTGCATAAATAAACTCATTTGACTTCAGGTATGCAGACCTTCACACATTTGCACATGGGAGCTGTCCAATACCTCCACAGTGCATCTCTGCTGAATCAACTACACAAGCGCTGGAATGGCTTTATAGCACGCCAGCAGCTTTATATTCATTTTACTATAATGTTATACTTGCCTTACCTACAGGGCTAAAGAACCTGGCTTCAGTTCCTTGCTCAGGCACATGCTGACAGTAGTTACAAAGTCAATCAAGCCCCCTACAGCCTCTTCTAGCTCAAGTAGGTCTTCGAACTGGGAAACTTTCTGCTAGCCAGATCCGTTAACCTTGAGGCTACTGCTGTACCTCACTTGATTAATTAATTTATTTCTTTTGCACTTCACATCAGCAACTGCCCTCAGCAAGAAACATCTCACTTGTTCCTTACAGACAAAATTGCACTAATTTCTTATGCTATAAACAATGTGAATAAAGTTAGATAATGATGAGACTTTAATTTGCCGGGGGCCTCGGGGTTCCCTAATGGAAGATTTTTTTTTTTAATGTTTTCCTAAAGTCATGGCATATCAACCACTCAGGCAGCCCAGTTTATTTTCATTTGTGTTTAGTATGCATAAAGTTGCAAATATAAATATTATGACTGAAGGGGATTAGTGGATGAGCATTGTATTCAAAGATAATTTGGATTAACTAACGAGCAAAACAGATTTTCAGAGGCTTTGTTAAAAACTGGGAATTAAATATGTGCAATGTCTTCCTAAATATTGGTTAAACTGACTAATTTATGAAGCCAGCATTGCTCTTTGGACATAACATCACAATGCCATCCTCCTTAAAAATGTAATTCTTTTAGTACACTTTACCATTCCATTCATTTATCCATTTACAAATTGTTTTGCATGTTCTCCACACAAACTAACTTGACAGCAACTGAAAAAAGAAGTGGGAACTGCCCTTTATAAACAACAACAACAACAACAGATTTCGTCTTCGCATGCAGAGACAACGATTCCACTTCCACACGGAGATCTGACTATTTCACGCCTGCTCTATCTTTCAAGCCTTGTCAAGAATTCTGTGGAGAATTCACAGACGAGTGCGCACATTGTTCATCTCACAGTCGTACAATAAAAGGACACTTGATGGAAAAATACAGGCCAAACATAAAATGAATAACATATGACTCCAATTATGCCAAATAATGTGAATGAAAGCAGGTTCTTATGCTATGAAAGATATGTGAATCAAAGAGCCACAGTTTTATTTTATCATGTTATCTGCCGTTTTTAATTAAAGTCTTTGCCTTGTGTGCCTTGTCAAATGATTGGAGTGACAGTGTTAGTGCACTAAATGAATACACTTTTAAAGACTTCTTTTAGGCTGCTAAATATATTCTTGCATCATTTTTCTGCTGCAGGTACAGCAGATTTACTGGAGTCTCAGACAAGCGAATGCCTTGCACTGCAGCAAGAAGATGACTGTAAAAGAAAGAAGCAGGAGGATCACTCCTAGATCTCTGCTCTGCTATTCATGTCAGTACACTTCAGAGCTTTCGGTTCAAATATGGTAATCTTAGATGTGGTTAGCCGGCCTGTGGAGGAGACTTTGTCAAGCAGGACTACGATTTCAAGTCTCTGGGTCAGTGCAGCGGGAGCTCTATTAAAGTGGGCTAATCCTATGGGCATAGTAACATACCTTAAGGCAAGTGCCACGCTCTAATCTGTGCAGAGACAGAAGAGCTGATAACTTTCTACATTCTTTCCATTTTTCTTGTCTTTTGAAATTCATACATTATTCTAATATGGGTTTATGCCATTGCTTTTACTCAGTGTCATATAGATTTAACTACACTGTTTAAATACATTTTTAATCACATCTCTTCTTCTATATTAATAATAAATCCCTCTAATATTTTTTGTCTCTGAGCTCTAAAATAGCAGACCTTTTGTCTTTTTTTTTATTCATCCATTACCAGCGCTGAGCAGTTTTATTTGACAGCAGGAAAAATGGATTTGTTCATTTGCTTTACACCGGCATATTTGACTGAACATACTCCCTATTCTTTAGAGCTGCCACATCCTGTACAAACAATTCATCTGCCATGAAAAGCACCATGTGTTTTTCTTTGCTGTCTGATGTCGGAGATGACAAGTTTTGTAGACTGAGCAGGAAAGCTTTTTACTGAGGGGAAATTTCTTGACTACCACCAAGATAGGATACACCTATTGGTGGAAACACTCGTTGCCTTATGGCTGTATCCAGTGTGACTGATGCATTTGTCAGTCACAAAACAGGAAGACATACCTTTTAAAATGCAAGAAAGAAAACTGCATTGAGCTGCAGCCAGTAGGCGAGTGAAAGAAAGTAAATTAAACTACGCCATGCACAATCACTTTTGCCTGCCTTTAGACTTTGACCCATTCTGAATCATTTGTATATCTTGGCAGCTTGGGCTCATAATTGATGCCATTCATTACATGATTGAGGGGGGCGTTTTGATGAGGTGAGTGGAGGTAACCAGACCATTGCTGAGAGCAACTTAGACTGTGATGATTGATAGGAAGCCAGCTGCATAAACACTGACGTGCTGGTTGCCCAAATGCAAGTGAGTGTTATTCTCTTTCCCAGCTAGGGGCAAAGCCATTAATAAACCCTGCAAATGATGATAGCTGTTGTATTGATTCTAGTTTGCACTCTCTACTCCACCAGCCCGTCTCTTTTTCAATACTTTGCCTCAGTAAACACAGGCATCAGAACTGTTGACCCGGGTTGTCTCTGCCATTGATCACCCTGCTGATGTTGGGACACCACATTCTCTGTTTGCATGGTAGCTCAATCTATTCACAAAGCTTGCAGATGGTACAAAATGGATCAATACAACAGGAAAAATGGAAGTATGAGATTAAAACTCATAAATGTTTTCCTGACAAATGAGGTAATATCCCTCTTTGCTCCTCTGCAACAGATTAACCTGTATTTTCTATAAAATCAAGACTGTGGTATTTTACAAAACAGAAACCTGGAGGGAAATGCTGCACTGCACCTTATGATCACAGTATAGCGTTTGTTTGTTTACCAAAAAAAAAAAAACAGTAAGGACTAAACAGCTTTATTTTGATCACTTCCTCATCAGGCTGACAATAGAACAAATGCATAATGAATTTTTAGAGTTGCAGCAGCTCCCTCACTCCTAGCTGATCAAACAAATGCTTCTCTCTCATTCGGCAAACACTTCCCTTTTTCCACCCTTCAAATCCGCTCCTACTTTCTCTCACCCACACGTCACTCCCTTCTTCTTCCTCTCCCCCTCTCAACTAACTGCTAACTGCCTTGTCATATCTAATGGAAATGACACGCCCTGAGACGAAGTGACATTTTGTCAAAAATTTATCCTGCGATTCCTGCCAGGCTAAATCATTCTTGCTTTATTTCTCATTCTGAATTAAAATAGGAACACTCTCACAGAGCCACCATAACTTCAATGAGGCTCCAGTGTAATGTCTTCAATAACACTTCGTAGCCAATGTCTTCCGCTATTCCAATTTTGCTGAGAAGGTTCAAAGCCTCCGTACCTCTTAAGTGAGTTTGAAGCCTGTTGAAGAAAAAGAGCAAAATTGTGTTAAACTTTTAGATGCCAACAAAGGGTGTCGGTTTTTCTCCACTTCAATGAAATGGCTGCCTCCTCTCACACTTGCTTTTATAGAATTACCTCAAGCTCCTGCAGTTTGTCTTGGAGATTTATGGGCAATTTTGCATATTGAGGAAGCTGTGAAAAGTCTCTTTTTCAAGTCTAGGTTACTTTAGTTCTCTCTGGGTGACAAATATAGGCAAAATATTCCAAATTTCTAAATGCTCGGTAGGGCAAAAATGCCAGCCATATCAATGTGTTACCATCTTAATCCCATGATGTGTTTATAACCCCAAAGATGATGGTTTCAAACCACATGATTTGGGGAAAACCCATACCTAGAATATATTAATGCAGTACCTTTTTTCAGCTGTTGTCACAAAATCTAATGCTTCTGGTCAGAAATAACTATAATTCCTCTGATGTTCCCTTCAATCAGTTCTAGATGTTTCGCCTTGCCCAGACATTTTCCTGATTTCATCAGGGCTAATGGGACAATTGGAATCCTATTTGTGTCTCACTGTGCTGCCTATTACCTTATGGAAATCCTGCTCAAAATACAGCATCACTTATTTCTTTACGCTAAATCAAATTCAGTTTCCACCATCAAGGTTATTTCAGCATGCTGTGTATGGAGATTGCTTGTGCCTAACAGTCAGTGGTTGGTTCATGCCAATGTTTTCCTATCACATGAGGTACCAAAGCCTTTATTCATCCCCCTCCCCCTTGTGACAATGGTACCCCTGACTCGCTAGCACAAGGGTGCTTTTCTCATTTATTCAAAATTGACCTTTCAAGGTCCTTGTGCAGAGATGAAATGTTGTTTAATCCCCCAGCAGATGAAGAATACAGTTTCAAGAACTTGTTAGAGTTTTAAGATCACAGTAAACAGTGTAAAACAACACCATTTTGACAGAAACAGGACAAAATATTGTTTTCGCTGCTTAAAGGGACCAAGGGCTCACTTAGCAGCTGAACATGCATCAGCGAGTTACTCACGGCAATATTACTTTTCACTGTCTTTAATTATTAAATATAAATATAAGTCACACAAATGATTATTTACACCCAAATGGCAAACTAAAATGTTAGGTTTGGTTTTATATGAATTATGCAGCACAATCATTATTTAAATCTGCGTGGCTAAAAAGAAAATAGAGAAAGTATAGCTATATATTTGGTGTGGATGAAAGATGGAATCAATCAGTTCCAAGCATATTTCAATTAATGACTCTTAAAGGTCATCCCAATCTCCAGAGAGCAAAGGTGCATCTGTCTTATATCTTTTCACCTTTACAGTGAAGTGCATTACAGAACTCGGTTCTAATGATATGGTAAATAAAAAAACTTTGACATCATCTAGTTTGCTGTGCATCCCGTAGTTGCACAGCCATCACAATGTTTCAACACTATTGTCAATTTAGAAAGAATGTTGCAACTATGCAAGTTAGCCAGAGCAGTAATTAGCTCTCAGGGGAGCCAGAAAAAGACTACAGCAACAATACTATCTTGTTTAACATCAGTTCACCCTGCTAGAGTGCATCCTCAGGCACAGCCTCCAACTTCAGAAAAGGGCTCAGACTCTTATCTGACCTATACATGCTTTGTATTTGTAAAGATTTTATATATGTAAATTTGAACCACATCTAGCAATAAAAGAAGCCATTTTTAACATTAATATTTTACATTATAAACAGTTTGGTCCTGTTAACTCCTTCATGTATTAGCTAGTTACCTCACGCATTTCTAGGTTAGCAGAAAAACTAGTTTGCCTCCTTGCTGAATTGTATCAGCAAAGCCATTCTTCCAGAATCAGTGTCGGTGGACAATTACAGGTTCATCCAAAGCACCATGGGACAGTTCTATGGATTTAAAAGCTCACTGCCTTAAAGCAGGATTTCTTCATTTACTCCTCTGGCTCAAAAAAAAGTCTGATTGTATAGAAATCACACTTGTCAGTCTCCAGTTTCAAATCTTATTTAATGAAAAACAATGTCTGTTTTCTAAATTATAGCCCTGTGCAGAGGAAAAAAAGATAATAAAATGATGTAGGTTTTAATGGAGGTCTAACTTGTGATGGATAATTCACAAGAGTATGAGCAGGTGGACACTTCATAACCAGGGCTTACACATCAATGGGAGGAAATCAGGACAGGATGATAGTTTCCATCTTTAATATACAGTCTATACTATATTGCCTGACAGGAAGAACTACAGCAAGAGGGGAGTGTGTCGTAATTAAAATACCACTTGCACTCGCTCTCTCTGGAAAACTGCTTTGTCTTGTAACACAGTGCATCATTGCTGATGACCTCATAACACTCTTAACTAAGAAGACCTAACGGTGACAAATGTTTCAACAATCACACTCTGTCTACATACGATTCAACCACCAAGCCTTTTCTTTCCACAAAAAACAGCTCACTGATTTACACCAAAGAACACACAATACTGTAACAGAACAGGTTCACGGTTTTCATCTAAAGCTTCTGTTTTTGTGTGAGGATGTTTATCAGGATGATTCAAGCTAGATGAGAAGCTGACTAAACAACGTCTTCCACCGGCTCGTTAGGAAGAAACCTGAAAGAACAATAGTTCTGAAGGAAACTGTACTGGCAGATGTATCTGTGTTTCTTTGTCATACAAGACTCCATGCTGTGTAAAGAAAGTTTACAGAGTTGTGAAGCAAAGTCTGATCAAACACAGATACTATAAAGACACATAAAATGATTTTGTCATTTCTGAGGTCATGAAAGCCTCTTCTGCTATGCTGTTGTTAAGTGAGATGTTAAGATGTCAGCGTCGATAGACACAACTGGCAAAAACACAACATCCATTAATTGACTTCCTTCCCGCAAACTGTGCTGAGATGCACCTTGACCGCCTTCTGTTTATTTTAGATTTGTGTAATTATATTATTCTCGTCTCTCCCTAAGCTAAATTTTATTGCTGCTGTAATGAGCACATTTCCCCAAAGGGATCAATAACTCTCAAGTCAAACTAATCTAAAGACACTGCTCTACTGTGCCACTGGCTGCATGCGCCCAGTAATCTAGATGCCAAGTGTGCCAACCAGCAACTATATAAAAACAACACATATATAAAATGGAGAGAAAGTAAAAATGAAATGAATTAACCTTAGGCTGATAAAATCATAAAATACATCTTTCCTGATAGGAACCACAGATAAATTAATTAACAATAACCATTGCTCTCACAGAAATAGTGCAGCTTAGATAAGGAGAAACTACAAGAATTAAAAAGTTGTATTTCCTATACACATGTGCGAATAGGACAAACCATCAAGTTCGGAGTCAGTACAATAATTCTTAGGATTTGTCTATGTTTTTGTCTGGTACAATGTTGGGTTGGTTGCCTGGCATATAAAAGGCAATGTAATGCATTTATTACACAAATATTTTCACATTGTTTTGTGTGAAATCATGAAATTACTCTGTAAGCTTTTGTATTTGTACAGAAACACTGCATACTCGTTCTTCCATGAGTTCACTGGAAAATGTCCAAAGCTCTTTGTTGTAAAGACAATGCATGCGTGTATTCGGCATTAGTGTAATCTAACTCTGTGTTTGGGGGACTGTATATGTTTGAGTGAGTGCCAGAGAAAACTTGTGGTACCAGGTTTGGTCACACTGGAATACCACTGAGGAGATGTTGGCTAAGGAGTGCAGCAATGCACACATGAATTGGAATAGAAGTAACAGGGTTCATTATACAAAATTATATATTTGTTTACATTATTTATGATATCCAATATTTATGCTTTAAGGAAAATGACCTCTGGTGGCTCAACAGCTTTGAACTAGTGTCTGCACAGTAAACAGTTTTGTGAAATGCAAGTTCTTTTCCTAATTTTAACTCAGTTGTTTTTTTCTCAGTTGTTGCTGAAACATAACCAAACCACGAGTTAGAACGAGTCAGTAAAAGAAAAGGTTCAAGTAAATAAACTGGAGACCAGCCTCTCAATGAACAGTAAAATGCGTCCATGCCACTTTCATTCCACCTAATGTGACCGTTGTCTGACCTTTAAAAGCATTTGTTTCAGGAATGCTTACATGGGTCATTTCAGGCGGTACTGTAGCAACAAATGATTTAGTTGAAGGACCTGTTGTTTTTTTGTACATTACTCTTCATACTTTACTCTCTGAATAAGACACTACAAATGTCACAGGTCTTATAAGAGACAGATGGAATATTAATGTCGGACATGATTTTTACCTAATCTTTGAAAAGAGGAGCTCTGTGCCCTTAGTGTGTCTAGAGAGATGCTGAGTCATTACATTCCTTCAAGTGAAGCTCCTCTATTAAGTGAACTCTGAGTGACCCAACCTAAGGAAAAAAAAATCTCCATAGTAACATCCATAGGATCCAATCAGTGCAACTGCATACAACATCACTATCTTAATGAACTTCTTAATGGCAGTTTTTGATCAAAGTGGGAATTCAAATATGTTTATTATTTTTACATTTAGTAATGTTTTTTTTATCAATGTTGTTGCAAATACTCACCTCTTGTTTTTCTAAATGGACTGAGCAATTAGTACATTTTAGAAATCCTCTCTGGGTTTAACACTGTTCAGTTAAATGCTAATGCAAACCACTACATTAGCAAATAAATATAGCTGTGTAAAAAGTTAATTCCACACTAAAGCTAAAACGATTATATTTTAGGTAAAATTTTAAGATTTTAATTACTTGAAATCATTTTTATGTTACAATTTTTTTATGGTCATTTTTTTTATGATTTTTTGCTTAATTTGGTTCATGCATTGACCAGGGTAAAGAGCACCAGGGAAAGTAAGGAAACTGGCTTTGTAGGCATCTTTTAATAAAACTATTGGACAACATTACTCGTTTTTGTGTCACAAAGCTCACATCATCTCAAACTAGTTTCTTGAACATGACAATGAGTTCATTGTACTCACTGGCTTTCAACGTCTCTAGATCTCAACCCAATAGAGCACCTTTTGGATGTGATGGAACAAAGCAATTCGGAAGTGTCTAATCAATACTTGCAATGTTAGTGCATTTTTCTCGCACAGTAAGAACTAAATTTAGCAACTTTGGTAACATTTGAAGTTTTAAAATCTTTTTACATTTTTTAATTTAAATATGAGCCTTCAAAAATTGAAACACGGCATGATTGCACAGCAGTGACCAACATATCAAACATGGTTGATTATTGTGTATTTACCATCTATGTATATGTATGTATTTTTTGTCACTTTAAACTAAGTTAAGATTGCAACACAAGATATCATGTTGCTTCAGAAACTGTCATGGAATTGTTACACTACTGTAATGTAATGTGTAAGCCTATTCTAATGACGATAATATGAAACCATTAGAAAGTGCTTAGTGGAAGCTGAGAAAATCTTATCCCCCTGACAAAAGTGATATTGATATGTTCTTATGAAAAGGAGCTGTCTGGATTATCTGCAGAATTGCAATCCAGATTAGTTGCCTGAGCTGTCTAATTTACGTTATTGTCTTATGTTGCGTAATTGAAATCTGTCTTCTTCTCATAAGTTTGGAATGATGGTGAATTAAAGAAAATTTAAGTGTCTTTGAAAGTTAAAATCAGTTATATGTCCACTCTTTGACTAGCTTTATCCAGAATTTTTCATGTACATAGTTATTAGGAAAATTTTGCCACACTCAGCTTATATTCTTGGGGGGGGGGGTTATCCTTCTTGTACACCAACCTCATTATCTCCTGTTGCTGGGTGCAATGCTAAAGCCATTGAATGCCACTTAAATGTCATTCTGTATTTTTCTGACAACCAAACAGACTACCAACTAGAAGCAAATTTGATGCTCATAGTTTTAAGTCAGTAACCTCATTTTATTGTTTTTGGTGTCCATGTAATTATTCATATACTAACCTTATCTATAAAAATTCACACAACAGCCTCTTTTGTGGCCAATTTGTGCCACATCCCCCGGGTACTTCAGGCTAAAATAAACTCCACTATCCCCCATAACCTCCCCCACACCCTAATTCGTTGCTTTTCTCCCCCTGCACTTTTGATTGAATCTGCGCCACGTATTTCCCCATTTTTGTCTTTGTTTTAAATATGTATTAATGTGCACTGACATTATAAAGTACAAGCTGCCACACAAGAAGCAGAAAGGGAATGATGTCACATGAAATCATTTGGTCAGCTAAATTTCTATCGGGTATTACTTAAGATCGAAGTTCAAATAGCACTTGGCTAAGGAAATTGGCTTTTATAGTGTCTTTGCATTAAGAGCAATATGTAACCATTATGTCCCTGTCAGAGAGGGAGAAAAGATGGAGAGAGAACTGCTAGAGAAGATGAGTGATGATTATTTAGCCTTTCGTTTTGCCTAATTAAGCAATGACAAGTAATTGTTTAAACAAATTGCAAGAGGACATATCTGAGGCACTCAGGGGTCATTTGCGTTATGTCAAATAATAAATAAAGACATAACTGGCTGACACATCACAGACGGGTGTGAACTAGAGATTAAAAGGCCATACAGATAGAAACAGGGACATCGCTGTGTGTGCTGTGATCTCTTCCCTGGGTGACTGCAGTCATTTAGAATGCAGATGTTCACAAGTCTGTCTGTTGCTCTGGGTGGAGCCGTGCTTCTATCTTATCCTGTTACAGGGTCTACAATACTTTCCAATTTCTTTACCTTGCAGCTTTCATGATATTCTTCAAAGAGTGCATCAAATATTTATAAAGCAGTAAGAAGAAAGCGTGATCTAGCTTATTCCCCTATGCCATAAAACTCCATTGTTGTTACACTATTGCGTTGAGTGGTGCATTACTGCATTATGATAAACACAAGCCCTATGCATCTTAAGGCTTGCTCTAATGCACAAACTTATTATCAAAATTAAGTACTAGTGCACCACATATGGTACTGTGCAAAAGTCTTGAGTCACTCCTTATCTCTTCATATTTTTCTTAGTTTGTACATTTCTTATCAGCATGAAAATCAATATTTGGAATGAGCATCTTTATTCTATAAAACAACCTGAACTCTCTTAGGCAAGCTTCCTTGTAATTTCTTTAAGCAATGTGATGGCAAATTTTTAATGATTCTGGCCTTCCGTGTGTTAAGCTGATGATGAAAAGTTCTGACTGTATTGTGTGACAATGGTGGCTAGATAACATGTGCTTGGATGATTCATGGTCCAGCACAAGGACTAGAATGAAAATGAGTGAAGAAGCTGCCAATATCCAAAGGACTTTGAAAGACCTTCGAAAACCCTGGAGAACTATTTTTCAAGACCACTTTGAAAATTGCAAGAAAGTCTGGCTACTCTGAAGCAAAATATAAGGAAAGGCAGCTCAAGATGTTTTCACAGTGCTACATGTATTAATCTTTGAATAATACTGTAACTCAGACCTGCAAAGTTGTGCACAAACACCCAGTTGGTGTTTTAATATTTTCATGGGATTTGTTATTTATGACATAAATATAAGCCTCACCAACCTTAATATTTAAATGTGAACTGCTTTTAACCTGAAAGATCATTTCAGTAAGAATCAGTTAATAAAGCATAATTATGCATTTTCCCCATGTGTTGAGTTCATACTTTGTTTTCGCTCACTAGGCATAACAATCAGCCCATTCTAAAATTGTCTGTTCCCTGGATCTACAAATAAACCACCCAGGAGCAATGCAGAGTTGTTTGTGCTCCCCTTTTCTTCTTCTTCATTTTACATTCTCCACATGGGCTTATTCAGCCTAACTCTGTGGCTAACACTCGTAATCCTCATCACATGGGGGTAGCAGTTACTCCATTAGCAGGGTTTCTTATGTTGATGTCAGACAGGCCATTGGTTTGCAAGGGAAATCTTGTTAGGGTTCTTATTGACATTGTGTTTCATTAACTTGATTAATGACATCTATTGGGGCATGCTCCATAGTAATCAACGTCTCTGCAGAGAAGGGCAGTCTTCAGCCAGAGATGAGCTTCTACTTCCCAGAACTGACTGGTCTTTCTGTCTCCTGTTTGTTTCCTAAAGTCCGCACTCGGAAAGAATCATACATTCATAAATACGAAAGTAGTAAGCAATAAGAGACCATTAAGTAGACCCTGGATGACCATTAGGAAGTTTCCATTTCAGAAACTATGTGCGTTTCATAAAATAGGTCCTTTGAAATTGAAGAAGTAAAGCATCCGGTGGCTGCATCAGCTCCACGTAAGATGTTCCAAATTATCTGGTGGTATTAGAACTTACTATGGCCTCATTGTACTGCTCTTTGCTTTGATGTCTTTAGTAATTTAATATAACATATTCATTGCCAGCAGAGAAAATCTCTGTTAGTCTGTAGCAGTAAAATACAAGGTGAAAAAAGGGGATTTTTCCAACATTAGGTGTACCTAATACACATATTAAAATTTAGTATGGCAGAAAAAGATGTAGCATCCTGATATTTATGTCAATTGCTGTTTGACAAAAATACCAGGTTGTCTTACTACTTCCACCAGCATACTTTTTGCCTGTTCTGTCCACAATCCTCTGTGCCATTTACAACTAAGCAAGTGCATCAAAGTTCAACATTACGATGAAGTAGTGAGTCCCAAATGTATACATCCTCCATGCAGTATTACATAGTTTAAAAGGGCATAGTGAAAGTAAAAATAAAAAGTATGTGATTTGGAAAGCTTCCTTTCTTTCTTTCTTTTTTTAAACAAAACAAGTGACTGCTTTTCGTGTCCATGTATCCTACCACAGCTCTTACAACCATCCCTTCAGGGTGGGTCACATCCTGGGTCAGTATATGGGAGATGAGAAGCTTCTCATCTCAGACACTACACAGAAATAAACACTGAAGGCCACCGATTCCCAGCTCAAGGCACTTTTTGCCAGAGAAGAGGGATACAAAAGCAGAGATCAAAAAACCCCACCTGGAATTCATATTTACCTTTCATCATCTGCTTTTTACCCACATTGTACTCAGTCTTATTTGCTGGCTCTCTTAAGGGAAAGCTGTTCTGGTGAAGCTCCAAGCATGTGGCTCCTGGGCTGCCAGGGCTGCTGCTATGGGAGCTGAGTCAGATAATTTGCCTGTTCAGGTTATTTTCTTTATTCAGCTCATGACAGTGGTACATGGCAAAGTAGGAGAACAAGTGCAGCAATGAATTAGCAGAATACTTCAAATCCACAGTCACAGGGATTTGCTCACGTAATATTGTGAAAGCACACAGTTTCAATTAAATTGTAGCAGCTAATATCTATGATTTTTCTGAGTAATTTATATAGATTAGTGTGTTTAGAGAGATATGTACTGAGCTTGAACAAACCCCAAAAGAATTTGTGTTGATAATGCAGTTAAAGTCTGATCCATTTTATTGTAGATAAAAAATTAACTAAACATATTATAATAATGCTATTTATCTAAAACAAAATAGCCTTAACGTTTTGGCAGTGAAACTTGTGAAATGCTTATGACTGTTCTTTAATATAACAAAGAAATGAAAAAATATTTTTAAAAAGAAATATAGTCTATGAAAACCAAAATTTTTGCTGATGCCAAAAACATTTGGCCATGACTATAGTTCAACATCACTTTGTAGTTTGTTTAATTCTGAATCCTTTTCAATAACTTTATGGCCTTCTCCATTTTGGTATGTTAGAAGCCAAAAGTGACAAAAGGGTGGCCTGCGAAATAGACCGGATGGGCATAACATGGCCACATATTTAAGTAATTGCATTAAAAATATTCCTATAGGCAACCAACATAAATGAAACTTAACCTTGAGACCTAAAACATTTTACTAAGAAACTGACACCCTGGGAAGTTCTCACATATGGAGAAATAAGCTCTTTGTATTAAGCTGTACCTATACTTTTTAAGGTAAGCCATTTTACATTGGACTTTATAAGGAATAAACTGCTGTTGAAGACAGCCTCAAGTGGTCATTCCAGGAACTACAGTTATTGGCACTTCGGCACTTGTTTTTGTTTGTTTGTTTGTCGGTTTGCTCTTTAACTCTAGAGTTTGAGCAGTCAATAGCCAATAAAATCTTCAGTTCATGTTTTTCTTTAATGCTACAGAGATCGGCATGCAAAACAGGAATTTTTACTTTAACTGGAGATTATTTAGACATTGCTTCCTAGTTATATTCAGTAATGTGAATATAATTCAGGTCATTCTGTTAAAAGATTTTTTATAGATTTTCATGACTTTGAAACTGGAAAAAAATGATGCCTTTAAGCTTCTGCGTAAAGGCATTTATTAAACTTTTGTCAGAAATACATCATCAAACAGAAGATAATTTAGATTTGCCATATAGTATGTTTAAACTGTTAAAATTAATTACATTTGTGACACTCTCAACTAATATATTCTGTTGAGACCTGATCATGTCCACTATCTAGACTAACAACTGCAATACATTTCTTTCCCACCTCTCAGCTTCCCTGACATGTGTCCAAGAGATTTAAGGTTCAGAATGACAGAAATAATTCATGAGCAAGCACAGCCAAGTTGGTCTCATTCTAGTTGAACACAGTGCAAGCTAGAAACATGACCAAGCCCCGACCTTTTAATTACACTTGTACTTAGCCATCCAAAACCCTCAAGTACCTTGGGAACTCCACTAGTGTAATAGTAATTTGAAGGAAGGGGCCTAAATGTATACTGACCCTCATTTTCAGAAACATATGGAACACTATGTAAAATAAAAATAAATAAATTAACAAAAGCATGTGTGACAGTGTATTTTTATTATATTTACAAGTGTGTTTATAACTTTTTATGTTTTTTTCTTTTAAATCATAAGTAAAATTATTTTGCTTTTTCAACATTAAATCCAGTATTTAGGCTCTAAACTTCCCGAAAAGCTCTGAAATCAAATTAATGCAAGTACAGTAAGTAGGCTTTTACTGCCTACTATGGACAATAATATTAGATTTTGTAACTTGAATAAATTCTTGATGGCTGTCAGATGGTACACATAGTCTAAGTTGTTTGGATACTGGAAAGGAGTATTTCTTGTCCAAGCTCTCAGACTCTGGGCTTACTTGTGGTTCCTAGAATATTTAAAAGTAGAATGGGGACAGAGCCTTCAGCTTTCTGGCCCCTCTTCTGTAGAACCAGCTTCCAGTTTTGATTCGGGAGACAGGCGGCCTCTCTACTTTTAAGATTAGGCTTAAAATTTACCTTTTTGATACAGCATATAGTTAGGGTTGGATCAGATTACCCTGAATCCCCCCTTAGTTTCTGGAAGGTTTCTTCCAGTTAACAACAAGTTTTTCTTTCCCACTGTCAACAAAGCCCTTGCTCATAAGGGTTCGTCTGAATGTTAGAATAGAATAGAATAGAATTCAACTTTATTGTCATTGCACATGTCACAAGCAATGTTCCCTCTAAGCTGCGCGCGTGCGCAATTGCGCACTGCTGGCACGGTCTCTGCGCACAGAAAATCTATGTTGCGCACAAAAAAAAAATCTAACCTGAATTGAAATTAAAGTAAATACGTTAACAATTCTGTTTTGCAGTGTTAGTAAGTGACTGGCTGCTCCTGTATGGGATTAGAACGATGCCACCTTATCCCATAGTCCAGCCAATAATGCGATTCACATTCTGACAGGCTATGACGTCCTTATGTGCCGACACCGGTGTTTTAGCTAGCAAAGCGGCGTTAGTGTATAACCACTGGAGATGTGAGCAGGACAGACAGAACAATTGACGGGAAAAGTGTGGACTTTATACCAGTTTTTAAATTGTGTTGATAAGCCACGTAAAACCAGAGTTATGATACAAATATATGCAATGTTTGGTTTTCTTCCTGAATACTATGGTTGTTTATATTTACTGCGGGAAGAAACGGTAAAAACGGCGTTTTATAAGGAAAACGCTCGAAAGCACTCTCCGCCTGTGAGCAAAGACAAAACAAACAAAAAAAACCCCCACCCTTTCTTATTCGTCAAAAAATGTACCATGTTGACCAATCAAAAAATGATATGGCAATATAGCATTTAGTTGTTTAGGAAGGGGGGGGGAGTTGCGGCGGTGTTTTGAGATGTGACAGATTTGCGACGTTTAGCGCAAATCTTGTGTAGTTAGTGTGTAGTGTAGTCAATAGTTTTGTTGTGTGTGTCAGAACAATGAGGCGACTGCTGAATGTTACAGGTGTTACAGGAGTGATACATCTCCTGTTGTCAGGCCTGCAGGTATCAGACTGTTGTTCTCCTTTATCTCATAGTGTGTGGCATCAAATTTGATGCAGAACAGCTGATTGTTCTGTAAATAGTTTGAAATGTTTATTTAAAAAACTGCCTTGGCTGCATTTTTAGGTAAACAGCTGCAAAAAAACTTATTATTATTTTTTTGAAGAAGTAACTATAAAATTAATTGCCCAACATTGGTCATTATATACTGTATTTTGCAGACAGAGGGTTACAGGACTCTCTCCAAGACCACAGACTCATACTCATAATACAAGTCAGAGCTTTATAAAAAAAAAAAAAGAAAAAAAAGAAAGTTGTGTTTTCAAAATTGGAGTTCAAGTTATTTTTACTTCCAATAGTGTTAACATACTACACAGGTCATGAACAAGATTTTTTTTTAATTTTCATTGTGAGTGGGCTAAAGCAGTTAATTAAAAGTAGTCTAACATAAATGTAAATGCTGTAATTTGATTATTTTAATAAACCATGTAACTTGGATGGATTAGATGCTGGCGTGACCACAGTGCACACGTCTGCTGTTGCTCACAGTGGTCCAAGGGATCGCTCAGGGAGTTTGTGTGTTCGCTCAGACACATGAAAAATTAGAGGGAACATTGGTCACAAGTACAAGGTAATGAAATGCAGTTGGGGTTTCCTCTGTATTATTGTAGCGTCTTTACCTTACAATGTAAAGCACCTTGAGGCAGCTGTTGATGTGATTTGGTGCTATATAAATAAAATGGAGATGAATTGAAAATCTGTGTGGATATGAAAAAAATTACAGAGTTGTTTGGCTTTAATAAACTTTAGTGTAGATTACTGTGATTGGCATTGTGTATGGGTGCATTGTTAGGTGTATATTCTAGATGTTAATTAGTAACTTCTACATATGACTGATATTGTCTCTATAGCATCACTCTTATAAAACTGAATGGTGCTTCAAAGCCATTCACATCATAATTATATGCATGGTAACAACAAACAGATGTACTCTGTGGTATTCAAGTAGACCTCTGCATATGCAAGTTCTGGGATGAAATCTAACATTTGACCTCAGTGGCTGACTTTTGTTAGTGGTGTCACTGAGATAAATCATTCTGCAGTGCAGCAAGCTCAAATAGGTGACACCTTCCCACATTGGTGTGCAAGTTATGCAGTAATGATGTACAAGGCCAAGTGTACTCACCATCCTCCCGAGACTTCTGAATGAAAGCATCGACGCCGCTCTCTCCATAGTTCCCCTCTGAGGCCACTGTGGAAACATAGTTCCAGCGCATATACTTCACAATATCTACCATGGCCTGGGCCTGGTAGGTATCAGGAGGCACCACTCGGGAGAAGAAGTCATAGCGGGTGTTGTCACTTAGCTCTGGAGCTGTGGAGGCATAGCTCACCTGGGGTATCTGCACAAAAAGAAATAATAATATAATAAGCTTGAAGGAGCTTCTACTCAAAGGAGTTGTGGGATTGAAGTGAACAGTATCAAGGCAAAGCAATGCACACTTACTTGTGTGTGCTTTTCAACTACAAGGGAATCAACGTGCTTTACATAAGACATAAAAGGCATTAGGACAAGATATAAAAGAAGCTCAAAGCTATACAGTAATAGCAGACACAGATAGGATTTAAAAAGAGTACAATAAAAAAAAAACACAATAAAAGTAAGTGACATATTTAAAGAATAAACAATTAAATTTAATAAAGGGCACTTGCCCTAGAGTTTATAGACAAGTTTATTGTACATAAAAACTGAATACTGCTTATCCACTTTTAGTTTTGACTAAGGGACAGTAAACAGACCTTCAGCAGAACAGGAATGTATTGTAGCCCTGAACCATTCAGTGCTAAGTAGAATCATTTCACAGCCACTCATTTAAAACGAGGAATCGATACAAATGTGTGAAAACTGAAGTCATATCAGCCACTTGGTCTTGGTCTCAATGTAACAGCAGTGTTCTGAATATGTTGATGCAACTTTCTAGATATAGTAGTCTGGCATAAATCATTTTGTTTGTCATGCATTCTTATGATAGTAGCCCGATTTTGTGAATGTCTTCATGTAGTCATTGAAATTGAAGCACCATTACCCCTTTTTTTTCCATTAGCAATTGGAGCTGAGATTCAAGTTATTCGATCTGAGCTATTTCTCTTTAGACAGTTATCAAACAACACCCTGCTGATCCATTTATAATACCCAGCATCACTACTCCCTTATGCTACCGTAGGCTGGCCAGTATATAAATTGAGATCACGAGTATGTCACACATTTCAGCATGGGTCACTTGCTGGCATATTTGTGTACCACAGAATGTCCATGCTTGGCTCTAGCTTCTACAGCTAAGCATGATAGAAAATGATATAAAAATAAATAACTGAATTATTGTATATGGGGTACAGTGTATAAGGTTTTATAAGCATTGTATGTGCAAGATGCTGATTTTTGCTGCTCCAACTCGATCAAAGATTTCACTGATGTGTGCACCAAGAAAAACAATACACAAAAAAGCTAAAAGAGCAAAAATAAATAAATAAAACAAATAGGTGAGCTAAAGCAAGAAGCTTTTCTTGAGTGACCATAATTTTATATAAGACTTACTCTTAACTGGTGTTGTTTTTCTCAACACAAGAGACTGTTTTCAGGGATTTCACCATGTCAGTTTTTGTGATAGATAAACTGTGTTTGTGTAAATGGAATTTTTCATCCCTATGGGTCACACTGAACAAAACAGACAGAAGGCAGAGGTGTTTCCTGGTAATGATACACAGTGTGCCTTTTTGATGAGGATCTGTCGTCATGTTTTTGTGTCTCTGAACAAAATGAGGAGAAGGTGCACTCAGTGAAACATGAGCCTAATGAAAACAGCACTGTTTCCCTCCAGATACTTCTTTGCCACATGCAGCATTTCATTATCACTGACAGACCTGTAGGCGCACGCACACACAGATAACCCTTGAAATGAAAACATCTGACTTAAAGGCAATGTCCTCCCAACATGATGAACACCAGAGTGGCCTAACGCCCTTCTTTACATTACAGTATATCAATAAAAACGAAGAACTTATCCCCACTTACCAGTGGCTGCAGATCAACCTTGGCATTGTAAATACAAATACATATTCGACAAACAAAAAACAAACAAACAAAAAAAACATAGGTACGGCATGTTCATGGGTAGTTAGTAAGAAGAATCTGAAAGGTAAAACTAGTAAGTATGCATTATGATTTATGTTTGAAAATGCCTTAGCTATTGGGATAGTATGTGCCATGCACCCCTTGCCTTGAAATGTGATCATGCAAAACTGGAGCAGCCAGGAATCTGACTTGTTCTATCTCCTGAGCAGGTCCTCTATTAAGTTCAGTCAAAATTTTGTAAAAACTTCACGCGCTGAACTAAACTAAAGATAAATCCTTTGGGAGTTAAAAATTGAAACAGTTTATCAACTTGCTTACCTGCATCACATCATAATCAGAACACATCGTGACCTCTATGACAATTAGTTGTTTTTGTTCTCTTTTCTGCTTTAATTATACTACTATGACAATTAGCTTATGTTGCATTGTTTCATTTTATATTTACCTTTATTTTCTAATTTATTTGTCTTCATGTTTCAGGTTGGATAATCAGTGAAACATGGTAGAGGCAATATCACCTTCTTGAATCCTTCTCAACAGCAGAAAAACAAAAACTGGTCAGAAGTGGGGGGAATAAAAATGCAACCAACTACATTGCAACAGCAAACAAAAAGAAGGTAAGATAACTGTGCAGTGGCTTTAGGGGAAGTCATGACTATTTGTGAATGGCCCGGCCAAAGTATAAACTTTAACTTCACAGAACATCTGTAGGGAGACCTGAAGACAGCAGTTCTCTGAAGCTTTCACAGGCTCTGCCAGGAGGAATGGGATAAACTGTCCAAATCCAGGTTTGCAAAGCCTGTAGAGACTTACCCAAGCAGACTGCTAGTGTAAGCTGTAACTGCTGCAAAGCTGGTTACTTTTATCATGGGTTCTTAGTCTGAACTGACAGAGAAGGGAAAAAATCCAATATTATAGACTTAAAATTGTTAAAACAATACTGAATACTTTCTAAAGTGATGGCATGTGTACATTTTTGTATTGCAAAATAAAAAAACAACAAAAACTTCAAATATGTGATGCTCATCTGAGGCCAAATCTGAGGTGAAGAGGATTGGTTTCTTTTAAGCTATCAAAAGAAGCACAGCAAGCCAAAAATACATGTTGGTGCATGGCGTTTGTTTGTGGTCTTTTCAGTCCCATCTACAGCAGCCTTATCCATGCACGTCTAAGATACCTTAGCTTGGTTTGAAATCTATTCTTGAGGACAGGTTAGAGGCCAGACTCAGCGAGGTACTTCGCTTTTGTACTAGTACTTTAAAATGATTCCCTGAGCAAGCACTTGTGCGGGAAAACATGAAATAATGATATGGAATATGTTATAATGGAACAGAGTGTATTCATAGACTGGAATCTTTGAAAGCTTACTTTATCAACCATAATATATTACTGATCAAACTTATGTAGGGATAAAAAAACGACACAAAAGTCTCTTTGGAAACAGTCATTATTATTATACTGCAGTTACTTTTCCTTTTAAATAAGAAAACAGTTCAGTAAAATTAACCCTCATCTGTGTAGGGGTAGTTATGTTGTTTATTTGTTATTGAAATAACAAACCAATTAATTTCATATTTCCTTTTCTTGTTCCAACTCATATAACATCTCCCAGATAGACAAATAGATGAACAGACAAATGGAGAAAAAATAGAAACCCTCTGAACCAGTAACATGAACCTGCACTACATCAAAAACATCAAGGGTTTGTTCAAATTATATCGACAAAATACATCCTGGGTGGCCTGCTGAATATGGGAAAGCTCATAAGTATGCACATCACGATGAATGGATTAAGATCTAAAGAATCTCATTATTTACCTTGCATCTGAAATGAACAAAGGTGCATTTTAGGTGCATTGTTATTTGAAGGAGAAAATAAATCACAAGTGAATAAGCATACTTGCTTGCTTGGCATGTGACTTTCTCAGCTTTGACACCCAACGTGTTCTCTCCTGAGAACTCTGCAGAGTGCAAAGCTGTTTAATTGTTGTGACTATTAACTGGTATATCCAGAGACCAGAAATAGCAGATTTCTGTCACACCACGTCACTCTGACAATCTGTCAGTTTCTGTTTTACTGGCATGTTGCTTGTCGCTAACAAAGATGTGTAAAGGTTTTCATCTTGACCAGGATTTTTTCACAATTTCCCTTATTAACCTGAACTTGCGCTCTTAGCATTAAGCACCTGGGTTTGTGAAAGCAGTGGGAAAACTAGCTGTGAATGTGATAGAACTTAATGATTTCAGTGTGATTCACATTCCAGCGACACATGGTAATCTGACTATAAAAAGAAAGTCTGCCTGCAGAAACTGCACTTACTATTGAGTTGAATGTCAGTCCTCTAGAATTCATTGCAAAACAAAAAAACACATGACATATTATATAAATATGTATGTAAATAACAATTTTAGGCTTAGATATTTAGTTGGACTACACCTGCAGATAGGCATCTTATCCTAAATTACTTGATTTAGAATTTAGACTCTTACCTATTTAGGTCAAGACTTTGGATAGCAACATTTTCAAACATCCTAACATTACCTCAGATCCTAATTGCTATGCTAAAATTATAATCTGGCAGAGAAAATTGGTGTTTCCTCCCTTTATGTTTTCCAGCATCATTTAAGACCTTTTAGTGACTGTGTGGTGCCATATTTATCTCAACTGTTTGCTTTGTTGAGCATCCTGTTGAGATGAGGAGCAACTTAATGATGATAATATTGGGACCCGAGGTGTAGGTGCAGTATTTTTCTGAGCAAATGATGCTGGCATGCAAAATAGCTGACTATATTTGCATCTGTAATTCAGACACCTGACAGATCCTTGCAACCCGCAGTGTGGCCCAAATGCAGAGCATCTGTTTCAATCACGCTGCATATGGAAAAAATAGATGGAAAGACATAGTTTAGCTGTACTACTTGGCATTCTAATTTTCTATCTGAAGAATGCTGACTTTCAACATTGCATGAGCTCAATTTTTGTGATCTATGGTATGAGTGCAGACATATAATAGACTACAAAGTCAATAGCATAATTAATCTAGTAGAAAATAAGTATTTTTCACATTACATATCATTTATAAAACAAAAAAAAAATTGAAATTGAAATAGCAACATTTTGATCATCAGTTCCAGATACACTGTGGAGTTTTTTGCTGTGGTACCATTATGGAGTACTTCAATTTGACTTCTGTTTGAGTTTAGTTTATCTTGTTCCTACACATAATAGCACACAAGTGCGCACACAGAGGCGATGTGATACACAGTCCTGACAATGATTTTAGATTATTCCACAGAACAGCTTTACCAGCAGTGGTAGGGCATCAAGATGTGCAGTAATGTGTAACCAAAGGCAGAGGAAAAGCTCTAGCTGGTAAACATAGGTATATTTTTTAAAGAAGATTTTAAATGTAAAAACTGGAAAATGAAAAGAAAAATGGCAAATGTTTGAGGCCTCGGGGATACACACTATGCATTTTGCAGTGTATCACTGCCTATAAATATTTAGTTACAAACCAAATCTTTTTAGTCTAGACTACTACAGTCAACAGAAGATTGTTTTTTCTATATGTACTAATTTAAATTTGGCAGTAATGCTCTCTTCAGGGATTTTGAATATATGCCTTACATGTGCCTATGTGGAAAGCTGGAGGTAGGAAGTGCTCCAGGAAAGGCAGCACAGAACAGAGCACGTATCAGTGACAATGTGACACTGTTTAGATCAAGAGATCAGGTGGAAGTGGGCATGTAAAGTGCCTTGCAGAGGGCAGCAAGTGTGGGGAGGTCTAAGCATCTTAAAAAGCATGAGATTATGAGATTTGCCATTTAGATGTGTGTATATTTTGGTGTTGACTGGAAATGAGGCAGCCTTACAGTACAGCTTGCCTGAGCAGTACATGATTTTTCAAATCAAGCTCATAACCAAGCGCTCTGAGAAACTGAGATTGATGGATATTATTAATTTTGAATGAGCAATTGAGTAATTAAAAAACATTTTTTTTGCTCTTAAAGCATTTACTCTATATTGGCTAAGTGGCATTTGTAAGTAGGACATATTGTGTACTTTGTCTTTTGGTTCCTCATGACAGACATATAGCTCTCTATAGCAGGATTGTTGCGAAATGAAACAACATTAAATCCCTCATCTGATTAGATGATATTTTTCATTGCATTTACAAAAAGCATGCTCGATTTTAACTTGTGTTAAGCAACATAATCAAAATTGAACAGTTCTAGTGTTAATGTAAACTTAAACAGTCATAATAATTGCACACCAAAAAAGACTGAACACTTCGAAGTCTGCTTTTGTACTCGGCGAACAGTGGGCTCCACCATTGTTTTGCTCTGTGTCAGAGAAAGCAAAGCTCGCAGTGCAACAGCTCCTCACTCTTACACAGCAGGAGCTTTGTGTGTTGGCTGCAGCACAGCAAAGGCTGCATTATACCTAAGTGTCAGTGGGTAAAACAGCAGTGTGCTCACTACATTCAGGCAAAGATAATGCCTGCAGTTTTCTGCTCCAGCTTCATGCAGATTAAATTTACACAAAATTACAACATCTAATTTGCATTGTTTAACTATAAAATGGCCACTTAGTATGGGGCTAGGATGTGAAGAAAAACAATATCTATAATGTTTTGATTTGCATGCTGAAATCTGCACAGATCCAGACAATTGTGTAATTGCTTCAGTGGCGTAGCTCCTTAATTCAATTTAGGGCCAGAAAAGAAATTTGGGCTTGGACAGCGGCTGCAAACATAAAGAGGACTCAGTTAAATTTTCAGTGAGGGATGTGGGTCAACTCTTTGAGTCAAACGCACCACTTCAGTATCCAGGCTTTCTGCGTAATTGCTATCAGCTGCTGTTGACACTGAGGGGAGATTAAAGTTTCACTTTGTTACTGTCAGGGTAAGTGGAGCAGCAAATAGCTGAGCCTTCTGAATAGAAAACCAATTCCTGTATAATGAAATAACAAAACATATTCTCACCACTGAGGGAATGAACAACAACGTAGCACTTGGATACAACAGGGATATTTGGCTATGATTCAGACTGATGCATTAGTATATAAAGGGACAGTATATTAGTGGGAATTATTTCATTATCGCCATTATTTTCTTAGACTTGCTTATTCTGATCCACTGTCTAGCTATAATGGGTTTAATTGAGCCAAAATGGTAAACTGTGACTCCAAATAATGCTACTTTATTTCAGCCGTGCAGTGTCACCGTACTGTCAAATGTTCAGTCCCAAGAGACTGGTGATAAAAACTCAGAGCATGCTTTAGACCTTTTCATAATATTTCCATCTCTCAGATTTGACCTTTAATATTTTGACATTCGACTGAATTGAGAGAAGCCAAAGCCAATAACACTGAGCTCATCCTGCTTTGTCTTCCACAGGGACTGACATCACCCTGCTTCAATCATGCAGATCACTCTGGGGAGCCCAAGTCTCTCTGCTGCCTGCCTCAGCTTTAGTCAAGTTATGGTGACTTCTCAAAAAGAATTTGTGAACTGAGACGAACCTGTTGGTGATGTGACTGTTTCAGGTGAGGCAGTAGTTTCAAGATGTTTGTCCTCAAACATCAAAAAAAGTCTTGCCTACAAGAAAAAAATTAGTTCATGCATTTTTTTTTCTTGTAGGCAAGACTATTCTTGTTAATTATTAGCCCACTGTCTCAGAAAAGCCTTCAGTTTAGTTCACTTCAGCACTAACGGGGACTAGTAAGAGATCATATCTCCCCATATCACTGGCTCCATGTTAAATCCAGAAATTAATTCAAAATCCTTTATTTCATATACAAAATTCTGAATTAGCAGGCCCCATTATATGCTTAAGAAGACCATATTATCCCAATAGAGCACTTTGTTCTCAAAGGCCAGGCTTACTTGTGGTATAATAGCCGAGGGCTTGCTCACAGGGGATGAAGTGAGATTCTCTAATGCTGCATGATCTTTACTAACATAAAGCACTAGAAAGACATGACTATTACTGTGAAATGGCACTAAATGAAATCAACAAAATTCAGTTGAACTGGGAAAAAATACAATGTTCCAAAGATGCCAAAAATACAGTAAAACTGGTTTCATTTATGAAATGCTGTCCAGCAAGTTTGATTAAATAAACCAAATGTTACACTTTCATGTTTAATATTAGCTGACAAAGTTTGATGATTTGTGATAACGGCAGCCAGTTTCAATTTTTTTGTATCTTTCCTTGTGCGGGAATGGTATACAGTTGGTAGAAGCAGTGAAAATGGATGCTTAATGACTGAGTAACTGTTTACACAGTGAAACAGTTATAATTTTAAACACCGTAATGAAATATGTAAAACAGTCTTACCAAATTTCCATAAAAATCGCAAGGGCTCCTAGCTGTGAAAGAGGTTTGGTTTTGCTGCACACATGATTTTAATGTAGAACTGAAAATGCTCAAACATATACAGCATTATTCAATCTGAAAGTATAGGGGTATGACTTTTGACCCATTTGGTCTAAGAACTAAAAGTCAGACAAACTTGACAAATGGATGTGAGTTTATCTTATGAGAGGCAAGGCTGCAAAAGGAAAGAACTCTAAAATCAAAAACATAGATGTTAAAATGCAAAAGGTGAATTTGACTACCACACATGACACACATGAGAATGCCAAATAGTTGAAAAATGCTAGTTTGCACACTTGGGGTATGTGGGTGTTTGGTGTATGCACGGTTGAAAGATTTGCCAGTTATTGATTTTTCCACCATATTTCTGCTTTGAATGCTCAGATTAGCTCAACAAGATCACTTCGATTTTGTCTGCAATTGATGAGACAAATGACCTCACTGAGTGGGATATTTTGTTTATTTGACCAGAGACAAATAAACAAAATGTCAAAGATATTTTGAAAAAAAAAAGGCACATTTGTCTGTAAAAGAAAAGCTAAAGGTTATTTTTTATTTACTTACGGTTTCATATATGATAACAGTTTCTTGGACGAATTCCAGTTTGTTAGTTTTTTTGAAAAGTTCCTAAAAGAAAATCTGCTTTGCGATGTAAGAAAAACTGAACTTGGAGAACTTTTAAATGTTATTTAAACCTGTGGCAGAACCTCATAATGAGCTGTTCATTTTTTTTTCCAGTGTATGAAGGAGGAAGTCAATTAACCCCAACAATAATGGCGACTAAATCAAGTTGTCACAGTGCAGAAACATTTAATACTGTTTATTGTTTCAGAACGTAAGTGGATGTTGTTTCTGTTTATGGCAGTCAGTGATAATGTATCAGTGCTACAGCCTGCATATGTACTTCAGCTTAAAATATTGCCCGTACATACTGTATGGTTTAAAGCAGCTGAATGCATGTACTTTGCTTTGCTAGTCTGAGAAGTTTGCCTTTAGGGCTTTCTGGCAGATGGCTCTCGTTCCTTTTATATTATTTTCAATTTTCAGAGGCATTTTGGGGCAGGTATACACAACAAAACAAGATTTGTTTTAAAAATCATTAAGGTGGAAACAAGCCTTTGCACTGTACAAATCTTAGAGAACCTTTTATAAATATACATATTTTAGAAGATTAAATAGATAGAAACTGGTTTTTAATGGATTTTAAAATGTGATTCAAAATTTTAGAAAATGCAAAAAAAGACAGACTAATATTCTCTAATACATTCAGGACGCCGTACTTGTTTCTTTCATGGTTACTGCATTTTAATCCTACTTAAGTCCAAATTTACACTGGTAAAAGCAACTTTTACGTTTATGATTTGAAAACCTAAAATAATGATATATTATGTTAATGAATTTGTATTGTCTGGTACACAACATTTGAAATGCAGACATGCCCATCATCAAGAAAAATGTCTGATTCCACCCAGTCATGAAGAATTAGAATTTGACCTCTCTCTCCTTCTTGTGTTCCTGTGCTCTTCTGTACTGCTTCCAGCTCTCCTGCTATCTTTAAAATGTTCCACAGGCTACTTCACAACCGCATCTGCATTTTCATGATAGACCTAAAAATTTGTACAGTAAGTAACAAATTCTATGTAAAATTGCACCAACTTTCACGTCTCTCAAAGATCATTGCTGATAATAATAGCTGGATGTTATGCTTACAACTCAGAGACCAAACAGCAGTTTTCAGTCCACAATGTCCAAGCACAAGGGTGGTGCATCAGGTCAGGAGCATGTTTGGGCACAAGCCTGACAAGGGGTGTGCACTCTGAACTATTCCCTAAGGGTCAAGCTGCCAACTCATTTAACTTGAGCGGGTCACCATTTTGACACAAATGGTGGAAGCAAGCAGATAGTGATGTCTACCAAGCAAGACATGATTAACAGAAAGATCTTAAATTGATTAGTATTATATAAGTAATATAACTCTTTCATTTTCTGATCTAATTTTCAGGTCTTCTATTTGAGTATGACATTCAGTACTCTTTTCATCTTAGTTTGCATGCATGATCCAATGCAGTAAAAATGTCTCTTTTATCAAGATAAATTCAAAGCAAAAACACAACACCTTCAATCACATTGTGACACCTACCAAAAAAAAAACCCTTGCAGTTAATGTTAACATGAAGAATCAAATTGCAAAGTGAGGTAGTGCGTGCTGAAAGTGCAAACTCTGTCACGATGCTCCAAGTTTCTTTAGAGCACTTCTCATCTGTGCTAAACATAGCACCCCCCATCTGTTAAAGACCTTATGACACAGTGTGTGAGGAATCGACTCTCTGCTATCTGGGTCTCTATCTCTCTGCTCTGCTTTCTGTGTGCTCCAAAGACGGCACCTCGAGTGACCCTTTATTCAAGCTGCTGAAGCTTGTAGAAAACACAACCGAGTCTTTCGATGACACATAAGCGGACTGACTGCTGTTTTAGTGAGCCAAAAACAACAAGACTCTCAATCCAAGACAAGAATGACTTCCTCAAAAAAACTACAGCATGATCTCTACCTGTAATCAGTGATGTGAACACTGAGTGGAGAGGATGAGGATATCTCAAATCTGACCACAGAGGATGCTTTACACCAAAGCATTTTGGCAGCTCAGTATGTCACAGTCACTCCTGGTATAGACCTACAGATCCATCATTGAAAACATCCTCACACCATCCATCACTGACTGATATGGTTCTGCCCCCCACAGTTCCCAGGGAAGCGTGTCATTCAAACCACTGAGGAGGCTATCGAGTGTTGACTGCACTGCATTACACACACACACATACACAATAATGTGTGAAAAGGCAAAGATTTCCTCCAACCCTGCCAACTGGGATAGCCACCTGTTCAACCCATTGGGTTTACTTAAATCACCTGCCACTAAGAGTGTTTCCTTGCAAAAGCAAACATTCTCATATGGAAAAATGCGTCAAAACTACAAGATTACAGAGTAGTGCTTTAATTTTTTATTGATTTCATTTTAAGGAAAGAACAACTTAAACACACAAAGGCAGACTTTTTGTTAGACTAGAAGTTGGTGTGATCAGTCGTTCTCAGCTTTCTTTGTGCTGCACCACCAAACAGGCAGCGCTCACAAAATTAATCTTTTTTTTCATATTCATGAAAACAAATTCTTACAATTTTGTGTCAGTGAACTCAAATTTGTATGTAATGTATTTCAATAGGAAATATATTTCATATCAGAAGCATGTACTTTTTGTATCTTTGTAGAGAAAGCAGGGAAGTGTTACTATGGGAACCAGGAGCAGCAATGTTGTATTTTAACACAAACTAAGACATTTTTATAAACATAAACAAGCGGTTTTGTTGCCCAGCTCTAACCTAGTTGTGTTTAATGCCTAAACCTAATCAAGCAACACTTTTGTATTGAATTATGATCTTACAAATCATACAAATGATGTGTGAAAATCTGTGAAATGTATATATGGACTGATATAGCCTGATTAAAAGTTGTGTTCACGGACATGAAAGTGTGAAATTCATGTTGAAAAACAAAAAACAACATTTTTAATTTAGGTCCAGTCACAGAAACAATAGATTAAAGACTGTGATGATATCACAAAGCTAATGAGTAGCAACACAAGGGAGAACTGCTTTTGTTTTTGTTTCTATCACAGATATATTTCTATAATGAATTAATTAAATTTTGTAAAGTAAATAAATAAACCTATTGTATAATTTGTTTTACTTCTATGTACAACTCTCTCTCATCCACCCAATTTACATCAATACAATATAAATGATATAAAAACAAGAAAGTTCTGGCATAATCCAAACCAACTCAGTACCACCACATCCACCAATACAAGCAGCACTCAAACAATAAGTATTTAAATGTATAGTAATAAAGGAAGGATTTACTTGCAGGGCTTATGCATCAGACTGCATTAGTTTTAACAAGAGCCACAAACGCTGGTTATAAAAATGTACTTGAATGCAGCGTGGTTCCTTCTGCAATATTGTGTGTTAAATTTATCACCAGGCACAAAAGTTTTTCCAAACATTTTGTTCTTCTACTTTTTTTTTCTTTATTCTCGAGATTTGCTGTTTTACATTAATGTGAGCTGAATATGTGGATATTTTGGGACCATCATCCAGATAAAAGGGTCACTTTTTGCAGTAAATCACATTCGATGCATCCCTAAAACTAAACCCAAGAACACTTTTTGTACAAAAATAGAAACCACATACTTCCAAGTGCATCCACCAAAATTTAAACTTTTTGCAATCTCCTGGGCAAGTGTTGCAATTCTGGAAACTAAAGAAACATTTGTTTTGGAACAGGTTAAGGGGTGGGAGGGTGCTTATGCTGTGAAACTACAAAATTCTCACTCTTCAATTTAAGCAAGAGCTGGGGTAGTTTTGATTATCGAGTGCCGATTTAGGGTTCCACTACCAGTTTATTATTGAGTGCTGCAATAAAAAAATATACATGTTAAAAATACAAAGTTAGCATTTCCTTCCATCTTTTAAACTGGTTTACATCAGTGTTAGATAGATGGCTGTTACATTTCTTGACACCAGCGTTGCTGGTCTTGTTCTGTGGTATTATAGGATGACATTAATGGTGGATGGATTAAATGTACAGTTGTTCCTGCCATCCTTGTGCTCAGGGCCTCCCACTGTGACTTTGTGAGGCTGATTCTATAGCAAACCATTTTTAAGCCTCTTGTTATGTCACAGGTAGCCAGAGTAATCCCACCACCTGCCCAGTGTATACATTATTTTTTTGAAGTTTTAGTTTGCATTGTAGCTGATTAAGATGAAGGATCGGAAGCATGCTATGGCAAATAATATACTTTGACTTTATCAGGTAAGTTATGCAATAATATCACTTTGAAACATCCTATTAAAGGCTCACTTGTATAACAGGAGGTCCTTTCCCTTAAGGAATCATGATCACAAGCCACAGTACCAAATCTCACATCTCTAGCCGCAGCCATTACTCACACTATATAGGCAGAGTAAGGAAATTTTAAAAATTCATTAGGTAGAATTAGGAGTAGGTGGTCATGAATAATAAACATTTTATCTTTATCTTTTAGCTTTTAAAACAGCTTTCTGGAGGACTGAGTGGGCTGTAAGAAAAGATGGAGTTAGAGAAATCTAAACAACTTTGGGTGAATAAAAGGTTGCAGATTTGTTTAAAATAGACTAATGTCAAAACCGACCATGATATTCAGTCTTAAATAATTTAGCGGGTTATTTCACGAGGTCCAGGTGGTTTCAATTTAGTTTTACTGCCTCAGAGTGAAAATTCAAAAGAAAAAAAGAATACAAGAGGAAGAAAGGTCAGTAGTGTCATGAGCTTAAAAGTTTGACATATTGAATTTTGGTGTCTGCACTTGTAAGTGTGTAAACCACAAAGACAATGAGCAACAACTCAAAAAATGTTAAAGTGTTGAACCAACTAATAAAAACTAAAATGATTACGTTTTTCTTTTTCCCTTTTTTATTTTAAGTGACGATTCAGACCATATAATCTAAGATGCATGGTTCGAATTTAGTACTAATTCAACATTAGTAGTGCGTTTTTAGTTAAAAAAAAATAGTTCTAACAGTGAGAGCAGAGATGGAATGAGAAACATTAACAACACTCTGGTCCATTTAGGTGTCAGAGAAAGCCATTACTGCAAGTCAGTGTGTGCACTGAAATTAGCCAAACTAAATCTGAAACATCAAACATCATTAATATTAAATACAAATTTGCTTTTCCTGGAATTACATGTCAAAACTTCTGCAGTAGAAAAGCTTTATAAAAGTGAGAAGCAGGTAAACGATTGCTAGGAATTAAAAGGTGACATTGCAGAGTGGACGGTTTCTTCACTCAAGTGCTCCTCTTCACAGGGACCACTACTTGATTTTATATGGCAGAGCAAAAAAAAGAACTGAAAACAGTCTTGAATAAGTTCCATCAGGCTCCAATATTTCTGCTGCAAATCAAAATAAATTCAACCACATCCCTGTGTCTTGTTCCAAAGCACAAGTTCCAAAGATTTATTTCCTTCCAAAGAATCTCCTTTTTGCACAACTGATCATGTATCACAAACACTTAAGCAACCAACAAAATATCAATGTGGCTCTAGCATGATGACAAAAAGCCACAAACACAAAAGAAGCCACATGGTGCTTACAGAGGTTCACACGTCCACTGAAACACTTGAATGCATCTACCATATGGTGGTAGAAACACACATATATGTCTTCCGCCACCTCATCAACTTGGCAGCTAATGAGTGAAGTTTTAGGGATGGATTTGGCTAGATGAAAGACGAAACTAAGCCCCTTAATGATGAATGGTGGTGCCACACTTTTGAAGATAAATCAAGTACAGAGGTTTTTTGTTTTTTTTTTCACTATATTTTTTGGCTTCGAATTACCAACTGGCTTCCAGCAAAATGGTATATCATGTAGTGTGATGACACTCCAGACTCACATAAAAATGACTGATACATCACAACAATTGGCAGAAATGATTCATCATTTTTTAAAATAAAGGGAAAATGATGGAAAGCATCCTGCGGTCAGGTCTCTTTCTCTGCTGTGTGCTTTAAAATGCCCCAAGATAAAGCCTCACAATCCAATAAAAAGCCACTTAATAACAAAGATACAGAATGTCCTCATAAAGACCCCAAGATATCATCAATATCCAACCATCAAAGTTATTGCACTGCAGAGGATGGAGTGGCAAAGAAGAGGCAAGCCGTTTACCTTGGCCCTGAATTATTTTCCTTAAACCGTGAAGACCGCAAAGCAGTACACAGTGTCACACTCGCTGACCCTTAAAAAGGGCTTTTACTTGTATGTCATCCTTCAGTCCGTGACTTTACACACACGATCTTGAATAGACTGATCAGAACTGGCAGGTTATATGCTGAGCTTATGTCTGCTCTCTTGGGGGTTTTTTATTTATTTTTGAGGGCTTATATCTGAACATTTTTTGTTCTTGTTTTCAACATGAAGCTACCCACACAACAGACACATATATAAAAAATAGAGGGGAAGAGCTATATTTGTTTATTTAAAATTCTGTGCGATTTCCTGTTCTTTAATGTTGACATGCTGTGTTCCTGAACAAACATAAAATGCCACAGTCTTCCTTTGCCTCAAACATTAAAAAGGGCAAAAAGTCAAAATATTGTGTTCAAAGCACCTCTGCTGCATATTCCCAGTAAACTTCAAATGCACACGACATATTTATGCAGAGCGTGTGCTGTATAGGAACAGTGTGTCGTGGTCCAATTAAAGATTTTTCAATCTCTTTCACACATATTTTTTGAAATTAAACATGGTGGTGAAGATGACATGGAGAGTTTGCAATTATAAATATTTCAAAGCAACATCAGTCTTACTTCACTATTGGTCAATAAGCCATTATGGTCCTCTGCTAAAGTGATTGGATATGCACGACTGCTCATGATTCATTAGTCTGCCCTCCTGTTTTGTGGGACATTCAAAGTTTTCAGACTGTGTCTTTAATCTAAGTTCATAAATGAGTACCTATGGCGCATCAAATAATGACAAGGCAAGATCAAATTTAATAAAACCAAAAACAGGAATTATTAGAAAAAGACAACTTGATGGCTTTCTTTGGACCTATGTTACCATTTGATGATGCAGCATGTAAAAAAGTAGGCTCAAGTCTAATTTTGTAAAACTTTTTTATGCTTTCTAAAATTTCAACATTTCTAGATTTCTAGAATGATTTGTCTTTTTTTATGTTCTGTAAATGTTAAACTCGAAGATGTAAATGGTCTGGTGATTCATAGCACTTTTCTACTCTGAGCACTCAAAGTGCTTTCTACTGCAAGCCTCATTCACCCACTGACACACACATTGACACAGCACTTTATTATTTGTATTCTCATTGCAATTTGTGGTTCAGTATCTCACTAGAGGATGCCTTGACATGCTGACAGGAAGAGCTAGGGATCGAACCACTGACCTTCCAATTAGTGGACGACCCGCTCAACTTCCTGACCCACACACCTTAAACTGCCTATCAAACTATTTGTTATTTGAATTATTGTAGTGAAATAACAATGAAAATAAACAGTCACTTGTAGTAAATATGATTACATGATTAAACAAATAAAAACTTCAGAAAGTTTACAAGAAACCAGCAATCGATCACATTGCACATAGTGTTTTCACCACCGGCTACAGTGTGTTTTTTATTTGCACTTTACGTATCAGAAACTGTTCATTAAACCACATTTTTTTGCAAATAGTTTTGAGAAAAATTTCTAGAAAGTGAAATTAAGATAAGAAACATTAGACATATTGGAAAACCAAGCTGCTCTGAGCTGTTTTTTTCCCCATCTGGGATTTTCAGTCAGCATCTTTGGCTGGACTTTTTCCTTGCTCTGACATATAGGCTACCTTTATTTAAACACTGGACTAAAAGTATGTGTAGTATACGTTTTTTTTATTGTAACAAACTCAAAGAGGGTTATAAAACTATTGCCCTTTGTCTGTAGACATTGTTTTAGGGTCTTTCAGCACTTTGCTTTTTATTATGGGGCCTGTTCCTGTTCTATTTTGATTTACTCTCTCTGCTATATGAGGTCATTTTGTGAAATAGCTCCAAGTACCTTCACAGAATCAAACGCAAATTTAATAACTAATTGATGCACTAAACACCGGCTTGTTGGTGGCACAAGCTGTTATCGCATATAGTGTCATTAAATTTTAGATAAGTGATCTTTAATGGCCATGTGAAAAGTGGATGTAGAATGTGTGCTACTGAAAGCACCTTAGGATAAAAGAAAACTCAGCATCCTGAAACCAAAAAAGAAGCTCTGTAGCAATTGTTTAAGGTATATGCTTAATAATAACTATTTTAGACCATACCTTTCCCTTGCTGAGCCACTTTGGTGCCTAAATATAACCAAGGCCTGAGTGAAAAACACCTGCAAGTGGTGCTAGACAACTTTGCACATCCAATCTCTCAACTGACAGTTGGGTGTGTTTGTGTCACCTCAACCCCACCTGCCTCCCAATATGGTCCTTAAAAGGACTTGTGATTAATGCACTGAAGCATTTACAGCTAAAAGGGCAGACATTTCCCCCATGTGCACTTTTTTCATTCATCATGCCGTTGCTGTCATTTATGGTAGTTTCTTTCCTCTGCTCTCAGTTTTACGCCTGCTGTGTGTGTCTCACAGTGGAAGCCACTGCCCTCCCCATACAAAAAGCAAAGAAAAGACCAGAAAATGATAATGATAATAAAAATGTTAGAGACAATTCATTATCAAAGGGCAATTCATTATGTTGTTGCATGTGCAAAAAGGTTCCCTATGTAAAATGACACCTGGACCCTCAAAGAAGTAAACCTGTGGAAAAAATGAGATATATAACCCTTTTAGTGTTGCAAATCTATTTCACCTTTTGTCATTATACACAATAATTATTATTATTGTAACAATAACGCAGGTCATTATTGACATACCTAGAATTCCCACACATTTTGAAACCCAGGGTATCTTGCATAAATGGAGAAGCCCCAGTTAACAGCTTTCCTATATATAGAACTGTCTTCTATAGTTTGGGATACCACAAAAGCTTTGATTTATTTGAATCTTGATCAAATATATATTTACAAAGAATCCTTTATTCTGTATGTGAAAATAAAGGTAATAAATAGGAGTTTATACACAAACACTGAACCACAGATTGTGTTAACCACACACTGACTCTAATAGAGGTGCTTTTTACCTTGACAATGAAAATAAATAGCTTCAAATGAATCTCATATAAACAGTCATTGAGTCTCTTTGTCATGATTTGCGGTGTGACTGAACTCATGTATGGAGGTACTCAGGAAAATAGTTATTTTCTTCTTCTTTGTGGTCACTGTAATAAATTATGATTACAAACACAATAGCAGGAAAACTGACCTGTTTTTGCTCTATAGGGATACTGAAGAGGCACTGCTTGCTAAAAGGTTGGGCACACAACTGCCTTGGCCGAGGCCAGTGGGGGACTGATGAAGACTGACGTACTTTAAACTTCAGCAGTAAGCAAAGTTTGCAATGACAGTTGGAGAAACCTGGCCTTGCTAAATCCATCAATCTTTGTAGAGCCTACAATGTAGGCTCTACAACACCATTGTGAAGTTTGCTGACGACACAGTGGTGTTGGGTGCCATCTCCAACAGCGATGAGGCGGCCTACATGGACGAAGTGAAGAATCTGGCATCATGGTGCCAGGACAACCACCTCCAGCTGAACGTCGGCAAGACCAAGGAGCTGGTGGTGGACTTCAGAAGGAGTCAGCACAGAGACTACAAGCCCATTATCATTAATGGAGCTCCAGTAGAGAGGGTGCAGTCCTTTAAGTATCTTGGCGTCCACATCTCCTCAGACCTGACATGGGCTGCCCACATTCAGGCCCAGACCAAAAAGGCTAGGCAGCGCCTGTACCACCTACGACAACTGAGGAAGTTCAGGGTCTCTCCAAAGATCCTCAGGATCTTCTATACAGGCGCTGTGGAGAGCATCCTCACACAGAACATGACATCGTGGTTTGGAAACAGCTGTGTGAAGGACCAAAAAGCTCTCCAGAGAGTGATCCGTACAGCGGAACGCTGCTGCAGGATTGCTCTCCCCCCGCTTCAGGACACCTACACCAGGAGATGCCGGACTAGAGCAACGCAGATACTGAAGGACCCGTCCCATCCTGGCAACAAACTGTTCCAACTTCTACAATCTGGTAGAAGGTTCCGCATCATCCGGGCAAGGACAGAGAGACTCAAGAGGAGCTTCTATCCTCAAGCCATCGGGGCCCTAAACCAACCCCCCCCCCCCCCCCCCCCCCCACACACACACACACACACCCGCCCTCTCACATCATCTATAATTGACTGAGACTCTCCTCCAGACACTCAATTCCTTTAACTTTAAATATGTTTATATTGTCCATTCTGTAAAAAAGTCAGATGTCTATTCATATTAATGTACAGAATTCACCTGCTTGCTGCTACTACTGCACATTCACCCAATGTATATACTATATATATATATATATATTTATAATGTTATTCCTCTACCCCCCCCCCCCCCCCCCTTTTTTTTGCACATGTTGAGGAGCGTGTCAGGATACATTTCACTGTGTGTTATACTTGTATAACTATGCATGTGACAAATAAAGAACCTTGAACCTTGAACCTTGTAACTTAAGTCTTCAACGTAGTTGCTGGCGTTTATACTTGTGCTAGTGAAAAAAATATTAACTACCATGCGACAACGTCCCGGTCAGTCAGTGGGGCTGAGGCCAGAGAAACTTAAATAATGGAACTTTCACCAGAACCACATTTTTGGTTTTTCTTACTCTGATTTTTAACATTAGTTATATTAGCTAGCAGAAGAGTGCCCAGCTCTGTTAGCCATTGTATGACAGAGTCGAGTGCATGTGATGGAAGTCAGAGTCCGGATGCCAGCAGTCAATGTGTTTTAATACAGCTAGCAGGCTGAAAGAACGTAAACGTTTGCAGCTAGCATTAACACTTATAATAAACTTGCCCTCCGATTTCTAGAGTAAGGTTTTACCTGTCATTTTATAGGACATCAGTAGAACGAGTGGATTAATTACCAGCTAACTTGGACAATACTTGTTTGTACTGTTGAAAGCAGTATCCATTCAAGGTAAATGAGAAGTTGTGAATGCTAACTTATGAAATTTAGAAGTCTATTCTAAATTGCTACAATGTATGTGTAGTTTGGTGCATTGTATTTTCCACATTTGTAACGTAGGTCTGTTAGCGTTTGATACTGAAAACTATATTTTTTCATTATAAAAATCTAAGCAGCCAGTGCAGGTTCTAGCACCTAAGTTAAATCCTTGTCTTGGAACTTGAACCAACAGACTAGATTTGCCACTGTATAGACTAAAGCTATATAGCATCTGCATTTCACATTATGAGGGCAAGGAGCTTAAATGAATTTCCTTATTTGCATTCAATCACAAAAACCCAGTGGAGAGCAGACGACTACGTCTAAACCACCACCTGCACTTCAAAGTGCAGTCTTTTCTATTCACCATGATTTCATTGTTTAATTCATCACAAACGAATTAAAATAAGAAGAAAAAACACAATACTGACCATTCAAAAGTAAAGATCACCTCTTAAAGGTACAGGGGAAGATTCAAATATTAAAGCTTGCTTTCTTTCTTTATTATTTCCCTCTTTACATGAGTTGGAGAGCTGCTAGCTATTAATAGTGAATAAATTCACAGTGCAATAATAAAAATTCTTAACATGATTCTCATTAGTATGCAAGGTGCTGATGGCAGCAGCTCTGCATTTGTTAACAATATCCACATAGTTTGCAAAGCCAAGGAAAATGAAGTAAAAAGACCCAGACTATTGGAGGGACACTTCCAGGCTTCTGTCTCTTTTCTTTTATAGTTCAGATATAATCAGACTCACAGCCAGCTTTTGTCTTGATTGTGATCAGGATTACGTGAGAAGGAGTAGGAGTATTGTAGCTTCAGACAAAAATGATACCAACAAAAGTATCAGTTCTAGAGGATGTTAACTTTTGGGTGAGTCGAAGAATAACCTAAAATATCAAACACCATATATTTTAAATTACAACTGACAGTAAGATCTGTTTCCTTTTCTTGAGGAAATGTACGTAGAGGGAGTAAAAGTTGGATAGGCATAACTAAGCTGTCAAACTAAAAGCTTATTATCTTCATTAAGTGCCCAGATGACAGTTATCACCAGCCCAATTATCCATACCACATATCTGTCAACCTACTGGAGAACCTGTCTGCAAACCGCAAGAAGCATAGCTCCCACATTGCAATTCATAAAGTTGCTTAGTCCAATCTCCAACCTAAAGATCAGTGTTCCCTGTCAGCTCAGAATGAACTCTGCATAGTCTTCCTACCGGCTCTGCCCCTGTTGCTTTCCTTGTGTTGTTTAATGAATAAACGACTCAATTATTGATGATCTTGGTGTTCCTTAATTATTAAAATGTGCCTGTAGTTGAAAGCAGTGTGAGGGTTAGTGCGAGTGATATAGTGGCTTTGCAAAAACAAAAAACAAAACCAACTCTTCCTTAATCGGGATGATTAGCTCTGGATGCCCACTGTTCAGGTTCTGGTGTGACAAAAGGGAATGGATTTGAGAGAAAAAAAACAGCACAGGCACAAAGTAATATAGAGCAGATTGTACACACCACATAACGCCATTCATAATATACACAATCATCTGATTATGAAGTAATTACAAAGAAGCTGTGTACCGTGTATGCATTGCAATACTGCTGTACTGGCGGCCACATTTTTCTAGTAGTATTATAGTTATTTTTAGCCAGTGGTACCTTTTTCTGGTAAGGAGGCGGATGCTTGCTGCTTTTGCTAATTGGCATTTTGGCAGCATTACGAGCCAGCAGGCAGCTTCTCAATTACTGGGTAGTTTTCTCTAACAAACCTGCAAGTACAACAGTGTCTTCAGTTTGCCTTAACCTATTAAAAACAATTGCATGTAAATATATTTTTCCCTCTCCAAAATACCATCTTTTTGTCACTTCAATGCAGGGATATGCAATTAATAGTTGCATAACCAAAATAACCTAAATAGAAAAATTTTACAAAACAACACAGATTCTCAGGTAAAGAAAAGCTATCCTGAAAGTAAAACCCAAAGTTCCTTGAGTTCCAGCTAAATACCCAAATTTACAACAGAAATAAGAATATTTATAGCCTGGCCCCAAAAAGCGAAGTTCAAAAATAAATGGGTAATGTTGTAGATATCTATACAAGCTAACAGTCTCTTAGCTTATATGGTAGATGATGAATTGCCACTAAAGCAACAATCCATAGTCTCACTCTTCTGACATCCTAAGACTCTGTTGCACATCAAGGCTCATGGAGACTGAGTATTTCAAAAAAGTGCAGCAGAACACCAGCAAGGAGCAGCAACAATAGAAAACAGCTGCCTTTGAATGGTGGATCAGGAGATTTGTTAGATTTATCATGCTCTCAACATGGCCCCTTTCGACTTGAAATACACAAGTCCTTTGATTGCTACAGCCTCCCTGACATGAGCTTTCAATCAGACCCTTTGAGAGCAATTCCCTGGCCAGGCTTTGTCATCTATATTTCCACAACTGTTTGGAGCCCTGATTTTTGAGGAGATTTCAAAAGGCGATCAGTTTTACCTCTCCTGACCTCCACTTGTCTCCAGAGATGAAGACATATCCGGTCCTTGTCAAATAGGCTGTGTGCACTCAATTATACATAAGACTATTGTTATATGAACTCCCTTAGAGTTTCATGGCAGGATCAAATCAAAGGGTTGTTTTTGTAGTGTTTTGATGTCTAAATGAAACATTGGGAAAACCAGCTCTTAGTCTAATATACAGGATAGGCAACAATTAAATGAGCTTGTAGACCTTTACCTTTTGCACAGTTATTTGTTTAATCTTCGTCTAATGCATTTTCAGTAACTGACTAATTTCTTTGGGTCCATGTGCAGAGGGAGAGGGAGAATAGGGTTAAAGAACAATGAAAAGCTGCAAAAGAAAAAGAAATGGGAAGAAGCATGAAGTCAGCAGAGGCATGTTTAAGGTAGATAAGGTGAAACCAATTGACGGATCCTGCTCTTTCCCAGTGGCAACAGACATTTTATTGGCAAGTCAGTAAGATAGTCTCCCCTGCCCCAAGAATAAGCTAGAGAATTGCAACAGCTGGAAAAAATGCTATTGGTCACAGCAAGTCATTGAAAATGGAGGTCTCAGAGCTGTGAGTGTCTCCCATGAAATCCTGCTTTTCCTCTTTTGAAAGGTGCGGCATATTTCTAATGAGATCCTTCTATCACCCTCCAAGTGAGAATTCACAAAGTAATTAAAATATTCAGACCTAATGTAAACTTGCTCCCTTTAAGGCTGCATACAATTATCAAGATGTGACTGCAAAATGCTTGACATTTATGGACTGTGACTAGACTGATTATTCAAAATACTTGCATTTTTGTGATATATATGATTTTGTAGCTCATCGTGAACCTTTGAAAATAAGGTTAAAAACAAAACATTTCTTTGGACGTCAAAGAGGCAGACTTCATGCTGTGGAGGGAAACATTGTATCATACATGTGTTAGATGCTACAACCGACAGTTTGGTGAAAGGGGAGGAGGGTGACGAAATGTGTCACTTCAACCCTAAAACAGTCCTGGGATGCTGTCCCTGAACACTTCGGTTCTGGCATTATCTCCTTGATCAGTAGGCCCCAGCAGCCAGGCACACGGCGGGAGAAAGGATTGGCAGTTCACAGCTAGCTTTCAGGACCAGTTGGATAAATGATTAAAACAGCATGATGGGCAGCTTTGTTACACAGATGGGGTCATGGAGGGCTGGCAAGTCACTCCTTGACAGGAAGAAGAAGAGGCGGGGGGGGGGGGGGGATACCCGCACAGAGCTACCCACGACTAATTAGATCTGGCGGGCAGTAGAAAGTGACTAATAATGTAATCTATTCATAATCATGATGCTAGGATGACTACTGAATTTGGCATGTAGCTAGAGATACTTCTGATGATGCTGGAGTAAGGGCTGCAACTAAGAATTTTTACAATTTCATCATCAGCTGTTGTCAAAGCATCTTTAATCTGATAACATTCGCCAAATTTTTTTTATTGTATTTTTACCCATCTGACACAAATCAACACACTTCTACTGTAACAAAAGAATCAATGTATGTGTATAATACTTCATTGGTTAGATTTCTATTGACAAAAAAGCTTAAAAAAGCTGGATTCATTAGTTATTAACTTTCTGATATTATATTTCACAAACTAGTTAGCACCTTACTGTGGAGACAGCACTTGAGTCTGTGCCACCATCTGCTCAGCCGAGATGTTTCCCTGCTAGATGATGCAGACAGTGGTGAGAGCAGAGTAAACAGCTGAGTCAGAGTCGCTCTGCTGGACAAACTACTTAATGACAGCATTTGTAACATCCCCCAGGCATCTTTTTCTGCAATATGTTGTTTAAAACAAAGTTTACATATCAGTGAACATCAGACGTCATTCATGCTGATATTCATACCTGCCAACATTATCTGATATTACCAGCCACTGACTCCACAATCAAGTTATCAATTAACTGGTTAAATTTAATTCATTAGTAAACTACATTTTCAGACTGGTTACCATCATAAATTTGAGGAGATGAATCCAAGACTGTTTGATTTTTATTCTGTGTGGCTCATTAATAAAACCTAATTACGCTACCTAATTATGCAGACTGCCTCTCAATCTTGGCATCTTTGACCCATCCCCCTGCACTGTCTTTCATTTTCTCCACAATCTAGTTGACCTTTCCCCTGTGTGCTAATGTGATGAAGACGAAGGAAGCTCTGAGATGGTTGTCCGATGCAACACAACAAAATACATCTAAACCTTGAGATAGTGTGACTTATCCAATATATAATTTCATATCCTAAATCAGCTCTGGGTTTGTTCATTAATATTGGGTTCTGTTCCTGCCAGGAAGTTATAATTTTCATAATCTCATTAGTGATTGCGCCACAGATCATGGGGGTGTGGGGTAAGCGATTATAATTGTACAAGTGGAGAAGCCAGCTTATGATAAACATGTTCATCAATAATGGCTTTAAGCAAACTGGCTCAGGGTACAAGTCTAATTTTGCAGCAAATGTAGTTTTTGGGGTTTTTTTTTACAAATTAATTAAATTGGGACAATGCGTATAAATGTTGTAAGAACACCCTCAATTTGCCATGATTTAGTATTACAAGAGGAACAATTATCAAAATGAGCACTGTAGTGCAGAGTGGCCATGAAGTTCAAAATGGAGCCAATGAGGGCATTTCTATTCCTTTTTTGCTCATTTAGATTACATGACCTTAAGAAGGGTTTAAATGAGACACAGCATCAACAGGCAGGACCATGAGAGGGTTTCTCCTAGTTGGCCTGTCTGAATGATTAGTGTAGGTGGGTAGGCAAACACTAAAGGTCCATGCCAAAGGTAAAACTGATTAGTGAGGGTAAACAATATCATTTGTGATAAGCAGCTCTTTCACTTCATGGTGTCACTAATGACCAGAAAATTAATTCACAACTGTTTTTCCAGCCGTAAGTGTTTCCAAGGACAAATTGTAATTATAGACACCATTTGTTATTTTGCTATTTTATTCTTAACTCAGTGCATATGTGTGTGTGTGAGAGAGAGTTTAGATTTAATAAGGTAAAATCAGAAGATTGAGCGTAACAGTGCTATTTTTGCTTCTGTGTTTTAAAATATGGAAGCTCACGAGGGAGAATTTGATGCTTGTATTCCCTTCATCAGCTGCTGATCTTTCCTCTACTTGTATATGAGAGCACATTAACTTTTCATGAGGATGAATTCAAGGGTAAAAAGCATGCAGCATGTGAACTACAAAGGGTTTTTTATTATTATCATTATTATTATTATAAAACCACAAATGTCACATCAAAATTTTATCAGTAGTTCAGGAATTGTACATAAATGCTGGAGTTCTGGTTTGTTTTTCACAGCAACGGTCATTCAGTATTATCAGTATTACATGGACCTGCAGGGGAAATTCAGATTCAAATGACTGGCAGGGACTTATGCAGGGGCCTGATGTTTATCATACCTTTTTTTTTTTGGCCTTTCTTTTATGAGATTGCAAAATAAAACTGATTATTACTTTTTCTTCATCCTGTTTTAATATGAGTAACTGCTAAACACATAATCGCAACACAAACAGGGGAAAGGTCAACCAAATACAGTGCTTAATCATCTGTCTTTTAAACTGATACTAATGTCCACATTTACATCATTATAAAAATTCTGCAGTCTGTCTGTTTTGCTTTCCCAACACAAGCCAGCAACATGGAAGCGGACCAGGATCCTCCTTGTCAGATGGACCAGGACTTCTTGAAAAAGACCAAAACAAACTCTAAGCATGAATTCAAAAGCTGAACTAAGCATATAACTGAACCAGTACCTGTATTTAGTGATAAGTTACTGGTGCTTGTTAAATAAATAACACTGCATTAAACAAATATAATTCCTGTACTATTCTAATTCACATGTTACAAATTACAGTAAAGTAGTGGAACAGAAATGCCTGTTTTAAATTGCTAATACAGTGCACCTATAAATGTACAACTGCTCTTCATTAAAGTACAGTGCTTTCTACATAAACTGTTTATTACTGTGAAATATATTAAAATGATTGCTCTATGAATAAAGTTCTTAATATTAACGTTCTCAATCTGCACGCCCTCGCACATGTAACTTGAATTTAATTTCAGTATCAGCTATCGGCGTGATTTTCCCATACCTGATTGCGTGGCAGTTATATTCTGCAGATGAGCCACCCCTTACACCCCTACAACACAAGAAAGTCTGGTAAATTAAACAGGCTAGTTTAAAGAACATAAGTGTCTTTACACTAACTTTCATTCAAGCATAAAAAGACGATGAACCAGTGTTGTATCTCTGTATGACAGCCTAGCAAAGAACCAATTTTAAATTGTATTGGTTGCAAAAATAGATCATTTGCTCCCATTTCTTTAGCTGAATTTATAAGTGCCAAAGACAACACAGTTTGACAGGCATAAAATAGTATTTTTGCACCAGTAAGTTGATTCCCAAAGAGCTATTAGCCAAAAACTTGACAAATCTTAAAATGGTGTTCTGTGTATTCTTAAAGAATTCTGAAAAAATGGATTTAAATCCACCATGCAATAACATCTGGAAACCATCAGTGACTTTATTGTTCAACATGACAATGATCCCAAACACACTGCCACTGCAAGAAAAGCACACCTGGATAGAAAAACAGTGGAACACTATTGGCCATTGATTGGCCTCCCCAGAGCCTGGACATTGCTGAAGTAGTGTGGGAACTTCTTGGCAGAGAATGGAAGAAAAGACAGCCAATATCCGAAGAAGAAGAACTGTGAATGTCCTTGAAGAAGCCCTACCAAATATTGACTAGCTTGTAATAACTGCAAAAACTCTATACTGTATTTCATATCAATAAATTGCTGAGACTTTTCCCCATTTCTCTGGCAGAAAATAAAATAATGAGATGCGGCTCATGACTTTTGCACAGTGTTCTTCAAGGATATGTCATACTTCAAGTACTTTAAGTATGACATATACTTCTTCAAGTTCTGTCATTTTGCACTGCGCTTACATTGAAACAGGTACTCAAATACTAACTAAAATATGTATGTAAACAGCATATAAAAATGTAGTCCTAGTTTGACATTAGATAAAGATGCATTTTTCAAAAAGTACAATACAGACATCAGACACACCATCTTCAGCTCTTCAATATCATCATTCCAGAGACTAGTACAAGGTAGTACAAGGTTTATATTTATTTTAATTAATCTGCCATGTACGTGTATGTAAACACAATGCACTGCAAACTGTAGTTCCTTATTCAAGTAGACACACTCACAAATCAGTTCTGTGTAAACATAGCTGTCCTTCATTGTGTTTACTTTCTTCATTTTGGCTGCCTGACCATCAAGACAAGAAAGCTGACTGCTGGAAATGCAACCTGTGAGCTCTCTGGTGTGGAGCTCAGCACAAGGATAACATAGTGAGAGACTGGGTTTAGACAGCTTAAGTGTAAAAAAGAAGAAAAAAAAGACAACCCTGCCCAACACTTACACCACCTTCTACATGAATTCACAGTTCCTTTAGAGGTATTGTAACATGCACAGCAGCAGCAAGTGCCAGGACCTTCCCAGATAATGTGTTGCTCATATAGTCCATCATGCATTTTCCTGGGAGTGAAATGTAGCTTCTGTACAGTCACTATAGCTCATAAATATGTTATAACATGCCCATTTATCATTCTGTTTCTGCATGGTTTTCAGTATGTGCCAATTAATCCTGCTCATAAACAAACCTTATTTTTTCTTATTTCTTTGTGCACTGAGCAGACGAGATGATTCTATTCCTACTTATCCTGGTTTGGTTGCAGCAAATCTCAATAAATAACAAACAATGCGTAGCTTTTCTTTCTTTCTCTACACCAAATGAACTAAACAGCATGTGCTTGTTTGACAAAAACACCAGTGCTTTGTGCCAGAGTTCACTGTATGAATAATATGACAAGACATAAACTGTAGTCTGGAAAACCTTTTATATGAAGACCTCAGGAACACATGTATATACTGTGTAGCAGAGTCTTGAAGGATTCCATTTTCATAAATTACATACAGCTTGGATAAGCTCAGCAGCAAGGCCAGCTGAAGAAAGATATTTAATACCAGCCTTGCAACCCCCTAAAATGGTTGCTCCTGTGTGCTGTACTTACAAATCTCATTACAGTTCATTCAGCCTTTTGGTTCATAAAGCAACACCCACCAGCTCCAGTAGGCCATCTCAAGAGACTAGACTGGGAGAATTAGAGAGAGGCACTTAGCTCTGCTTACTCTACGCCCTTCACTGTCAAATCCCAGTTCTTTTGAGAGCATACTGTGAAAAGATCAGATGACATAATGTGACGACCATAAGACTGAAAGGCTCTTTTTTGATTCTCATCTGACAAACTCAATAAAGGCATCACTATTTCATAATTACGAACAGAAGCTTGTCATGAAAAAGAGACTTATGGAAGACTAGCTTTCATTCTACGAGTTGGTGTAAATAAAGATGACATGCTGAATACTTAAGAGGCAGCTACGTTTCATGCTATGTCATGACCATATAGCGACATGCAGTTTTACTTAAATGCCTTTCTCAGAGAGTGACCACGTCCTGCTTTTGCAGACCTGCTGCTGCTTTGACAGTAGTGGCTGCAGGGCAGGGCCATTGATCCAAGGCCTGAATGCTCGAAATGGAAAAGATCAATCAAAAGCAAAAGGGTTATCAAATTGTATGAAATCTAATAATATGACTCGCACAAAGAGAGCTCTCTGCACCAGTGTACCCATCGATCCCTTTTTTCAACTTGCTGTTTCAATTAGACAGCTCTTATCAATGGCTTGCCCATATAGAATAATACCAGCCTAAATAGATCAGTATCTTTTATGTGCTGTCCAATATTACAAATATGTCCAATATTGTGAACACGGCCACCTGGGATATAAATCTTTGCACAATATTGTATTCTGTGTGTCAAATTGTGACACAAACCGTTCGCTCGCCAGGGCAGAACAAACATAAATATTGGCAAGTGAGAACTTTCCATTTGGCTGTAGTGTCCCCTGTTGCAACATCAAAGATTTCTCGTGTTATTCGCAGAGAGATGGGGACCTTTACAGGTTTTGACAGCTACCTCACATAGAAGTCAGGTAGCAAAAAGATTTATTTTGGAGGTAGAGATTTGTCTTCTTGTCTTATTTGGGTCTTTTTAGCATAGGCATCCATTTGTTACAGAGTAGACATTTTGAAAGCAATGGTCCCCAAAGAATATGTAATGGCATCATCTCTTCTCCCACATAAGAAAATGCTGTGCACTTCAACAAGCAGTGCTAACAGACAAAATGAGAAAGTGTAGTGCCATTGCATTCCTCAATTATTCTGTCTCTGATGAAGTTTTTTTTTGTTTTTTATTGTGTGTGGTTTCACCAAAAGCATTTATTTTCCTTCTTAAAATCCGCTATTACAGCTTTGGAATTCATGGCTGTGAAGATAGCCTTATGTAAATCCCCATTTAATGTGACCTTCTTTTCCTTTCATGAAACAGGGATGAGTCACCAAAAAGGGCGGCTCAAATTCCATTACCAAGGAGGCTTTGGGCATGAGCTAAAAAGTGAAAGCATGGCAACACCCAGTCAAAAAGAGTCCCAAAATAATTAGGTTGACTTGGATTACAAAAATGTGAAAATGAGGTACTTCTGTGAAAAAGGAAAACATAATATTCATGACACTTTTTGCCAGCTGATTAATGAGACGTGCCCAGCAGCTGTTTTTTTTCTCCCTTTGGTCAAAAATGAATTTGCTGACATTTGGCACAAATTTACTGGTGGATTTGACTCAGCTAGCGACAAAAAAAAAAAAAAAACCTCAACATCGCTTCTCTCTCCTGTTGTTATTTCAAGTTAATTTTATTCTTCCACCTCCCTAACTTGCTATTGTTCCCTAGATTCCCCAAACACACAGTTGAGAATATCCATCTTCTTTAATTCATTTCCCTTTTACAGGGAATATCTGGTGCAGCCACTTATTCACTCCTCTCTCAATTGGCTTTGCTCACCTCTCCTGGCTCTATCATTTTAGGGCCAAACATGTACCAGCAAAGTTATCAGCTCAGAAGGGTCTGGTTAAAATAGACCATGACTATCTGTATTAGAGAGGAAACTGGCTTAACATCGGCCCGTTAGCTGTTCGCATCTTTCATGACTCTGGCTTATCAGCCTGCTGTGACATGTAACCCCTGTGATAAGTGTGACCACAAAACAGCATTACAAGAAGACATTACAAGACTCCATTTATTGCCTCGTTTCATACTTCAATCGCTCAATTTGATTTAGGCACCCTTGTCTTTGGAGAATCAAGGTAAACGGTTTAAGACTGAAAGGTCGTATTTCACAAAGCACAAAAGCGGTGCAATTATAGTTTTAATCAGCTGAGATTAGCTGGAGGAACATAAAGCAACATGTGATATTCGGTATTACTGAATTTGAGCAGAAGTCATCTTCATAGTTTGTCTCTGACAGTTGATCAAATACTGCCACTTGCTGATTTTCTGCATCCTTAACATTATCTTGTAACTGCAGGGGTAGCCGCATTCAAAGAAAAGAGTGAGAATTTACTCTTTTAATGTTTTAAGATTCTTTAAATTTACCGCATGATGTTGATTAAAAAGACACAAGGGAAAAGACCCAGCCTCCCAATGTCCACTTTAACAAGCAACTACAACAAAAGTCAGCCTTCGCATCCCCATGCATTCAGGGGGAGCTGCTGGTCGTGGAAGAAAATAGGGGAGAAAATACGTTTGAGGTTTGGGTGTAAGGGGCAGTCTGCACCCAAGGGACTGTGACCAGCCCCACTGAGTCCGTAATATACAAATAAGCATGCAAACATTCATTCAGATATTCCTCTTCTTTGTAGTAATGCTGACATATGAGACCATTGTTTGTCACTGTCATATTCTCAGAGCCTCAGCTCAAGGGAGCATCCATGTGCAGTCGGCACTCATGCATTTTTCATGAATACCCACTGGAGTTCCTTTGAAAGACTACGTTCTATAGTCGCCATCAGAGTTCTGTTTCTGTGCCTGTGATATGTGGTAGAGGGGAGAAAATTGCATTGGCCCCTGATAAAGGCCACAGAAGATGAATACAGCCGACAGAAGCAGAACCCTTTAAAGTGGGGCAGATTAATTAAAGTAACTATGACAAAGCCTCCAAACCTATCATAAATAGAAGGGGAAAAATCATCATTGGACGTTTATCATCTTTTTTAAAATATAATCACTCCGCATCTTTTAGTGGCGTATTTCAAATAATAACCTTGGTGACACACCAGACTTTTATTATTTCACAGCAGAAGCTATGGTTCAACAAATGCTATCAATCTCTGGAAGTCTGCATCAGACACCCGCTTCACGGTTTGGCCCCTCAGAGACTCCCGGGTTGAATGGGACACAGTCAGCAGAAGAAAGTGAGGACAACAGAATGGGAGTGAACTCATTCAGCCACCAAGAACCCCATCAACTACAAGATGAAAAATACTGTGAAATAGAAAGGGGATGGGGGAGGTGTATGGCTTAAGAGGGAAGGACAATAACAAAAAAAAAGATGTTCAAAATTGAGGCCATAAAAATGAGAAAGAAAAATGGGGGCAATGATGTAGGAGTAAAGAACAAATGGGATTTTTCTTGTCTTAAAAAGTTAAAATCTACATACTTTTTACTCCCACAGGTTCGGATACATGCTGTAGGAAGGGCACGCTTAATTAGCTTCATCTTGTTCACCTCTCAGCTCAATTTTTAAAAAGTAAGCCCTTCTTGCAAAAACATCAAAAATACAATTATATGCTACACTCATTCCTGACAATTCAATTATCATGAAACATAAAAAGTCTTAATTTCACAGACTGAACAATTTTAAACAGCTCCACTGGTTAAATGCTATATGCCGTACAAAAACCAGCCAAATTAGGTTCTTGAGAGTGTCATACCCGTCAGCAAAACATTTGAAAAAAAGTTCTCCTCTGACTTTTAGACCTGTAGCTGAGTAACTCGCAGCACACAGGCTTTCAGGGCTGTAAGCGACAGATAGCATTCCCCCTCAGATCATTTTCTCTAATGTCAGAGGTAGCCTGTGTTAGGAGCGACTAGAGGAAAATCTCCCTCCTCTGCATGACATCACACATAGATTTGATTTACCGTTGCGTGCATCTGCAGGAAAGTGATAAACATGTCTCCTTCCAGCTATTCAGGGGTTTCTTTCTCTTGTCCTTATGACAGGAAATTAAAAGGGACATGGAGAATGAGGAAACTTCTCACAACTCAATGTGAAAAACACATTAAACTTGGTTTGGGTTTTAAAGTTTAGTGATGCTCTATGATGTCTGTGAAGCTGACCAGTTTAAATTTCGCAATTTATGTAAGTCAGTATTGAAAACATCCACAAAGAAGACAAGACAGCGAGTTTTTTCTCCTCTTTTACAAACTGGATTCCAAAAAAGTTGGGACACTAAACAAATTGTGCATAAAAACTGAATGCAATGATGTGGAGATGGCAAATGTCAATATTTTATTCAGAATAGAACATAAATCACGGAACAAAAGTTGAAACTGAGAAAATTTATCATCTCAAGGGAAAAATATGGTGATTGAAAATGTCATGGTGTCAACAAATCCCAAAAAAGTTGGGACAAGGCCATTTTCACCACTGTGTGGCATCTCCCCTTCTTCTTACAACACTCAACAGACGTCTGGGGACCGAGGAGACCAGTTTATCAAGTTTAGCAATAGGAATGCTCTCCCATTCGTGTCTAATACAGGCCTCTAACTGTTCAATCGTCTTGGGCCTTCTTTGTCGCACCTTCCTCTTTATGATGCGCCAAATGTTCTCTATAGGTGAAAGATCTGGACTGCAGACTGGCCATTTCAGTACCCGGATCCTTCTCCTACGCAGTGATGATGTTGCGATTGATGCAGAATGTGGTCTGGCATTATCTTGTTGAAAAATGCAGGGTCTTCCCTGAAAGAGATGACGTCTGGATGGGAGCATATGTTGTTCTAGAACCTGAATATATTTTTCTGCATTGATGGTGCCTTTCCAGACATGCAAGCTGCCCATGCCACACGCACTCATGCAACCCCATACCATCAGAGACGCAGACTTCTGAACTGAGCGTTGATAACAACTTGGGTTGTCCTTGTCCTCCTTGGTCCGGATGACATGGCGTCCCACATTTCCAAAAAGAACTTCGAATCGTGACTCGTCTGTCCACAGAACAGTCTTCCATTTTGCCACACTCCATTTTACATGATCCCTGGCCCAGTGAAAACACCTGAGCTTGTGGATCTTGCTTAGAAATGGCTTCTTCTTTGCACTGTAGAGTTTCAGCTGGCAACGGCGGATGGCACGGTGGATTGTGTTCACTGACAATGGTTTCTGGAAGTATTCCTGAGCCCATTCTGTGATTTCCTTTACAGTAGCATTCCTGTTTGTGGTGCAGTGTCGTTTAAGGGCCCGGAGATCACGGGCATCCAGTATGGGTTTACGCCCTTGACCCTTACGCACAGAGATTGTTCCAGATTCTCTGAATCTTCGGATGATGTTATGCACAGTTGATGATGATAACTGCAAAATCTTTGCAATTTTTCGCTGGGTAACACCTTTCTGATATTGCTCCACTATCTTTCTGCGCAACATTGTGGGAATTGGTGATCCTCTACCCATCTTGGCTTCTAAGAGACACTGCCACTCTGAGAAGCTCTTTTTATACCCAATCATGTTGCCAATTAACCTAATTAGTGTTAATTGGTCTTCCAGCTCTTCGTTATGCTCAAATTTACTTTTTCCAGCCTCTTATTGCTACTTGTCCCAACTTTTTGGGGATTTGTTGACACCGTGAAATTTTGAATCAACATATTTTTCCTTAAAAATGATACATTTTCTCGGATTAAACTTTTGATCTGTCATCTACGTTCTATTCTGAATAAAATATTGACATTTGCCATCTCCACATCATTGCATTCAGTTTTTATTCACAATTTGTTTAGTGTCCCAACTTTTTTGGAATCCGGTTTGTACTCAGAGGTCTCATATTAAAAAAAACTCCTTTGTGAAACACATAAAAACAAGGATATCAATCATCATTATACTAGTTAATAATTTAAAAAACAAACTTGATTACACCGAAATGTTCAAATGAATTTCCATGCTGGCAAAGTGTAACTACAGCTGATTAAAATGATATTAATTCAGAGATAAATATTAAACAATTTAATTTTTAATTATGGAAACATCAAAATTTTATGTTTTTTGTGATGAGTGAAATATTACATTCAGTTTCATTTCTATATAGGATCATATATATGCATTTATACAGCCTATAAAATTATTTATATTACACTGCTTCAGGCTATTCAGGTCATTACAAAATAAATTCGCATTCACAAGCTCACAAAAAGATTATGGACAATAATTATTTGATCAGTTGATTTTAAAATAAACAATCACAATGTGTTTGAAGTGCAGACTCTTGCATTAACTGTAGAGGAATTACAGCCATTATTTACAGTGCCCCATTTTCAAAGATTAAAACCTTACATTTGGTAGTTTTTCACAGGTACACTTAAAATGATGTCCATAGTCAGGGGTGCACATAAGTTGTCCGCAGGTGCGCATTCGCTGTCAAAATAAAAGATGCGCACCAGATAAGAAGTTGCAACGCACGTTTGCATACATAGGATTTTCTGGAGGAGGACAGACATTTGTTTAGAACTCTTAAAGATGTCAAAAAAGCAAGCTCCTTTAAGCAATTACTTTGGTGTTCCTCCACCTCCAAAGAAATGTTTGAAGGAGTCCGAACCGCAAAAGAAGAGCATATTCTCGGAAAAGTGGTTGCAGGAGGTGAGCTGGCTTCAAACAAATGATGAACGCACAGAGGTGTGGTGCAGAATATGCCGTGAAAATCCCACAGTGCCTTTTATATGTACGCGAACGCGCATTGCAACTTCTTATCTGGTGCGCGTCTTTTATTTTGACAGCGAACGCGCACCTGCAAACCACTTATGTGCACCCCTGTCCATAGTGATGTCTATGCAAGGAGGTCATCCAAAAACTTTAGGAGTGGCAAAACCAACAATCTGGTACAGCGGCCAGTTCAGCAACACCAAAAGGCCCCAAAGACCCCAAAAAACAACTAAACCGTATGATAACAGAATTATTTTAGGCTTAACAAAATAACTTTATAACATCTAACCAAGTTAAGAACATTCTCAAGGAAGTAGGCACATCAATGTCAAGGTCAACAATTAAGAGACACCTTCATGAATGTAAATTCAGAGCCAAATTAGACTTATTTAAAGACACCCTGCCCAGTTCTTGAAAACAAATAAACACAAAAGAAGTCTTTGAACTAGAAGATTAACTTGTACCAAAATGACTGTGTAAGAGAACAGTATGGATAAGGAAAGAAATAGTTCACGATCTATACCATACACCATTATCTGTTAAACAGTGTGGAAGCAATGTTATGTTATGGGTGTCTATGAATGTCAATTTGATTCAGTTAATTTCAATTGTATTTATAAAGCTGTGTTTATTGAAGATGTGAAAGCTGCTAAAAAATAGCAGGATGAATTCTAAAGTGTCAGCTAAATGCTGCAAAACTGATCTGACAGTGCCTCACAGTGCAAATGGGTAATGACTGAAAGCATACTGTGAAAGCTACCCAAAAGTTCCTCAACACAACGCAATGGGATATTCCTCAATGGCCAAGTCAGTCACCTGATCTCAACCCAATAAAACATGATTTTTAGTTACTGAAGACAAAATTGAATGTTGTTTGGCCTAAGACACGCTGTGTACAGAGGAAAAATTAGAAAAAGAAGTTTCTCATTGTCCAAAAATGTATGGACCTAGCTGTAATTAGAAAATAGTCCAAACATCATTAACAAGAATAATGTCAAGTATAAATAAACTCCAGCCAACTCTGCCTCTCTTCAAAGAGAAACAAATATTTGGCAAAGCGCACACGCTGTGTTAGACACAAATCATGCGAACGCTGAATTCCTCCACCACTAAATGGACTGTGTGACAAATGCACAAGCCTGACATCACTTCAAACATTCACTAAAAAGAAATAGTCACAAGAAAAGTGAAATGTTGACATAATTATATTAAATATATATATAAATTGTTATGGTTATTTTGGTTTTATCCATAGTGTTCAAGCTCTTTGTGAAGCTGTGCAGCATTATGTTTATAATAGCTCTTATCAAACACTGGAGAGCACTAGGAAATAATTTAACAGTATCGGGGAACACAGACAAACAGTTAACTGATACCAAATTAAGATGCTGAAAGCAAGATAAATATAAATTCAGGTTATAAAAGTTTTGTATACGTAAGATTTTTTATTTTTATTTTGTGTGACGTTTTGGATGTTTTAAACATTATAATTTCCAGCACAGAGGCAGATTATATATGATTACTTACTAAACAGCGCGACCTTTCTTTCTACTTCTTTATTCTTCTAGACTGCTGTGATTTTGAGTTAAATGTAATCTACCAAATGTTAAGCAACTCTTAAAGATTGAGCAAGCTTGTGTGGCATAGGTTTTTATTGGAGATGATCATAACGATTAGGGTGTTTATATTCTCATGAATGACTAATCAGAGAGTCCCTAATTGTCAATTAGGTAAATAGGACTCAGTTCTGGAGTAAGGGTGATTTTGTTTTTTCATAAAGAATAAAAATATCTGTTACAGGCAGTCTAAATATGTGAATCAAGTCAAGTATCTCATCTCCCAAAAAGTTTTGTCTTATTATGGTCGTCTTATACCTGCTAATTACTCCCACTGCATATAGTCGTTTCTGACGACATATAATATTTGCAATTAGAATTACATTAACACATCCTTTTTTATGTCGTTAACCAGGGTTTTTTGTCTTTTGTCTAATACTTATCAGTTATGACATCATTCCTCTGGGTACCAGCATTGCCAAAACAATATCTGGTAGGGAAAAAACACAAGCAGTCACAGCCAAACCGATCATACCACATTTTTCTGAAATCCTGGATCAGCTTTGAAAAAAGAAAATTCTGTTTCTCAGTGATATCCATCAATTACACCAATTGCTATAGGGAAGTTATAAAAGCATGTTTCCACAGTTAATGAGTAATCATTTCAAATAATAGGATTATGTTTTTGTCATAATCAAGCTGCCCAACTGGTTGTAAAGCCTGTCAGATTTCAAAAACTGACTTAGTGAATGCAATGTTATAGAAGAAATGCCTAAAGCTATAAAACAAATACCATGGATATAATAAAACATTTAGAGATGATTGCACCCACAACCAGTGTGTAGTACAGATCCAAGATGTGGTTAAAATAAACAGCTGAACAACTGATGAAATAAAATCCCTGGCCACTTTCTTAGGTACATTGTGCTAGTACAGGGTTGGACTCCCTTTTGCCTTCAGAACTGCTTTAATTCTTCATGGCACAGATTCAGATTTAACAAGGTTATAGAAAATATTCCTCAGAAATTTTGGTATGTATTGACATGATAGCATTAGAGAGTTGCTGCAGATTTGCTGCATGCAAATCAGTGATGACAATCTCCCGTTCTACCACATCCCAAATCTTCTCTATTGGAATGAGATGTGATGACTGTGGAGGCTATTTGAGTGCTATGAACTCAGGGTCATGTTCATGTTTGAGATGATTTGAAGTTTGTGACACGGTGCATTATGCTGCTGGAAGCAGCCATCAATGGATGGGTACATGGTCAGTAAAGGATGGACAGGGTCAGCAACAATACTCAGGTAAGCTGCAACAATTACACAATGCTCAAGTGCTACTAAGGGACATGAAATGTATCAAGAAAATCACTCTTCTGCTGCTGTTGCCAATCTGCTTCAAGGTTTTATGTGTTGTGCATTCAGAGATGCTCTTGTGTACACTTTGGTTGTAACAAGTGGTTATTTGAGTTACTATTGCTTTCCTACTAGCTCAAAGCAGTCTGGACATTCTCCTCTGACCTCTGATCAACAAGGCATTTTCACTCAGAGTACTTCTGCTCACTGGAAATTTTCTCTTTTTTGGACCAGAGGTGGTTGTGTGGGAAAAATCCAGTAGATCAGCAGTTTCTAAAATATTCAGACCAATCTGACTGGCACCAACAAACATGGCACATTTGAAGTCGCTTAACTCACCTTTCTTGCCCATTCTGATGCTCAGCCTAACACCTGTTCCCATAGTGCATCTGTCACGTAATCCTTTCGCTCTTCATATTTCTCTAAATGGCTGGTGCAGCATTATCTAAGCAGTTCACAGCCCAACAGTTGTACTATAATACATACTGGCATTTACCTCAACATCTCCTATATTTAGCGCACTTACACTGTGTTTTAGAAGTGTGCACAGTTGCACACCTTGTTGCGTCACCCTGCACCACTCTTCTGGAGGCTTTCTGCTTGCTGTGCAGCGTGTGTGTTTGACAGCTTGCTGAAACAAAATACATCTGATGCACAAGTGTTTGCAACCTTCAATTAACACCTGGGAAACATGAAGGCGATAAAAGTAGATAGGGATTTTAGGGATGAAGACAAGGATAATCTAGTTTAGGAAAACTTTGATCTTACTTTTGCAGTTTTGGCAAAGTGTTTTGTCAGTAATATTAGCATCTGCTCAATGTCATAACTGTTTACTAAAGTAAAGGCATACTTTTATCTGCATATACTCAAGAGTATAGGAAAAGAAACAAGCTTATATAAAGCTCATCTACTGCAATGTGCCTTCCATTATTCTACCACAATATACAGTGAAGTGAAAAAGTGTTTACCCCTGCAAACACTTTATAAAGCCTTTTCTAAAGCTGTGGGATTCCAGCAAACCACCATCAGAGTCATTATCCACAAATGGTAAAAAAGACAGAACAGTGGTGAACCTTCCCAGGAGTGGCCAGCCAACGAAAAACACCACAAGAGCACAGCGACAACTCATCCAAGAGATCACAAAAGACCAAACATCCAAACAACATGACTACACCATAAGAAAGAGACTGGGCAAAAATGGCCTATATGGCAGAGTTCCAAGATCAAAACCACTACTGAGCAAAACTAACATAAAGGCTCGACTCAGTTTTGCTAGAAAACTCTTTGATGATCCCAAAGACTTTTGAGAAAATATAGATGAGACAAAAGCTGAACTTTTTGGAGGGTGTGGGTCCCATTACATCTGGTGTAAAAGTAACACAGCATTTCAGAAAAAGAACATCATACCAACAATAAAATATTGTAGTGGTAGCAATTCCACCACTGAATGGCTTAAAGCATTTGGGCTACAGCAGCAGAAGACCACACCAGGTGCCACTGTCAGCTAAAGACAGTAAACTGAGGCCATAGTTCCCATGGGCCCACCAATATTAGACAAATTAGATGTGGTCTAAGTCTCGATTTCTTCTGTCACAAATATCAAATAATCTCTAACTCAAATGTTCTCCACAGTCACTAGATCTCAATCCCACAGAGCACCTTTGGGATGAATTTGAATGGGTGATTCTTATCATGAATGTAAATGTAATGCTGATAAATCTGCAACAACTGTGTGATGCTATCATGTCAACATGGACCAAAATCTCTTAAGAGTGTTTACAGTATTTTGTTTTATCTGTACCCAAAATAATAATAATAATAATTAAAAAAGGCAGAAGGCAAAAGGGCGTCCAGCCTTGTTCTAATAAGGTTTCACATCGTGGACGTCTTCTGGTGTGGGTGCAATAATCTCAGATTTTTTTATTGAGATATATCTTTTGGACATTGCCTCCTTTGTTCACCCATTTTTCTTTATCTTTTTAGTTTAATTCCTTTTTCTTATTCCAATGACCTGCCAATGGATTTGTGTGCAATCCACAGTAAGGGCTAATGGTAAAAATGAGAGGAAGTCTACAGATATTGGTCAAATAAGGTAGAGTCATTGTGTTTATTGTACATGGACAAATTATGGTTCACTGTTGGGCAATATAACTCCCCAGAGAGCCATTTTGAGTTGGGAATAACCCTGTAGTAGTTAATCAGTTAACCACTATGGGTGATGCAGTGATGGTGTCACAGTTAATATTAAAGATTTTCTTGTTTAATTATCCAGCTTTTGTTTAAGAGGGGATATGTTGAAATGTTTTAATATTTATTTACTTAGACAACAATACAGTGGTGTGAAAAAGTGTTTGCCCCTTCCTGATTTCCTTTTTTTTTTTGTATGTTTGTCACAATTAAATGTTCAGATCACCAAACAAATTTAAATATTAGACAAAGAGAAAACAAGTAAATACAAAATGCAGTTTCTAAATGAAGGTGTTTATGATTAAGGGGGAAACAATCCAATGCCTCATGGCCCTCTGTGAAAAAGTGACTGTCCCCTAAACCTAACAGCTGTTTAGGTCACCCATGGGAGCTACCACTGCAATCAAGTATTTGTGATATGTTGCAATCATTCTTTTGCAGCGCTGTGGAGGAATTTTGGCCCAATCATCTTTGCAGAATTGTTGTAATTCAACCACATTGGAGGGTTTTCAAGCATGAAAGCCCTTTTTAAGGTCATGCCACAGCATCTCAACTGATTCAGGTCAGGACTTTGACTAGGCCCCTCCAAAGTCTTTCTTTTGGTTTTCTTAAGGCTGGACATGTTATGCATTCAGAGATGCTCTTTTACAAAACCTGGTTGTAATGAGTGATTATCTTCCTATCAGTTTGAAGCACTCTGGCCACTTTCTTCTGACTTCTGATAATAAGACCTCTTTGCTCACTGGATGTTTTATCTTTTTTTGACCAATCCATGTTAACCGTATAGATGGTTGTGTGGGAAAATCCCAGTACATCAGCAGCTTCTGAAATATTCAAACCAGCTCATCTGGCACCACCAACAATGTCACATTCAAAGTCACTAAAATCACCTTTCTACCTGATTCTGATGCTTGGTCAGAAGCTCAATGAGTCATCGTAACAATGTCTACGTGACCATATGCAGGCATATGATTGCCGGCATGGGATGCATGCTTTGAAGGACAAATCAGATCTTTTGCATTTTATGTGTAAGACTTGTGCGTAGTTGTGCTGAGTAAAATATAAGCTGCATAATTAAACATTTTAGACACCACAGTGAGCAAAAGTAATGATTCCTTTAAAGTACTCCATGTCAAATAAAACTATTTTATTATCATTACCATGGAGTCCCCTTTTAAACATCTGGCATAAAGCACATCCCATTGGTAAACTAAATCTACACAACAAACGTGTGACATTTCAGCACATAGAATTTGCAAATAGTTCACCCTGAGTTTAAACGTAATTCCAGTTAATTTGTTATGCGTTATTGACATTAAGGGGCCTAATACTTAGTATCATTATAAACCTTGGGGAAAGAAAGGGTGGATAATTCAATTTAATTTGGGAAACAATGACGGCCTTTGCTTCCACCTTCTGTTCTATTGAATGCTTGAAGATTCTACACGAGGACGTAGCCAGTGGGGCTGCTCCAGCCACAGAAAGAGCTGGACATCAATTCATCCATTATCCATCCACTATCCACACTGAAATATTGTGAAAGACCCTGATCAACAATGGCATTGCAGTTTTCTACTCAAGAATGTTAATTCATGTATAATACATGTGGTTAAGAACATAATTTCTGAGAATAAATAAGATGAAAATATCCCTCAAGTGTCACTTGAATAACCATTATTCCTAAATATTAGCACCATTAATATCTTATAGCTATCCATCTATCTATACATATAATATATAAAGCTCTTTTTATAGACCAAGCTGAACTGAACATGACTAAAATAATGTAATATCAGTGAAGTGCCCCATTCAGATACCCGTTATGCATCATCATCAGAGTCATAAATCTAATGAGGCAGAATAGCTTGTAGCCATTTTTGTGCAGCTGCATGAACACTTTTGACGATTGTGAGAATATTTACCTGAAATGCATTAATTCCTTCCACTTCCCACCCAAATACTATTCATACAGTCAGGTCATTTACATTTTTACAGAAGGCAGCAGATTTCTTTTTTCTTCCAACAGCTTTGCATTTGCTGGTATTTAGAGCAGTTCTGTAAGGTTTTGTCTTCATTGTAGAAGAGCCCGCAGTTGCTTATGAAATAATATTCCAAACTTTGGATTTGAAGGGTGGGAAAGTATGTATCCTTTATGCTGAACTGAAAGAGTTCAGCTCTACATTATACAGTAAAATAACTGTATCAGTAACTGTTTCCTCTCCATGTCTTATGGTATACATTTGTGGTCTTTGGAATCTTTTTTCCATCTTTCGACTCACTGGAGAATATTAAGTTCTTAGAAGTATGTAGCTGCCTGCGCGCTGACACTCCTCAATTTTCTGATTTATTCATTCTAATTGAATCATATATTTAGATGATGCCAGCAGAAAATCTGTGGCCTTCTACAAGCCGTGGAATATGATTAGAAGTTGTAAGAGGGATCTTGATCAATATTTTTGTTTTTAATTTATAACATTAAAAACATATTTAGTTTTACGCTGATAACAATGCTGAGAGTGTCAATCACTACAACAATGGTGCAGTTTGCTGCTCTTTAAAACTAGTCCCTGACAAGTGTGTCCAACAATGCAAAAAACAAAACAAAAAGATTATTAATGAATTAACATGTCTTTGTGGGAGTGCACAGTAGTAGACTCATACAGGGTGTTTAGTAATAATTCTACTCCATCTGGTATGTTGATACCTTAAGGTTTTTTGCTGCTGTTGTATTTTCTTGTTATACTTTTTTTCCACAATATATAAATGTACTTTGTCAAAGGCAAATGCTCATATTAAACATGGACAAAGTTTAAAATGTTAAAGGTTAGAAGGTGTACAAGTTCTCCATGTGAACCCAAATCTCACAAAACGTCCAGACTGCTCTAAATGTTCAATTTAAGACAGATTTTTCTAGAGAGGAGATATCCTAAATGTGGTAAGCACAGACGCCCCACTCTCCTGCAGTTTAAATCTTTTATTTGAAAGAGGAATCAGAAGATATCTGGCTTAGAATGCAGGTGATCTTAAAGGGAAGTGAGCCAAAAGTGAGCTAGTTTCAGACGGTGAATGAATGACACTACCACAAGGCCCAATTTAAGTTAAATAGGATATTTTATATATAGAATAGGTATTTTAAGACTGCTATGACTACTATGACCCAACAACCTACTTAAGTACAGACCAAGACCAAGATTGCCAACATTTGGCAATCAGTATAATAGATACCCTCAAGCAAGATGTGGTAAGATGTATGGCAGCATTTATATTGATGTTGTGTTACATAATCCCTGGCATGTTGTTGTGCCAATGTTTGCAGCTCTAGTTCTTAGTGGCACGATCCAACTCACACAACTACTCCCCACTGTTACCTACACATAACCGGGCAAACAGTAAATCATTTTTTAAGCCTTAAAAGGTGTATATTAACTTTAACTTGAGAAATGATTCCCTTCAAAGCTGCTAGACTCCACTGACAAAAAAAGTATATTATTTTTGTAGAACACAGGAATTTCTGGTCTGATTAGCAACTTCTATATTTTGTAAGGTAAAATTGCAATGCACGTCTGGTGGCTTTAAAGATAAAATGCCCTTTGACTCCCAGTCAGAAAGGGTTGTCTGCCAGACAGGTAAGGCATTGAAAACATAAATATAGCTTTACCTGAATTGATAATCCAGCTTGGGGCCGTGCACACCGCTATAGGTAATGCACTGGCAATGAGTAAGTACATCATATAACCCCACTTCAGATAAAATGAACTGAGTGAAAACAGCTTACCTTTATCAGAATAAAATCTGTCAAATTTTCAAGTTTTCCTAAAAAATATAATAGCTGCTAACTCAGAACCCTACTGCTTTTAAATATGACCCATAATTTTTTTTTTGAATAATTTGCATTGTATGTCATTCTGTTCAGCCTTTTCTAATAAAAGTGCTTGTTATGTCACACATGTACTTTGCTTTTTAAGAGAACGTTAACCCATTTTGAAGAAAACTAACACATACTGTGGATTGCCATTCAGCTTAACAATACAGAGACGATTGATTTTTATGATTTTTAGTCCACATCGCCCAGCTTAGCCATCAAAGTGACAGCTGAGCTGTGACAGTAACTGTGGTTGAGACAGTGAGAAAAGCAGCGAGTGATGAGTTTAACAGCTTGTTCAAAAAAACAAAATGGATTTTGTTGAAAGACAACAGCTGCACTCACTTTGTTTATTGAAGGCTGACAATATTGTCGAAAAAGGACTAATTTCTCTCACAAAATGAAGGCGTAAACAGTGCTATCCCATGCTAATGGTGATTGGCATTCTTCTTTAGTGCTAATAAATTGATAAATAAATAAGAGCTTAGTATAAAATTGACAATGGAACCAAATACAAACCCATTATGCTATTAGGGCACCCAAAACCCAATTCACTTTCTATGATATAAAAAAAATGTAAGATTGCCATTTCTGCAGTGGTTTGCAGTAAGGTTCATATCTTCCAGCTGACTGAGGCTTTTCTGTGTAGAGTTAGAATTACATGTTGTCCCTGTGTCTCCCTGTGGATTCTCTTTGGGCATCCTGGCTTCTTCCAAAATACTTTTTTTTTTTTTTTTAATTGGTGACTCTAAATTGGCCGCAAGTGTAAACGGTTGTCTGTCTCTCTGGTAGAAATGTGAGAGACAGGTGACCTGTCCAGGATTGTCCCTGCCTCTCACCCTGCGGCAGGTGGGATATAATAAGCGCATAAGAAAATGGATGGATGGACATAACAATTATCATTATTCTGTAAGAAACGAGATGCATGAAGATTCATGAAAAATAAAATGCAGTTTAATGGTATTAATGCAACATTAATCAAAATCAAATTGTGGGAAACTTCAAGGTTCCTATTCTAAGCACTCCCAGCCACATGGGGCAAATATTGCCTGAGCTGAAGCAACTCAAAAGATACTGGTCAGAACTGATCAGACGGGCACACTTTGTGAATACTTAACATTCACTACAAGTTAATTGCTTCACTGATGCTATTTTGTCCACACAGAGGCTGGCATTGAATACAATGAGAGAAGCAACTGAAACATAGAGGCGGCTGTGTTTATACAAATTCCAGTTTGTTGAAATTAGGCATCAAGAAATAATTGTTTAAAGCATGTGCAGTTTATGGTTACTCATGTTACAAAGTCCATGCTAATAGAAAGGTTTGAAGGTTTATCTGTTGGTATATTTTCTGGTGTATTTTTTTTTTTAAACAAAAACAAACACTTTTATAAAGACACCCTTTGTATTTCTATTTTTTCCTCCAGCAGGGACATTTTTTTCATTTCATTCCAATATTAACACTTGAGTGTGACACAAGGCTGTCTCGGGGTAGTTTCCACCATGTGTACATTATATCAGCACAGGCTGGCAAGGCTTGACTGGGGCCCGTATGCAGGAAATGCAGCATCTCAGCCAGAGGCAGTTTTCATGGGAGTATGTGTTCCCAGATCTCTTCATCATCTAGAGCGTGGTAGACGTGTGTGTAATGGTCTTTCTCATGCCTCACTGCAGACTGCCTTCAGTCTGAGAAAACTACATACAGATTTGGAAGACGGGAGGGTTGACAAACACTCCTTTACAATTCCTGGCTGGTCCAGTGGCCTTTTCACTAATAGATGCCCAGGCTGTACCTAAGCACGTACGCATGTACCCATATCACTCGTGTGTGTGTGTATACTGGAGTATATGCACAAAAGAAGGGCTCACAGAGTAAGTTTGGAGCTTTTCTTCACTGTTTGGCATCTGTCAACTTCAGAGTCAGGGTGACAATCAGTATGGGTCAAGCCAAATTGCCAGTTGTCCAAGATGTCTTGAAAATAAGTGTGCCTAAATAATCACTCACTCAACCATTCCCTAGCAGGATTGGGAGAAACACTGGCTCTTTTATGTTTAGAGTTTGATAAGTCCAATTTCATGAGTTTCAGATGTCTCCTTGAAAAAAAGTGCCATAACAAGATTCGACTTCTCTCTTCACTATGGTCAATCTAACGTTACAGCATCTTGGCAATCGATTTGTGCTGCTCAGCCAAGCTGCTTGATAAGAAGTGCTCAGACTTCCCATAGACAACTGATTACGTTTTGTGGCCAATGCCCACAGAACATGGTCTCTTTCTTGCTTGACATCAGTCTATTACAGCCATCATCAGTAAGCAGCTGTAATCACCAACATAGGTGTTGTGGGAACGATAAGGATGAAAAGAGCCACCAAAGACAGGTTCTGAACACTGAAGATCAATACATCAACTAACAACATCGACCTCATGCCTGTCAACAGTATTAGGGAAGGGTGTGACATGGAGCTCTCAAGATAAACTGGCATATGTGACTATGAGTGTTTCAACTATACCAGGATGTTTCTCTATCTAAAGCACTTGATGCACACCAGGCTGCTGACCACCAGTCAGAGTTTGGCATTATGAAAGTTTACCGAAAAGATTTTTTTGCAACGGTTACGCTAGCTAATGCATGATTATTAGCCTACTGTTACCATCTGAACACATGAACAACTATTTGTTAATAAAACTCCACCATTTCCCAAAGAATTTGGTTATTTGAGGCAATAGTTAGGTGCAAAAGGAGGTATTATTCATTTTAAATTAATCATTTAACTAGACTATTTGTAACAATAAATAACAGCACAGGGATTAATGTAGCTGCCTCTCCAGTAAATGAACAAAATCAGACTGCACAATGTTAGACTGCAGCTGTAGTCGCTGTTCTCCTGTGCAGCTTCAGTGAGTTCAATGTAGCAGTACATGTACCAGTTATCCACATGTTCAGGTTCTGAGTTTGCTGACCTCATAGCTCATCTCTGCTTCTTCTGCTCATCTCCAGAGCAGAAGAACTATCGACCGCAACTATGTTTCCTCACAGTGGAGATTGAGTCTGACCGACTGAAACGGGGATACATAAAAGACCATTTCTTTCTCTAAAAGATACAATACACTGGATCTATGCCCTAGGGCTACTTATTGGACCTCAAACTCACCATGTTTACTTTTTGTGGACCAGAAATGTACAAAGGTGGAGTCTTTAAAAAAAAATAAAAAGTGTTCAAAAGACTCTTATAAAACCCTATTTCATAAGTATGCCTCTACTACTTCCATAGGTTCTGCTAAACAAATGCATTTGACTAATTGGATCATCAGCAAGTGTGAGCACCTCTAAAAAGCAGAATGCCAAGGAAGAGAGACAGCAGCAATGATCCGAAGCAACTGTTGCTGCCCATCAATCTGGAAAGGGTTAGAAGGTCATTTCCAAACAATTCTATATCCAAAATTCCTTAGTGAAAATGATTATTCACAAATGGAAAAGATTCAAAACACTTGCTTCCAAGGAGTTGACATAACAATAAATTCACCCCAAGGTCAGTACACACAAAACTCTGAGAAACTGCAAAAAATCCAAGAGTTGCAGGATTGACTCTTCTCTCTAAAACCTGGACACTTTGCAATCATTGAGTTAACAGTGAGCTTCTTTGTATGACAAAATATTCTAGAGTCAAATGTGAGGTCATCTGTCCAACAGCTAAAGCATGTGCAAAGCTGGGACAATGATCCCAAGCACAGCAGCATTTAAGAGCTAAGGTGTTGCAATGGCCCAGACCTCAAACTGATTGAATTGATATGGTGCGACCTAAAGAGAGCTGTGTATAAATGAATGCCCCTAAAACCTCCATGAACTGAAGCAGCATTCTAAAGAGTGGGCTAACATTCCTCCACAATATGATACTGATAAAGTCATATAGGCCTCTCGGCCTGGGGCTCGGTCACTCTGGCACAGCTGGCTGCCGGCGGAGCTCAAGGGGGCGTCACTGCAACCCCCCCTGGCTTCTGCTCTATGGCTGCTGAGTGACCCCCTCATCTGGGGCTCTCCTTAGCTCTTTCCAGGAGAGTGGCACGGTTGCCCCTCCGTTGGTCTTCCTTGGTCTCTTGTGCTCTGAGGGTCTCTGGATGTCTGGAGCCTGGATCTCCTCCATACCTGCTTCATGCCCTGGACAGGGCTATGGCCCCCCACACCCTCTAGCAGATCATTACATGAAGGAACCTTTTAAATACAAGTGCGCTCATGCTCACAGGTGTACACACGGGTGCTCACAGACACAAACTACACCCTTTTTGGCTCCTACCTCAAAGCACACTGTGCGCTGTCAAACCTACCTGCTGCACAATAATATTCAATATTTAGTATTTACTGTTATATTCACATAGATCATCACGATGATGTTGTTTATTATATTGCTCTCTTTTTTTGCTTGTTTTCTCTTTTTTCTTTCTCAACAGGTGATCCAGGTGATTGATATATGTATTGTTTGTCTGTTTGTTTTGTTTGTTTTTGTTTTTTGCCCTTTATCACCGTTCCTCTTCCCCGCTGTTTTTCTTTCCCTCTTTCTTTCTCCCTTTTCTTTCCCCCAGTCATGTCTGTCCCGTGTGTAGCAATAAAAGGTCAATCAAATGGACCAATACGGCAAGGCCGGGATGGTCCATTTGGTAAAGTAAATCCATTGGGCATCTTTCTTGGCCTTTAGACAATAATTCTGATGGCAAAAGAACCAAACGGGACAGGTGGGAAAAAAAAAAAAAAAAAGATAAAGTCATACAGAAAACCGTTACTTCAAGTCACTGATCCTAAAGCTGATTTTACAAAACAAGTGTTTTGTTTTGTTTTTACATTTTTTTAACTTACTCTTTGAGTCAAATCTGATCCAATTTAACATCTGACAGCAATAAAAGACAAAAAAAAAAAACATTCTAAAGACTTTTCCAAAAGTGACCCGAAATACATAAAAATAAAAATATTTAACAATTGTATATTTTAATATAGGAGCTACAGATTTGTGTACATTGAGGCTGCTCCATGCCAAATTTGAAAAACTTCTGTTCAGAGTGGGGGCAAATCAAGGAAAGTTGAGGTTTTAGGGAATCTTATCTTGATCATTCTCTGTGTGCGTTTGTTTTAGTGTGCGTCTTTTATGAATCTGTGGTGACAGAGTTCAAGGGGAGCTTTGACACTGTCACAAGTGCTCTCTGTGTTCCCAGTTTTTCACACATTTGTCCAGATTCCTACAGAGAAAGGCAGCTGCTGGTGTTCGAATGGTACTTTGTGAATCTTGAAACAATGAAGAAGTACCAGAGAACAGGTATGATCTATGGATCTATTGTGCACATAAGGAATAAAGGTAATACAGAGGTCTGAGGGTGCCTTTATTCAGATACAATGTCTGTAACAGGGCAGTACGGTGGTGAAAAGTTTATAAAACCTAAATTTTGTAGAAGGTTTGTAAGACCTAAAAAAAAAAAAAGTTTTTTAAAAAATACACTTTTATTGCGCTCTGAACCAATGAATGATGTATCATCCATTTCTTAATGTCAGATAGGCTACTTATACGCTCTAAAGAGAGATGTAGTTCTGAATTCAGTGTAGACAGTTATTAAGAGGGAATTCTTGGTCTGGGTTAGCATCTCTCACTCTCTTTGCCTCACAAAAAGCTTTGTGGGGGGACGTGTGTGACATGTTAGCAATATGTGAAATGGTAAGTGAATCCATGGTTTTGTAAACTAAGGCATTTAATACATTATTAATTTTTTTCTTTTTTCAAAAAAAATAATCGTTTCTACACTGCTATTTTGTTAGATATTTATAATGTATGATTTTTAAGAGCATTTTGAAATGAAGCATTTTGGTTTGTGTTTTGGTGAAACCACTTTTCTGCTTTTGTCTGATTTTCCCTAATTTTTCAAAACAACTTTTGTAACATTGAGTAGAAGTGGGTTCTCTTTCCTTGATATGAGCATGGCTGATGAGCTTTGGAAACGCTACAGTAAATCTTTTACTCTATTTGTCTTGGTGTATGCTCAATCATCCAGGTAAGTAAATCCCAAAAGGTTGATTCTGTTCATCTGAATGTAGCGTTTTCAACTCTCTGTGAATGGTACTCACAGCCATTGATCAACAACTACTGATCAAAGCCCACTGATCAAAGACCATTGATTATTGATCAAAGACCATTGATCAATTGCCATGAGTACCATTCACAGAGAGTTGGGGAATGGCTGCAATCACAGCATTGTAAGATGTTGAAAGATGTCCAGTCCTCGAATCAGAGATGGACTTTCTTTTTTAACGTAAATGGCCTACTTGACTCCATGCTCAAACCAGCGTTACTCCCTGTCCAGGATGTGTACATCCTCATCACTTAAAGAGTGTCCACTGGCCTGTAGGTGTAAACCGACTGCGGAGTCCTGGCCTGACGAGTTAGCTCTTCTGTGTTGTGTCATCCGTTTAGCCAGAGGTTCCCAAAAAATTTTCTGAAAATGCTACATCCAGATGAACAGAATCAACTTTTTGAGATTTCCTTACCTGAATGATTGAGCATGCTGTAAGACAATTAGCCAGAGGTTGCTTGCTTTCCCCGATGTATAAATCATGGCAATCCTTCTGGCACCTAACAGCGAACACTACATTACTCTGTTTGTGCTGGGGGGACCTGATCCTTGGGGTAGATCAGTTTTTGGCGCAACGTGTTTGGGGTTTGAAAGCCACAGAGATGCAGTGTTTAGAACGGATCTCAGCTGTTCCGATACTCCTGACACATAAGAGATCACAGTTTTTGCTTAGGCAGCAGAGCTGAAAAATGTATTCTTTATAAAGTTGGGTAAACTTGTAATCAGCTGAGACTGAAGTAGTTACTTGGATGAGTGACGAAATTTTTCACTGACAACTACATCCAGATGAAAAGAATCAACTTTTTGTGACTTCTACTCTATAATTTTTTTAACCTTAAAAGCAAGGAACAATAATGTTTTAAAGGTTGGATAGCAATTTAAGCCTGATAATTATTTTTATCATCCAATATGTACAAAACAATAAAATGGATTATTTCTAATAACTAAGAAAAGTAAACAGTATTCATATCTGAAAGCCAGGGTTTGTTTTTGTTTTTTTTACCATTTTAAAATTTAAAAAAAAAAATTAAAAAAACAAACAAACTTTGGTCTCCTTAACAGGAACCTTAATCGCATTAATACAGTGTCATTATCAAAAAAGAATTTGTATTGCAAATGAATATAAAGTCACATTTTATACTCCAAATGGTGCTGAATTCTGGGGAATCTGTCAGACAGAAGGTAGAGAGGCTCATCTGCTAATCCAAAGGTCAGTAGGTTCGATCTCTGGGTGACTGTGGCTTGTAGTGCGAACGATTTAAGTGGTGTACAATACTAGAAAAGCACTAAATAGACTTCAGTCTATTTACCATTCCATTTAATTACATAAAATTTTCTACTACAACGCAACATAGGGCTTAAAACAAACTGTGTTTATTTAAAATTTGCATTGAAACATTTATGGCAACCACTGGCAAAAGAATGTAATCAAAAAAATGTAATCAACGCATGCACTGAACTGTCTATAGAAGCTGTGGTAATCTGAGAAATTTCTATGCATTTTTCTTTCTTTGGGTTAAGGTTAGGTTCTCCTTTCTTGTCGAAAATGCAAATTATCCTGAGACCTGAAGGACTGCGGGAAAATAGTTTTAATTACAACTGCTTATCCCTATGAAGGGTCCTTTGAGGAAAAGAGTTGGCATTAAGCATAAGGCAGTCACAAGGCTTGCACAAAAAACTGACAGACAGTCCCAACTATGGGCAATTTAGAAACTCCTTACTGACCTGCATGTGTTTGAACAGCAGGAGGAAACTGGAGCATCAGGAAGAAGCTCACTCTAGCATAAGCTGAGCACACAGAAACCAGGCAATAAGAAGTGGAATGCAGTTATCCACACAGTATAAAACACTAAATACCTTTACAAGTTAAATTTGCCTGAAAATAAGGTTGAAAATTCTCATGTTTAGGCTGTGTGAACGATTACATCTTTTGCACAAGTTAAAAAGTCTAAAAAAAAATAAAACCAACAGTATACTGTAAAAAAAAATTCAGACAAGTAAAAAGTTTAAATATATGTATAAATACCTGAATACAATGATAAATCTAATATATAGACAGAGTACACAAAAGAAAAAATTTCAAACCTAGTTTTTAATGGACTAAAGTAAACTGGAATTCCCACAGCTACAGTGTGAACATTTCACTTTCATGCTGAAAAATTATTCAAGCTCAACAGTGTAAATCACTCTTGAGCTCTGACACTCTTATTAGCAAAGCTCAGAGTACAAAACACTTAGGAACCTGCTTCCCATTTTTCATCAGTTTAAAAATCAAAAACTCGAAGGCACTCTCTTTTAAATAACAATTAATTGCCTTTTTTGTTTGGCACAGTTATGTTTAACCTAAAAACCTCTGTCAGGGAGTTAATACTCTAACTCCTTTGGTGTTGGGGTGTTTGTTTGTTGGTCTGTTTTTGTGTTTTCAGTTTTTTGAGTCTACAGATGCGTATCCTTGTATCCTCCGTGTATCCTCCTACTCAAATGTTTTTCAAGGCTGCATCAACTCTTACTATCTATTGTTAATTCTATGACTCAAATTGATGATGATGTTTGTGTTAAAAACACAGCAGACTGAGTCTTTTAGTGCCACTAACTCCCCCAGAGTCTGAAGCTTACAAGAGTCAGCTGATCATATCAAGACACGCAATGCTCAGATAAACTGCAAAAAACCCAAGAGCTACATCTCAGACCACAGGCTTCAGTCAGCATGTTAAATGTTAAAGTTCATGACAGTACATTTAGAAAGAGACTAAACAAGTATGGCTTGTTTGGAAGGGTTGCCATGAGAAAGCCACTTTTCTATTAAAAACAAAAAGCATGGCAGCAAAGTTGCATCTGAATAGACATCTGGAACAAAATCCTTTGGACAGATGAGACCAAAGTGGAGATGTTTGGTGGAAGCCAAACACACGCAGTTCAGCACCAACACCTTATACCAGCTGTCAGCCACAGTGGTGGAGGGTTGATGAACTTCTTGGGAGCCAGAGAACCTGGACACTTTGCAGTCACTGAGTCAACCATGAACTCCTCTGTATACAAAACGTATTCTAGAGTCAAATGTGAGGCCATCTCTCCACCAGCTAAAAGTGGCTGAAACTGGGTCATGCAACAGGACAGTGATCCCAGTCCCACCAGCAAATCTATAACAGAATGGATGAAAAAGAGAAGAATCAAGCTGTTATAAAGACCCAGTCAAATTTCAGGCCTCAACAAGAGTGTAATGCTGTGACAAGACAGCTGTGCATAAATGCCCACAAATCTCCTTCCTCTTTTCCACTAGTAGCTACTCTGCTCAGCTCAACTCAACTTGGTTTTTTAGGGTTTTCTATTATGTGGTAGCACCTGGTACCAGGTACATGAGTCATGAAAGCAGCTCCTTCACAAAAATCAAAAATGTCAGTTCTGAAACCCAGCAACAAGGGAAATGGCAGCACAAAAATCAACGCTGTGGTTCCCGAATAAGACAAAAAACCAAAGACCGAGCAGCAGGTATGCCATTGTATCAACGTCCTCCATTACTGTGTTGTGTTTGTGTTGCATACAAATGACATCATGGGACTTTTCGGCTACATTGCAATAACAACCCCACACACATCGAGGATGTACTCAACTGTAATTAAAAATGACCGAAACAGGTTAGAGTTGAGCTGACCCAAGCCAAGTAGATAATAGTGGAAAAGCGGCATTAATAAACCGAAGCAATGTTGTAATGAAGAGTGGGCCAAAGTTCCTCCACAACAACGTGAGAGACTGATAAAGTCATACAGAAAATGATTACTTCAAGATACTGCTGGTTAAAGGTGGTTCTACAAGCTCCTGAATCCTGAGGTGGACTTAGTATTTTTAAGGGTTTGCACAGACTGTGTTTGCTTGCTTTTATATAACCTAAGTTCAAAAAGATAGAAAGACATTGGCAGTTCTTCTGTTTAATTAGCCTACTTTCTTCTACATCATCATCATTAAGGACACTCCCAGATCACTTTACCTTCATGAATTCAGTAAGGGTTGCCAGTAAAAGACATGCAACAGTGGCTTAAGTCCGAATTATGGAGAAATTAGTTCAGGGCACTTGCGTGTTTTAATACAGTTATTGATACTATGTGCCAATATAACCCTAATACTCCAGTATCAATATTTTGTCTCAACCATTACCATCCAGCATCAACTGAGATAGATTGGTTCTTGATTCAAGAAAAAAATAATTGTGTGAATTTTCACATAAAATTTAGAAATAACAGAATATAACTCCCCCCACCCCACCCCCACCACACACACACACGCGTGCACACACACACACACACACACCAAACTACAAATAATAATACCAAATAAACACTAACAGCTATTTTATTCAGCAGATCTTAACTTTAACAGTAATGGCTGTTACTGCTGGAGATATCGTGATGTGCAGAGCTTTCACATTTTTATTCCTAATTATAAATTCCATTAAAAATCAAATGTTCAATCTGTAATGACTCCAGCAGGGTGCATTCATAAGTTGTCTTTTATATTTGATCTATCATATGCCATTTCCCTTTATATAAACTAAACAAGTTCTTTTATTAACAAGAACTTAAAAAGAGGAACTTAATGAGCTGTGAGCAAGTAATCATTACAAAAATAAATAAATAAACAAATGAAAATTAGCGAATACATTCAAGATTTTTTTATTATTATTTGACTCCACAAATGGAAAAATTGTGTACAAAAGGTAAGATTTGAAAATGCAACTGCAAATGGTAACAGTGCCACTAGAAGAAATGTCACTAAATGCTGATAATCACACTTATGAAGCCGTTTTTTCACTTCAAATAGCCAAACATATTTGAGGTTTGGACACTTATTCAGAGCTCTGTTGGCTTGCTACTGAAATGAAGCAGCAAAGAAGTTAAAGAGTTAAATGTCAGTTTAGGATAAGACTATATGGGTACCATAAGACCAACAATTTTAAATATGTTATTTTTGCTGTACTAGTAAGTAGTTTTTTGGTTTTTTTGTTTGTTTGTTTTTTTTTTAAAAAAAACAATTGCATAAAGCAAGCATTCTGCCTTTTTCTATTCTAGCATTTTCTTGTCCTTTCTTTTTCTTTTTTAGGAAACCTTCATCAGTGGATTCTGTGAACTGAAAACTTGCTTTCTGCTAATGGTACATTGAATTGTGAGGGAACAGAGACAATTTTCAAGCTGTTTGTTTTCATGTTTGTGCAAAAACATATGGCTATTATAAGAGAATCTTCATATAACCAAATAGAAATATGCAAACAAACAGCCTGTGAAATACATATGTACTCGTGTTCAAACACAGCCACCCGCAGACACACACACACACAGAAACACAATTGTGGTTGGCATGTAAAGAACACTGGCAGATGGTAGAAGGTCTGGATCTTGATTCTAGATGGACGTTTATCAACTCTTGAAGATACAGAAATTATGTTACGGCTGATTTGCATTGAGAATGAGTTGCTTGTATTTGGCGACATGAGATCAGAGTCATGGCAAAATATAATTATAGTGTAAAACAATATGATTATACAAGATAACACAACATCTAGTTCCCCGAAACCCTACAGAGGCGGCAAACACCTGCCGTAAATAATTTGTGTTTAATGCAGGAAAAACAAGCTGCAAAGGGAAATACAACAAATGGTAATAAGGAGTATAATCAATAATTGCTGCTGATTTAAAAGTTATTTAAATCACTTCTCTGAGAAATCTAATCTATATTAATATAAAATGTATGTCTCATGGCCTTGTGCATCTTTAAAACTTCTTTTTTTTAAGATGATGAATGAGTCACCATGAATCAATGGAATGCTTACTCACAGAGAAGCAAAACAACACAAGCGAGAAATCAGGCAGTAAAAAAGATTGCACTCAAGAAAATAGCACGCTAAGACCTTAATCTGAAAATATTTAGTGCAACATTTTTGCATGGAGACTGCATGTCATAAAACCACATCATCATTTGTTGCATGGTATTTTTAGATTATATTAACATCATATATTTAAAATGTATCTTTATTTTGGCTTGTTTTTTCCATTTTCTCAAGCTGTATATGATATACTCCTTCCTATATGTCTGTCACGTTCAGGGTAAACCAGCTTGTTTAATTTATCAAATTATCAAAAAACAAAAATCACACTAGCAAATATCAGAAGAAGAGAAGCAGAGAAGCTCCTAATGCAGCTCAGTTAGAGAGTCTCTACTGTGTTGTGCCATAATCTACTGCCAGGCTACTTCGTCTTTGTCTCTGCTTAGAACATCACTGTTCCTTTTATTGCATAGTCCAGTGTGTGCGTAAAGCCTGTCCAGTACAGAGACAAGTAAGACGAGGATAAAATGTCTCAAGCTGACAATTACTGTACTCAATACTGTAAAAACCTTTCAAATACACATTAAAACAACAGAGGAAAATATCTATCAGATCTGCATTTGGAGAAAAATACAGGGGCCCACAGGGCAACCTACCCTACACCATTTTATTTTTGTTAAAACTTCAGTATAATTTCTAATATAGTACTATATGGATAAAAATATTGGTAATCACCTCTAGGGTTCCGTTCTGCCATGATGGGCCATCGGTGTCTTATCGCCAGAGAGATTGATTAATCTCTCTATCTCAATAAATCATGTTCAGTTCTTCTAAATGTTCTCTCCTCTTCAAATTGATAATGTTTGAGTTCAGATGTTTTAAGTCCAGTTGCCTCCTAGAAGAATAACTGTGCCCTAGGAACTTGAGTTTCTATGGCCAAGCAGCTCCTGTAGTGTAACACGTAGGTGGCCTTGCAGTATATGCACTTCCCATATAGTGTAAATAAACACAGCCTCATTTTGCCTGTGTTCTATTTTTATTTGGAATATTTGCCTCTTTCTTTTGAGTCTCGCGTCACACAAAGTAATCTTTTCCCATTTTAATCTTTTCTCTGATTCTACATCCTTTGAACTCAGTAATTAAACTATACCACAGCAGATTTAAAAGAGGACAAGATTTTTTTTAAATGCTTTATTCTGCATTTTCAGCTAGTTATTTGAGGTTGTATTGCTTTCATTTAAGGGAACACAAACAAAAACATCTACATAAGACCTGGATGTGAATAAAGAACAAGTGATTTCTTATGGTATCAAACTACCCTCTAGCTTCATACAGCTTACAAGACCTGCAGAAAATGATTCTTTGTCGGATCTGTGAAATCTGGGCCATTCAGTGAAAGACTAAAATTTGGGGGGGTCTGATTTAGGATTGGACCAAATCAGGACAAAAAAAAAAAAATATCCACAAAATGCCCCTCTCATGTTGAGCCAGACAGAGCCTTGCACTGTAGGTGCAGGCAGAGGCTGCATGAGCAGAATGAAATTACATGGATGATGCCGAAACCTCTCTGGCAGTCAAAGCACAATGTGTTTCCAAGTCAAATAACATCTGGCTGACCGAAATCAAAAATTGAGACAGAACAATACAGTTACTATATGTATATTACATATAAAAGAATGGAGAAGAAAGTGATGGCCTCATAGGTCAGCATTTTGTTAATGGAGTAGTTGGATGACAGAGAGAAAAAAGAAGGATAGGGATGGGAAAAGCATAGGAAAATAGAGAAAATGGAAAAATACCACCTCTGAGAACGTAGCAGGATTATTATCTGCAGTTTCTGCAATGACTTACAGTACTTGGGCCAAAATGGCTCACATTTTGAAATAATAATGTAGCAAAGCCCTATACCCTATACCATCTTTCCATCTGTGCTGTGCCATCCCTGGAATCTCTTTAAATTGATGTGTCCAGGTTTCTGTCTAATTAAAAATGTAATCTATTCTCCTTGGAACTATGCCCCCCACCCCCATCTCCCCACCCCACCCACCACCACATATATAAGGTAAAAAGTATTTTTTGTTGTCAATAACATCCAACAGAACATAAAATGAAACCTGCCTCTGCAAACGCTAAAACTTTGATTTTTTGTCTGACTTAAGTCTAAACATGTCACCTTCTTGCATGAACTGAAGTACATGCACAGCAATGAAGCAGTTGGTGCAAACAATCATGTTGTCACTGGCTCACTGAATGAGTGGGCTTGGTCAAAGTGAGATGCTTCAATGAGCTGATACTAGTAAATCTTGATTTAGCTGTCATCCCCCAAATGAGCTGCTAAATCAATTTTGGCACAGGGCCGTCATTGTGCTGTGTCACTGGAAGGTTTATAGGGGAATAAAAACCATCAGAACAAGGTGAGACGAAGCATGAAATTTCATGACCCATTTTTTTCCCCCCATGTTTTAAGAGTTCGCTGCAAGGACTACGACAGGGTCAAAATTCAAAGAAATGTATCAGATACCGAATAATTGATGACCATATCCAGTGTCATTAAAAGTGTGAGCAATCACACTGATAAAATGAAATAAATAGGATAACCAATTTTCATCCAGGCAGTGATAAAACATGATGTACAGAAAATGAATAACGTGTATTATAAAATGAAACTATTCGTGTTTTAATTCAAGGCCTGTCAGTTTTTTATAAGTGCAGAAATACATGGACTGAAATATATTACAGTGCTGAAGGTTTTGGACTTTTTCCTACCGCTAATGTAATTCTGTCTGGATACAAAATCTAAATTAACACCAAAAGTATGCATTTAAATTTGGAGATTTGATTAAATTTTCTATAGAAGCTCTACTCGGGTTATTGCTTCATTCCAAATGAATACAACCCCAACGGCGAAAAGATAAAAGCTGCTCAAATAATGTGTTTTGAAAAGCTGGCAAAGACTGGGAGGATTTTACAGGAAATCATTTTAAACTTAATGTCCAACAAAGTGTCTGTGTTATCCCCCACCACCACCACCCCGCCCTTTCTTTCAGTGTTTAATAATGCTGTGTATGTAAAAAAATATAAAATAAAAATAAAAAAAGTTACAAATCCCAGAGAAAACACTACTGATATACTCTCTAATTTGAAATCCAGGCTTTTGTTTTGTGACTCAGGACTGGGCAGTGGATCAAACTTTATGCTTAATTAAAATTTTGAAGATGAAATGATTATTGTACCGTATTAATTTAAGCAATTTAAGCAATGATGCTTTCTTTCTTCTTCTTTTTTTTCCTATCTTTCTTTCTTTCTTGCAGAGGTCACCCAACCTCCGTAAATGCTCAAACCTTACAGTTTAGTTCAGCTTGAGCCAAGATGAGGAAAAGAGGGCACCCACAGAACTCTGTATTGGAGCCATCAGTCTTTTATTCATAGACCTGTGTGGATCAGTAGTTGCCATTTAAAGACAGGCTTCACGCTTGAAAATACCCTCTAATCTGGGCCTTATTCCAACCCAGATGAACATACATCTTCCACCACTTCTATTTCATTGGTTTTCAGTTGAATTATATTTAACGGTCAAAGACAATGTAGGTTTGAAAATACAGTTCAAAAGTAAAGGTTTCTTCCAACATCGAGACGTAGCTTCACTGTCCATGAGTATCACCTCAGTGTCATTTTAGGAACAAGGTGAATCTAGAATTTGAATACAATAACTGCTTTTTTGATACTTTTTATTGATTCTTAGAGCAAAAATCATAGACAGCATAAAAGTCGAGCATAACTTCCAGTTCTGACAAGTAAAGCCAGTGCGTAAGTTCCTTAACCCTGGAGAACCCATGGGGTCAGAGCCGACCCCATTGGTTTTCTAGGGAAACCATGGGGTCAAATTTGACCCCATGGGTTCTCCAGGGTTAAACTTGCTTTTTTTTTATTTTAGAAGGCCACTAGGGGGCGATAGCTATGGTTGCTAAAATGGCCCACTTGACCTCTGCAAACACTGTTTATGTCCTCAGTGCGCAGCTCGGTGTCGCGTTTGGATCATCATCGTCACATCTGGTTTAGAATGTGACGATAGCATCAAGATGATGAGTGCAAAAAATCTTGAAGCTTCAGAACAGCACTTCACAAACCAGTGAGTGATGTCACGGATTTTGTATTTAGTAGTCATACTACAACAATCAAAACAAATTTTATAAAAAAGTAAAATAAATCAAGGCATTTTTTATTGCAACAATAATCTAATATTGTAGGCATTAATATATTATTTCTGGTTTAAGATCTTTTTTTTCTTGTATAAGTTTAAACAAAATAATGTAGGTCCCAACCAAATTTTTCATTTGCACATGCTCCATCATGTAATTCAGCATGGTAGTTTTTCACTAATGTTCTGACAGCCATACATACCTCCGCCTTGGCTGTAACCTTTGCCTCAGCTCAGAATAAATGGTCACAATGAAAGTAATTTTGGAAATGGCAATGCTACTGCATGGATACATCATGTAAACGAAAGATTTGTGCAGGGGTCACTCCCTGTTCTGGGCCTGATTCTGAGTCAAAGATTTATAGTTAACTTTCAAGATGATATGATATGGAACACATTCATACTCAGAAATCTTTACTGTCAATAAAAATAATAATAATTTTTTTTTTAACTGATGTAGGTAGGGTTATTTTGAGATGTTTTTTCCCTGCCATTGATTTTTTTTTTCCAGGGGGGTATTTTAATAATCAATTGTATAAAAAAACCATTTGAGGTACGCATTAGAAAATTTTCATGATGAATGTCTGGTAATAGGGTTCCATGAATATGGACTCTCAGGAGAGTAGCTAAAGTTAACAGAATAAAATACTAAGATAAAAAAAAATCTATGTATAATGTCTGACAAAAGATTTGGAGGCCACAAGAAATCATTATGTTTTTTAGCAGCTTCTCATATTTAAAAAATGAATATGCTCTCCTTGTAGCTGTTCTCAATAATTAGTAATAGCAAACATAAACCAACATTGCCTTTTCTTCTTTTACTACACCTAAAAGTACCTTCAAGACCTCTTATATTTTCTTAACCAAAGAGAAAAAAAAAAGAAACAAATGACCATACCAGCACAACATTAACAGATTTTGCCAAACTAGTCCGAAGCCAAAATGAGCTCAGGAGCAAAGGATCAACTGGGGGGAAATAAGCATTAACTTGCTAAAAGAGGCTACAACAAAGCAGATGGTGAACACCACTGGGAGAAAGGGATGTGGTGGAGCTTTGACCACATAACAGCTGCAGAATGTATCAGCTCGCTCATTCAGGGAACCACGATAGAGACAGTCAGCTAATGATAGCTGCCACCCTCTTCGTGGTTTCTTTTGTGACTAGGTTTCAACATGGACATACTCTGAATGAGACTGACACCGATGACTTTTACCTTACAAGCCACCACATAATTGTAGCTTCACTATAAGTGATATTTTTTTCTCCCAAGTGCACAAGTACACACTCAGAAATGAGTCATGGTAGCCAAAGAAGCCAGTAAAAAGCAAACATTAGCAGCATCAGACTGAAATTTGATTTTTAAAGTATGGCTTTTATTCTCCTTCAAAAACACCACCCACTCTGTATTTTTATAAAACAAAAATAAGCTAGAATCACTACTTAAATCTGAGATATATTGGTTTACTTTTCAGGATCACAGGCTCTATAGAGTAACTGACAGCATTTTTTATCTGATCTGCCTAACAATGCACTTTTCAGCATAGATCTTCTTATTCACATGCTTTTTTATTAGCAGTGATTCATGGGTATATGATATGTATATGATTAGAAATCATCCACCATAAATCATGGAAAATATTAATAATATTTGGTGTTCTTTCCTTCCAATCTACCCAAAACTAATAAAAATGATTTGCTTTACTTTTGAGTGTTTAAAGCATTTAATCTGCGAAGGTGCGGCCTAACAAGATTCACTAAAAGGTCAGAAGTACTTACTGTCCTAATGTCTTATTTTGTGCTTCTTGTTTGTGTTTTTTTTTTCCTGAGACCTTTACAGTTTAGAAAATGCTCCCACAATGTGGAGTTGCATAAACACAGGTCAGTTTTTATGTTTCCAAAACGAAACTTTAAAAAGAAAAAAGAAAAACATTAGGGCGTGAACTAAATTTCAGAGATAATGCAACATTGAGTGGGATGCTGAAGTGAAGGCTTGTGTTTTCTTGCATGAAAAATCATTTTCTTCTACTTTTCTTCCTCGAAATGGATATTTTTTACTCTTTTTACTCTTCTCTGAACCCTTTTACTGCTGAAACTAACCATTAAGTGAATGCGAGATGCTTTGTCCAGCCAGCACTAAACTGTAATGTTAGAGCAACAAAAAGCCAGCAAAATGCTTTCCAGTGAGCATTAAAGGCTTGAAGGCTCTGAGCATCTTATTCCTGGGTCAATGTGTCTCTGTTTTGCTACTCATGTGTACCACAGAACAGATCAAATGAAATCAAATGAAATTTAGAAAACTACTTTGTTTTCACTGAACGAGAGCCAAGCTTCTGCTGTGGTTGAATTTAAAATAAAATCCCTGTCAGTACCTCCCGCTGATTGGGAAGGACAGACCTGGTAGTGTAATCTGTGACATGAGTCAACACATTATGAACACATCTGCTGCGTAAATGAATAATGTAATCATCTGACATAGCTTTTCTGTGATCACAAATTATCTTTTTCCCCAAATGCTTGTCAAAGCAGCTCCCTCTTCTGTGAAACGCACTAAAATCTTCTTGAGCTGCAGCTCCTGGTCCCTATGTACCGTTACATAAGGTTCAAGTAAAATATTCATCAGCTTCTCTGGACCACATCTGTATGCAGCTGAGTGCTGAGGAAACACTTTTCAGAAAACCTGCTAACTACACCAGGGTGGCTGCTGCTGCCTTTAAAGTGGTTTGTGTGCAAATGCGCATGATTACTTTTGTACGAGACTGTGTTTCTTTGTGTGAAGCATTTATATAGCTGGTATATTTGAGTGCTGCAATTTTGCACATGGTTTATGCATGTAGATATGCACACAGATGCATAAGCATGTCTACAAGTGGGTTTTACTTCACCAGTATGCTGAGTTGGTAGTTGTGTACATACTTTGCCTTCTTTTAAATCAAGCATTTATGCCTAGCTACAAAGCTAGTAGACACAGTCTTCCCTGAACTCCTTCTACTTATTATTTTTATAATAAATAGACTTTTTTTTTTCTTTGGGGGAAGGGGGTGGGGGGGGGGGGGGGGGGGTCTTGGTGGCAAGGAGGAAGTTAAAACTTTCTGAGGCCATCAGCAGCTCCATCAGGGCCAGAAGAACGGGCTGGCATTTGGCTGACCTATAGATCCCTGGGAAGCTATAACTCAAAGTCTTGGCCTAAATGACCACACACTGCTCTGCGTTAAAAGTTTGCTGTTAAATCTGTGTAACTGTAACAGTTTAGTTCAGTCTTTTTTTGGAGTGTTGCAACAGTCTTTGATTGATTTATCACTGTCTCGGTGTTTGATTTCAGAAGAGCGATTAAAAAGTGATAGTATTGAAGATGGACTGGCTTGCTGTCAGTCTAGTGCTGTTTTCTCACCCTCCATTTGTCTGCATATAAAAAAGCAGAAGACGAGAATGCATTGCTTATATGCATTGAGGATAAAGAGATAGGAGATCAGAGACATTCAGATTAAATATGCAAGGACAACGCTTACATGCATTAATGAAGAAGCAATGAGCACTGTGCTAATGACGAAGGATTTGAGGCTCCCATGCGAGAAAGGGATCAGGAACGCACTGCAGGAGATGCTCATTACTGTGGCCCACACCGACTCTTACCTGTGTGAGTGCACATATAGGCATACTTTATGAGATGGAGACAGAGAGAAATGCAAAGTTCATGCACAGGGTTCTCTGTGCTAGAGTATATTTTCTACTGGTGTATACTGAACACATCCATACGGAGATGCACAAACCTATACACAGACTTTAACAAAAACATTTACACACATTGAAACATATAAAAGAATGCACGAGACCTTGGCGTGTGTGAGAAAGTGCGTGTGTGCCGTCACACTGGGATCACACTGATTAACGCTGGGGGCCTCGAGGAGGAGGATACATCCCATGTGGTTTGTAACACTCTGGAATCAGGGAGCTTATCAAATAACACATAGACTGCAGGCTGTTGCTGTGGAGTATTAGATTAACTAATACATAAATAACCATAAAAAACAAAATAAAAGCCTCATATTCATCTCAGCAAAATCTAGAGCTGTAGCTAAATCTAAGCATTCCAGTTCATTTGTATTGATTTTATTTAGTGATGTGAATACTACTTTTCATTTTCCATTTTACATATTTTTGATTTTTAAAACTACTCAACTTATCTGGAAGTATGAGTGGTGCTATAGTATTAATGGCTTCTGTCCAGATACACTGCAGTGCAGCACACCTACACACCAGCTACCCCACACCAAACTCCTACAGTATATATCAGCTTTCATGCTTTACTTCACATCTCACTTTTTTTTTTGGCTTCACTCACATCGCCTGTAAAATGAACACATTTTCACAGGCAATGAAATAAAAAAGAAACATGTCCTAATCATAGTCAAGTTATAATAAAAAAAAAAAAAAAAAAAATCACACAGCGGAGCATCTCTCCCGCATACAGCTGGCGAATGACATCGTACTGGAAGGTAGCAGATAAAGCATTGAGTCCGGTCTGGTTCAGCGGTTGTCTAGGATTTGGCACTGGTGATGAGAACATTGATTGGTTGATCAAGGGGGAAAAAAGTAGTATAGAAACACATTGTACATCATGCTCCTTTGGCTTTCATTTACATCATCCAACAGTGCAGCTAATGATTATTTTTAATTTCATTTTCATTCATTCATTCACATCCATCAGCCAATTATTTTCTAAATTATGTCGCAAATAGTAAAAATGCCCCCGGAGTTTCCCAGAGCCCAAGGTAACAACTACAAATTGCCTCCCCTCCGACCCTCAAAATTACACTCCAGAACCTGAGAGACTGAATTCATACATCAAATAAGACAAAGAAGAGTAGCAAAATAAAACAAATCAAAAATACATGAATTAACAAAGCTTTGAATTAAGCATTTGGCTTAAAAATTACAAATAACTAATCATTAATAAACTAATGAATGGATGAATGAAAAATGAACATATGGTAGGCTGATCAACTCTTTTTATTTCACCAACACCCTTTGATATTTTCATGACATTTATATACAGTACTGTGCAAAAGTTTTAGGCAGGTGTGGAAAAATGCTGTAAACAAAGAATGCTTTCAGAAATATAAATGATTGTTTATTGGCCCCAAATGTATTCTGCAGCAGCACAACGACCCCAAACTTAAAGCCAAAGTCATTAAGAACTATCTTCAGCGTAAAGAAGAACAAGAAGTACTGGAAGTGATAGTATGGCCTCCACAGAGCCCTGATCTCAACATCATCGAGTGTGTCTGGGATTAGATGAAGAGAGAAGGATGTGAGGAAGCCTACATCCACAGAAGATCTGTGGTTAGTTCTCCAAGATGTTTGGAACAACTTACCAGCCGAGTTGCTTCAAAAACTGTCTGCAAGTGTATCTAGAAGAACTGATGCTGTTTTAAAGGCAAAAGGTGGTCACACCAAATATTGATTTGATTTAGATTTCTCTTTTGTTCATTCACTGCATTTTGTTGATTGATGAAAATAAATGATTAACGCTTCCATTTTTAAAAGCATTCTTTGTTTACAGCATTTTTTCCTCACCTGCCTAAAACTTTTGCACAGTACTGTATGTAAGCGTGCAGTGTTTAATAAAGAGCTGAAACAAAAGCAGCTTGGTTGCCAGCAGGGGCGATTTTAGCCCATTTTTGGGGGTGCTTCAGCACCCCCAAAATGAATCAAAGCACCTCAAAGATTTCTTACTTTTTTGACAATATTTGCTGTTTTTGTGACACACTACTAAAAATATAAAAAGCATACAGTACTTGGTTGAGACGTAACATTACAACAACAAAAGTATAGATACCCCCCCCTCCCAAAATGGTTTGTTCCAGCTCGCCTCTCCCCTACTCTGAGACGCAGCGGAGCGGAGGTGTGAGTGCCTGGCTGAAACAGGACATATTAGCTACATTTAACCTGCAGTTACTCTTTATATAGTTAGGTAGGAGTCATAACATGTTTCTTTTTAGCTGAAAAACATTACACCCAGGTAACCTGCAGTGTTGAAAACTTGTTTTCCGACGATGTTTGCTACCCTACAATCCGTCCTGCTCTGTAGTAAAATCAGCGACATTTGACCGTCCTGTTGCTCCCTTTAAAATATATATAGGCTATTTAAAATCTAAAACTTAAAATTGTCCGTAGCCTGCTGTTGTTACCACTGTCCTGTTTGAAATGGATACTAACTAGCTAACTGAATGCTGACTGAATGCCCATTAACCTTATAACTCCTGTTGTATGTGTGTGTGTGTGTGTGTGTGTGTTTGTGTACAGAGAGACAGCCAGGTTCATAATGGATATAAGGAAGTTTTTTCAAAAAAAGGAGCAACATTCAGGTAAAAGTGTAAGATCAAATGATCTGTCAATAAAGGATAATGTTGGATCAGTGTTTCAATATTTATATCCTTTATTAGATGTACATGTGGTTTGGTTATTTGCCTTTTGGTTGAAAGTACACTGAGAGAGGACTTTTCATTAGTGATCTTAATAGTATTTTTTCATATTAATGTAATTTTTTCATCTAATTGAATACAATCTATTTGTGTATGATTGTCGGTCCAAAGAGGGAGAGAGGAGGAAAGAGGGGAATATGGGGAGAAAGTACAAGGTCAGGAAGAACCAGGTAAGAAAACAGACAGGGAACAGTGACAGGCAAAACAGAAACTGTTAAAATGACAAAGAGAAAAAACCTGATTTTACTCATACAATCAGGAAGTTGTGTTCTCCCTATATTAAAGCTGCTATACAGAATCTGCAAAACAAACTGGGTTGAAACATTTTTGACCCTCTTTAACAACATTCCAACATAACATTATCATTGATTGGGGAGATTAAAATTAATGATATATTTTTATGTGGTTCAGCCACAACTCTACTAAAACCTCAGCCAGTAATAGGTAGGCCAACCTTTGGACCGTCCAGTTGTCTGTATGACTGCCGCAGTACGTGCACCACATTTGCACACTATCAGAAAGGGCCAAACAGAGCCCTGGTGGAGTGAGGAGCTGTAAAGAGAAGCAGAGTGCTCTGTTTATATTCTAAAAATGTTTTAAGCTAGCTTGTTTCAAAGATTCTGTACAGCAGCTTTAAATGTTTTTCAAAAGCACACATACACTTACCTTATCAGTGTTTCTCAAACTTTTTACAGTGTGTACCACCTGATAAAATGTCAAGCTCTCCCAAGTACCAAGCATGAAACTCATAAATCTTACAACACAAAATTAGTATTATTAAATTAGTCAAATTAGTATCTGCAGTAAAGATTTTTTCATACATTGTATACATTCTACCACAGGCAAAGTTGCCTCCATTTTTATATTTTTTAATTAATATTTTGTAATAATTTATTTGTAATAACCTATTCTGTTTTGGGAGTATTTTTTATGTATCTGTATTATATTATACATACTCATTAAAAGTGAATCTCTGTCCAAAAAATGCACTCAGATTACTTTTTACTCACTATGAGCATCATTCATTATTCTCCCGCAGTAATTAAGGTTAGGATATGTATTTTTTTTTTATTCCAATCCATTCTTCTTTTGCAGCATTTAAATAAACTTTATCAGATTTGATGGTTTTGTTACAGACTTTTCAAAATTTGGGGATTAAATTGTGTTAAAATGTACAGTGACAAAAACAGTGATGTCATGTTTTGTGACGAGGATCCAGGCACAGAGAGACTTGATGAATTTAAGAATCTTGTGATTTAATAAAGAAATTTGCAGACTTGCACAGAGATGGTAAAATTATGATGACTGATAACGGAGATAAAGACAACAGACGACGAGGACAGGGAGGAGCAGGGGTTTAAATGCACCAAGGAGACAGTCATAGAGAACTTGTGACAACTGGAGACATTTAAGGATGCAGGGACTGACAGAGACAGGGAAGAAGTCTCATCGTGACTTGTAAAGTTTATTTTGCCTGGCTGGGCAGCTCCTTTGGGTGCTCAGCACCCCCAAAGCTCTGATCCTAGAATCGCCCCTGGTTGCCAGTACAGAAACGTGCACAAGATAAAGGGTCTCAGTTAGCTGGTTGGCAGCATACACTGTATATAAAAGATGGAAGTAACCACTGTTACATCACATAATATTCTGGACTCCACAGTTTGAAGCATTAGTATTAGCATTTTGGTTTCCACCATGTTGATTTTCTGGAGCCTGAGGTTGCCATGTTTGGACAAGAGGATAGACTGCTAAGTTACGAACTAACGCTAGTGTGTTTGGTAAGCTGATACCAAAAATTCCACAGGTGCAGCACACCTGACTTACAGTGCTGTCTGTAAAGTAATTACATTTCTAATTGCCAAGTGATATCAACCACACAAAGACTGTTTGTCACCCACATTAGAGGAGGCACAACCTAGTAGACAGCAATTGGCTGCAGGTGCCACCACATCTGTGAAATGAAGCAGCCATGCTGCAAACTTAACGTGCACTTTAAAAAAGGCTGGTTTCAAAATATACTTGGACAGCCCTCAATATACCCACGTGTCCTGCCCGAGTAAAATCTATGTGTGGCCTGCTGTGCTTTCATCTGGTGTTGTGTACAGTGATACAGCACTGAAAAAATGTCCAGCAGTGTGCTTCGAGTTGAATCTGCAGCTCCTCATCTGGCATTTCAGATAACTGACGTTTTAAAAGAATTAATGACAGTAAACACCTGTTCTGTTGAAGTGTCCTTGGGCAAACACTGAATCAGCTGAAAGAATGTTTTTGAGTGTGATTGAGTTCCCCTTTGACCTTGCAGCATAAGCAAGAAAAGAAGGACAGTAATAGACACAAATTTCCATGCAAGATCAAGGTGAAGGTAAAATCTGGAGTCAGGGTCTTGTATAAATATTAAAATATTTTTTTAGCCCCAAGTTTGTGTGAGGAAAAGTTCCTGGTTTTAATTATCACTGAATTTAAATCAGCCACTACCTCATCTCACTGAAAGTGATTTGACTAATATTTTGCAAAAAGGTGTAATTACCCATGAAACCTTTTCAAACATGACAGTACTTTTAAAAAACTAATTCTTTTTAGTCAAAAAAGGTTTGTTATTTTTGTAGTGAGCCAAGCGTTAAATACCAATCATACTTTTGGTAAAGTGAAAAAGAACTATTATCACTGCCATGGCTGACTGGCGTGATAATAAAATCTGTATTGAATAATTTATCAAATGTCCAAATGTCCATGAAGAGAACATTTTTTTTTTCTGTAGTGTAAACAAATGTAAACACTATTGTGATCAAGGGAAAGGCTATAGGCCAAAAATGAAATCAAATCCTATTAATCACTTTTGTATTGTGACAGGCAATACCTCTCACTGCTTAGCAACCAGCTCCTCCAGGGCACCAGGCAGAGGGATGAGATTTACCCAGGCATCTCCTCACTGAAGTTATGAAATTGGTCTTTGTGTGGCAGCAAATATCGAACACTTATTGTTCTCTCACATTGTTCAGCGGCTTGTACTGTTTTCCATCCGGTGTTATTAATTATTCAAACAAATACAGTATCTATGTGCATCACTGAAGCAAAAGCATATGTATTTTTCAGGCTAATACATCATTTGGAATTGATTCTATCCTATTTTTGTGCAATTCGCACATCCCAACAAACCAAGCTAATAAGTAATGATAATCTTACCTTAAACAGGCGTAATATATTGGCCACCATGATGGAAACAGAGCTGGAGGAGGCTCCAATAACACCTACAACCCTCTCAGGTTTGGTGATAATGGGCGCCCCCCCACCGAGACATTTGACATCTGTGCCGTCCTTCTCGATCAGAGCCTGCACGAAGGTGAGAGACTGCTCCAAGGCGTGAGTGTCCCTTGAGCAGGTGTCCAGGATTCGTGCTCCCAGTGTGATGTTGGGCAGTAGATTATTGTCATTATTGATGCGGTCAAGGGCAAAGAGCATGGCCTCCAGTCTATGTATACCCTTCTCCTTCTTCAGCTCCCCACACGGCTTTCCATCGTGCCCTCTGGCGTGTACTGGGAAGAGCCCACCTAAGGAGATATCCCCATCGATGCGAATAGAGTTCAAATGTGTGTGTCCTGGCCCTTTGGGTTTGGCCGCCTGAGCGGGCTTAAGGGAGGTGTAAAGAAGCAGCAGCAACAGAGGAGGAATCAGGCCGTTTCTTTGAGAGCCGGTCCGTTCCGGTCTACACACCAGGGGCTGAAACATGACCACAGCCCAAGCACACATCCACAATGTACAACCAAACCCAGCAATTGGAAAACAACAAAAGCCAGGTATTACTTTATGATGGCCAGAGGGTTAATTGCAGTACCTCTTGAAGCAGTTGGCACTGAAAAGGCTTGCTCTCATGCCTCTCCTTTCTCCCAGGCATTCAATTAATGTAGAATATGAGCTTGGCTCTTTCACAGGATGTAATCCTGTTCTAGTCTCCTCCCTCACTCTCTCACTCCATCTTCTGACCACAGTGGTGGGCAGCTGCTCTTGTGTTTGCTGTTATTCACAGACATGCCTATGGAGATCTTTCACTTGGGGCATTAAAAAGAACAAAGGTGAACGATAAGCTTTCTTTCTGTCTCTCCTTCCCTCTCTCTGTGTCTCTTTCCTCTCCACCTCAATCAGAAGTTTTTAATCTCCCCTGTTCCCCTGGGCAGGGATTTGGTATATGTCAGAGCCCTCAGGCCTGCTTAGGTCCACAGTCTTCAGAGTGAATTCCTGAAAGATGAAAAAGAGTAGAGAAGTGAGACATAGCACAGAGAAAACAGGAGCAAAAAAGCACAGGGATTTGTATTGGTCTAAGATTTTTAATACTTTTTTCTTCTTTTTTCTTAACCTTTTTACTGCAGTATTATACGGAAATTAAGAGACAGTTCTGGTCCAAAACTAATTTCTTTCTCTCACACAGCCTGCCTCCGTTTACCATTCTGCTTTCAGTGGGTTGCCATGGACTCTCAAGGTTGAGAGGGCTGCGAGTCTGATCCCACATGCTTCATTTTCACCTATCAACCATGTCAGCAACACATTCAGCCACAATCACAATGCTGTGACATTCTCAGACTATCATGTTTCCCATTTTCTCTGTCAATTTTCCATCAAACTGACAAATTCAAAAAGTACTGACATTTTTATGGTTCCACTAACATAAGACTGTGCTGACAGCATTGGTGGTAGTAATGAGGCTGCTGGTCTGTGGCAGTACTTTGCTCAGAAATTAGTATTTATCAGTCTATCAGCATTTCCACCATGTTATATACGTCTTCAAAGCTTATCATTAAAAATAAAAGAGTTTAAAGAAACGTCCAAGGGGCTGAATAAGCTTCTCATATAGAAGATTCCCCTTTGTGCCAAAAGAACCACTTCAGCATTACCTGGATATTTCTGCTTACAACAGGCAAAACCAAGTCCATATAGATTCAGTATAATATAACAAAATTCATATGTGGGCCTCAGTGTCACTTAAGTATTTCTAAGCAACAGGTTTATGGGCTGAGTTTGAAACTAACTATGAAGAGCCACTTTTATGTCCAACTTCTGTCTTAAAGGAGACAACGGATGTTGAATATGGAGCTGTCAGGGAGAAGGAAAACACGAGGACCACGGAGACGATTGATGGATAGAGTAAAAAAGAATATACGGAAGGCTGCTGTGACAGAGGAGGATGTTAGGGATAGGGTGAGATGGAGGCATATCATCTGCTGTGGTGAGCAGCCAAAAGAGGAAGATGGTGTACCTTAAAGGGGAACAATGTCATATTTCTTTTTATCCTTGGAGTGCATGAAAGCGAAGAAGCCATTTCTAGTTCCCTTCCCCCTCTCTTTAAACTACCTTTCTTCTGATTGGCTGCCCCTCACAAAATGAGATTTTTTTTTGACTAGCATGTGGGTGGCACGTCTGTGTTCACAGCTAGAGTTGTTTGCCTGAGAGAATCGTATCAGGTATATCTGCTCACACTGATATCATATAGATAGCTATAGATTAAAAAGAAGAGGGGAAAAATTGCTAAGCAGAACATTTAGAGCAGTCAACCAAAAACATGTAGAAACAGCACTCTGAGTCATTAAAACCTTATTTTCTTGTTATATCAAACTGCATTTGCTTTTTTGTTTTGCTGCTATGAGTGCTGTTAGATGATGTTACGAGATTCTTTGCAAATTCAGGTGTCGTAAACAAGCTCATTGGGTACATTTTAATGGAAATTTGAAGACGGATTTTTAATTTCTAAGTTGATTCCTGTGATGCACATCTACTCATCACTACACTGCACTATTATTTCTGCCCTCCTCCTTTTTCTGCCTGAGATAAAAAGTACACACATGCCAGACACACAAAATATGCCACTATAAACCATCTTGTATCTACACATCTACACCCTTCTCATTCCTGAAATTGTAATATCTTCTGAAGGAACAATCTCCCTGCACACAGTCACAAAATACAGCTGTAGACATTGGTTTTCCAGCAGAGTGGGTTGAGGCCTTGCATCGGGAACGGCGGAGATTCATTGAGAGCATATTGGAAGTGACAAGGTCCTTTGAATACACCCAACTATCTCCTACTGAGTGAGAAGTAATTTTTCAGAGTTGATTCACTGCAGGTCCACTTAAACTGCTGCAGGGCAGATGACAACTGGAAAGCCAGCCAACTCACCTTAGCCCCCATAACCAAACGCAAACCATGCAGCAGCACATCTGACATTAAAGCAAACACTAAGATTGAGGCAGGGAGTGCTGCTGCCAGCATAGCATGGTACAGATAGTCTTAAAAAAAAAAATACAGGTGTAAACATTGAACAGTTCAAATAAGAAACGGTTCTGCAAGGCTGCAGAGTTGAAGATAGATGTCATCAAACTTCTGCTTGAACAGAAGAAAAGCTGGTTGGGTGACAGCTCCCATGTCTTATTCAGACTGAAGAAAGCCAGCTAATCTGTAGAAGTAGCTCATGTGCAACTGAAGGAAGAAGATCTTATATCTCATAAGATTACATGAAGTATTATCTTGTTAATCAGCTTGTGTTGTCTTGTTACAGATTAATATCTTATAGTGTTTCATCTTTAGCCACAATGCAGACAATTCTTTCTGATATTTTAGAATCTCAGGGCATTCAGGGTGGGCTGTCTTAGAATTAATCATCTCAGAAGCAATCACCATTCAGCCAAAACTATAACTTCTGTTTTGATGAAGCATTGAGGTTACAACAGACCACTTGTCAGACTTCAATTCAGCACGATAAGTAGTGATGTAGAATCTCACAGAAAGCACAATCAGTGTTTTTACTGTGTGGCTTATAAAAACATCTGGAATATACTCCATGTAACGCACAAAATCTATGTTCTGCCTTTATTTTATGGAATTCTGCTGTTTTCATTTTCAGGAAAAAAAAAACGTACTGAATGAAAGTACAAAATGTGTACACATTCACAGATGAGCTCTTAATAGCATACCTCAAAAACCATACGAAGCACAAAACAACCAAAATGTTTACCAGCTAGAAAATGTCAAAGACAGCTGCAGGAATTACTGGAGATTCATATCAGAGAACAACCTTTCCTCAGGTGCAAAAGCATATTTCAGAGCAGACTATGTATTCATTTCAAAAGGCCATCAACCTTCAGGCAAATCAGTGTGTAATGTTAAACGGCCTTGCAAGCGACAGTGGAAGCAGTAACTCCTTAGTACTGATAAACCCAAAATGGTTAGCAATAATATATTTTCAAGAATTTCAACTTCTTGCATTAACCCTACACAAACAAGATGGTCAATTATATACACAGGGTTCAATTTAAAGAGAGTTCTAATGGAAATATTCTAAAAGAAAAAAGAAAAAAGAAAACAACAACAACAACAACAACAACAAATAATAATCTGACTTTAAGTGGGAACAGGAAGGAATGAGATGGTGCTGATTCACACTGTAATCTAAATTAGCCTATATACCATAAAATTAGTACTGCAATATCTGTTATCACAACTAGGCCTGGTTGCGGAAAACCATGTTATTTTTTCTGAGATATGATTATTAACAATCACAGGAGAGTTTTCGTCATTGAAGCTTTTTAAGAAACAGGAAATAGGCTGACAGATGAATGGCACATTTGTCTAGTTTGTCCTATCAGTCCCATACTCCCACTTTCTCCCGTTAGGCTCTTGAAATGGTCAGAATGATTTTCTCTGACAGCTACTTACCACTTTTCACACTGTTTTTTGAGCTCCTCATCATCTTGGCTGTCAGATTTGCTCCCTGTTCGCTTCTGCAGTAAAACGTATCAGATGAAGTCATGAAGTTGTTTTTAGCCATCAATAATCTAATTTATCTTTGCAAGGGATGAAGAGTCATGTCAGAAGTGGGTGTGGCCTAAAAGCAAAAACCTGTTGAAGTTAAAACTTGGCGTTGAAATGCCGACCACAAACAGCGTTTACCAAAATTTTCACTGTCAGTGCTGATAATTTAATTTAATGTACTCTCAATGGGAACAAAAGGGCATGAATTAACACACTAAAAGATGTTTTGTTATGACTGTGCCAAAAAGGTGTACTTTGATTTTAAAAAGCCAGGTTTCTATTAGAGATGGACCGATCCGATATTACGTATCGGTCCGATACTGACCTAAATTACTGGATCGGATGTCGGTGAGAAATAAAAAGTGTAATCCGATCCGAAGTATCACAAAATCACCTCACAAAACGCGCTTTTTGGCGTAACCCAGCTCAACACATCGGAGCAGTATGTGTCACGTGATAGAGCGGCTGTTGTCTGCCAGACCTGTGGTCTGGTGGAGCATTTGGAGCCTCGCTATGCTTCCAAACCGCAGCATTTCATCTTGGAAAAAACTATCCCAGAGAAGTAAAGCAAGTTCGTAAGTCATCTCTGAATGTTTGCATAGTATTTCCACGTTAAGCTTAACAACTGATATATGGAGCCACAGCTGGACTGGCCATCGGAGTTCCATATTGAGGTGAAAAGGAAGCGATTTGCCCCGTACTTCAGCTAGAATGAAAAAAAGACACAAAGCTGGAGTTATTCTGTCCTTGCTGCAAAGCTGACTCTTCTCTCATTCTCTCCCCCTCCCTCCCCTGTTGCTACTTTAACCGTGAAACTGATCAATGATCAGCTGGTCGGCTTTTTTCTCGCAAGTCCTGTCTTTCTTGTTTGTTTATCGCCCACTTTGCGCTAGAAAGAGGAGACCATCGGATAAACAACAGCAGCACGTTTAAGCTTGATAAGCTGTTGTTAGAACTGATTTAATATTAATTTCTAGTATCAGCTGCTGTTTGCTGGAGCCACAGCTGTAAAAGCTGCTGGTCATGATATCGGTTTGGATATGTGGTGAGAGGGAAACATGAAGATGAAACCAGGAGATGTCCTTACTGAATCATCAGAGCTGAACAGGTGATGGAGAAACAGGTTTACCTTTTAGGTGACATGAATGAGTTGAAGGGAAGTTATGAACTGTTTCTGAGAGACAAATAACACCACGATCCTTTTCTATGTTGCTGACAGCTGGTAACTGTGCAGGGGCGTGTCTAGCAAAGTTTTGCCAGGGGGCCAGGTAGGGCATTAACAGGGAAAGGGGGGCACAAAAATACTTTTCTTTGTTATTTCATTTAAAATGTCTAACTTTTAATAAATAATTATCTGGATCTTACAACCAAAGTTTTCATCTGATTAAATGTATAGAAATCCATTATTGTATATAGTAACTATTAAGTCTAATATATACTCTAGTAAGCTATAGTACTTTTTCCCTTGGGAAGGTACCATCTTTGCAGTCTGCAATTCTGTTGAAGAAAGATGTTGAATCAGTTTAATTATTGTAGAAAAATAATTGATTGCTGTGCATTTTTTTTTTTTTTTTTTTTTTTTTTTTTTTTTTTACACGTGCATTAAATTAAAGTTGATTACATCGATTAAGCATCATGAGGCAGAGGGTGGGGGGTGGTTCCCTATTTTTTTTTTTGCTGGGAGTTGGCAACCCTATTAGTTAGGTTGTTTAATATTTCTCCTAAGTACTCTTTAAAATACCAGAATAGGGAGGATGGTGCAGGTTTAAGTTTGTTAGATTGATCAGTGTAGCTGAACTATAAAATATTTTGGGTGCAGTGTATTTTTTGCATACAGGTATAACAGAATAGTTTTAGTGTTTTGTTTGTCAAACTTCAGTATGAACGTATACAAAATGCAGCAAGATTTTTATAAAAAAAAACAGTTGTATTGATTACAAAAATACACTATATCGGATTCATATCGGTATTGGCAGATATCCAAAATTATGATATCGGTATTGGACATAAAAAAGTGGTATCGTGCCATCTCTAGTTTCTACTCAGAAACACAGTCGCTGGCCATTTAAATTGCAGCTGCACATCAGCCGTCCTCTCTCATGAAGCAGAGGGTAAAGACAGAAAGAGACTCAGGTTGTAGACTTAAAAACTGAACTTCATTTTCAAAAAACCAAGAAGACTCACAATATTCTACCAGTGCCTGTCTGCTGTATTCTTGCTGATATCCTAGAGTAGATGGGGATGACAGAAATATATACACAGATTTGACGAGGTCAGGAAACATTAAGACCAATAATGTCACAGTGGTACGCTCTCCTTTGAAAACAAAAAAAATAAAAACAACCCGATGTTGAATATCTTGTTTTCACATTCAACCCCATCTTTTAGAACCTGATTTCCAGAAAGCTGTTTTGTATTCAAGCCAGTCTTGGAAATACTAAAGCCACTGGAAGAGATCTGCAACACACCAGACTTTGGTTACTGAGCGAAACAATGCTGAAGACAGCCTGCGTTCGCTTAAAAATAAATAAATAAAAGGTTTTCGCTTCGCTCGCCTCAACATGCCTACCCTTACAAATGCAATCCACCTGAGAAAAAATAAATAAATAAATAAGAGGTGTCCTCTTTGAAGCAGACAAATGTGTTCTGCAGATCTGCCCTTACTCCTTAAAATTCCCTCGTAATATTTATCACTTTACATTAGAAATCACACCGCTAGTGCAAGTATTTTACATTCTAATCAGTGCTGCGAAAGGAACATTATAAATATGAGCAAGGGTATAGCTGAGATAAATTATTATTTATTCTAAAACGATTATTCCCCTCTTTATCTTCAGAGACCTGAGCAGCTGCTGGATGGCCAAGTGAGCCAGGGAAAGTTTGAGAAATGCTGCAGCTCTCCTCTCACAGATGGGCAGGATGGGTTCTCTAATTGACACTCCAGCATGTTGATGCTGCACAGCAGATCAATAGGAAGGTAGAACTAGGCTGCCCTGAGGAAAATGAATGGAGAGAGGAGGGCTTAGCTGCACACAAGGAGTTGAGAGCTTGGAAGAGGCTGTCACTATGTTTCTAATGAAAGAAAAAAAATTACTGAAATAAGCCTTAAAAGGACATATTGATCGGGTGAATCAAACTTAAAAGTGGAATGGGGAAAATAATTATTTCTTGAACTGAAAAAGAAAAAAAATTGCCATACAATTGGTGCACAACGCTAGGGTGAGCTAGGCCATCTGTCATTGAGCTGATTTTTAGCACCACAATACAGTAATTCCAGTACTGTTACAACAGAAAACACAGTGATTATTTTTACCTGCATCTACTGTCTTCTTGTATATTATAGAGTTCAGTTTTGTACTGGATTTGCTTTTTTAGTCAATGAGTGTTTAGTGTTGCATCGAGCACATTTGTTCTCACTAATTATAAACTCATCAGAAATATTTTAATGGAGACATTCATCAAAAATAATTTATGACTCATCGTGTTATATAACAGCAAATTTGATTCTCTTTAAAGAAAAACCTTATTTCTTAGTGCCCCAAACTTTGGAACTATAAAGCATAACCATTAATGCGCTCAAAACAATGCAAAATCTTTTGTTACACAGGTTTCAGACAGGGAATTTATTGAGAAGTATAGACACAATTCCAGCTCTGCACAAAGTTACTACTAAAGTATATTTGCATAATATTGATAATACAAATCTTCAAGCCTTCAAACGCCTCCATGCAGAACTACAAAACGGGTCTTGATGACAAGAGTTTTTATTGCCAGCTGTCAAACTATGCATCTAAGACAAAGAGCAATCTTCATGTTCGTTTGTGTCATCCTTTACAATAGAGAGAAGCCTCATTCAGATCTGTGCAGCCTGAATGTGAGGTTTATTCTCTCTTGAGTGTGTCAAGTTTCTAAGCAGCAGTGCCTCAGCCAAGCCATGCAGTTAATACTGACAGCTTCCAATATAGGTGTTAGTTTGCCTAATTAGAAAAAAACAGAAAAGTTTGGCTCAATCTGCCTTCATACTTATTCCAGTTTACCATAATTATTGTTTACAAAAGTGGCCCAAGGTATAAATACTCCTGAAGAGTCAGGATGCACAATTTCCACAGTAATTATTCAAACAGCTTTTTACCTACTGATATCATCTTTTCAATTCTCAGAGAAAAAAAAAATCAGCAGGGAGTGTGTATATTGCAAAAATAATTAGAGTATCAGTCAGGGTTGGCCGAAATGTTGAAATTTTCCAGCCGGCCACTGTCAGCCCAGAAGCATGCATCTGCAAATATTTCTCGAGATGTATATGTGTGTGTGTGAAGCAAAACACCCCACTCTAACTGCATGCACATGCATGCTCTCATCTAAAAAGAATAAAATACTATGTGCGACAGATTTGTTTTAAATTGTAAAAACCGCAAAGCCAAAAACAATACATATACCCTAAAAACCCATCAGATAAAGGATTCCTTTTAGTCTCCGAATGAAAGAATTACAGCTTTATATACAGTTTGCTGTTTAAATGATTAGATTGGACAAGCTGTGAGCTCAGAAATGCAGTGGAAACTTCATAAATCATTATAAGGTAGCTAGCTTGCTTTGCCTTGGCTCTTGGATAGCGTGTGAGCTCAGAAATCCATCAGAGACAGGAGAGGCGACTTCTACACTGGTGCTTCGCTTTATAGTACTTAGCATCTGCCAAACAATGTCAGGTCTCCAGACTCTAAATTCTCTAATCTTATATGAGGAGAATATTTATCAGTGTCTGTCTACAACGCTCTAGTTCAACACAACAAAGAAAAAAGACTTCAAATTATGGCACAATTTGGCAGTTGTGCTACTTGTAGAAAGGGGCAGACTACTGAATTAGCAAAAATAAAATGACAAAAAGAATTCTAAAGAAAAATAAATTCTTTGAACAGCAAGTTTCTTTTTTCTTTTTAAAATCTTTCTTGGTTTTTCCACCAGACTTCTATTTGCAGAATCCTGCACAAAACTCCCCTCTTCAGTTCTGGCAAACCAATCATTACTGGCTGATGAAAAATGCATCACTACCAGTGCACTTCTGTGTCACTGTCTGCACAGACATTGTTTGAACTTGTTTGGCAAGGACCTGAATGTAAGATGTTGTCTCCTTACATGTAAAACTGCAGCTTTGTTTACCAGTTATGATTTAAAGTAGGATGTGACTGTGTAAAAATATTCAAACTGTTTAGGTACTATGTGTGAGGTTTTATTGGGGACTTTGTTTAAATGCATGTGAGATGGAGCTGGGCTCTAATTTGAATTTGACCTTCATGTTGATTCTGCATTGTGACTTTCAGACATGATTTCTCAAAAGAAGACATGGTGACCTTATTATTACCTACTCTGGTCAGTGGTTTTAAATCAGCACATATATGCAAATAATTTTTCACCACCTCCCCACCATTAATAATTGAGCCTACTGTTCGTTCACAAACTCACAAGTTCTCATGCAATTTAAATTCCATCTAGAGTGAAACCTTTGCTTTTTAAAGTTTCATAGTTTTTCCCCCCTTCAGTTCCATTTTATCAGCTCAGTATGAAGCTCAGCTTTTGTGTGAAAATGGAAGAAGTCAAAAATGTTACCACCAATAAATAGAGAAGACATGAAGGAATAAATTAAAGCTATCAAAAGAGCTACACCCTGCAAAGCCCACTGATTGGCTGCTGTAATGAAAGATAACGGTAGATACTGCTGTTCCCTTCAGGGTCCAATTTCTAACCTGTGTCTATTTACATTTTGGTAACATTACAAGCAAGAAAAATTAGTAATTAGTGGGTCCCATTTGTAATGTACCAAAGCTGTACAAATAACTATCATTGGATTTCTGTGTTAATGAAGAAAGATGGGTTCTAGAGGGTCATTCCAAGTGGATTCATGAACCTTTACTCATGTTTGTTTGTTTGTTTTGTTCTCCTGAATCTCATTTTAAAATCCTGAGCAGAACGGTAATTTTAATTTACTTAATCCACAGGGATTATTTTATCCCCCCCATGTCCCACACTAATGGTAATCCCATCCAAATGGGGCTTGTGAATATCTAACTAGAGTCATTGAAATATCACACCGTTATCCCAAGTTGTAAACATTATCATAGCCTTTCAAAAAGAGAGAGAAAAGCAAATCAGTGCATGTTTTTTGCTGATAAATAACAGTAAATGATTTGTCTAGTAATCATCTGATCACCTAATCCGCTGCTACATACTACATGTTGCTGAAAAATGAATCAATTAACTTGTTACACTGATGGAATAATGTCCAGTATTATGTATGGATTTGGTACATCACTACCAAAGTGGTCCAATGGGAAAAACAATTTTACAGACAGGAAAATGACTGAAATGATCCCAATTTCTTTCCCTCGACATCTGATGTGTTTTGTCACTGTTAGATATAAAGAGAGATGGGAGCTGGGAGCTTGAATATTTTATCTCCGGGGCGCATTAATTACAGAAACAGCAAAATGCAGTTGACAGTTGTGATTTATTTAGAACCCTGAGATATGTGGTAAATCTTGCTAAGACATGATATTATGCAATAGCTGACTGTGGCCGTTTGATTTCCCTTCGCTGAGAACCCTCAGGAAACCAGGGTGTAATTTATCTCTTGAAATATCAACTTTATGACAACCGCACCAGAGAGCCGCTCCATTTCTGTGCCAGCTACAGAAATTTTAGAACATGCAAACAAGGCTTATTAACACGAGGCCATCGCTGTGTTTTCCCCAAACACAGCGAATGTAATGTGTTGTTTTGGAGATCCTGGAAGACATTTGGAAGTCAAAGTTGAAAACAGAGGGGGGGAGAAGAAGTGGGCCATCCCTAAATTTTTTTGTTTACTTGCGCTGGATGTTTTTCGGTGCAGGCTAATGGAGGGCTAAAGGCCACTGAGCCACATCTAGCAAGAGATAAATGGACTGAAATGTGAGAAGAAGCCCTGATTCTCCTATCCCAGAAGACTGGTGGGAGAAATATAATGCTGCTTGAATAAGTTGAAGACGCTATGCGAAAGGGAGAAATTGTTGACTTCCTGTTCACTGACTGACTGATTCAATGACTATTATCTTGCTCTAACAATGAAATATACACCTCCACAATCCTCAAATTCTCACCCTTATGGTTCACAGTGTCTTATCCTCCAATACATTCTTTAGCCTCTCGTCTTAGGAAAAAAAAACAGGGGGGCCAGGTCTACTTAGTATTCATCACCATTATATTTCCCTATAAAGCTTTCAGTTCCTACCAGCCATCACATGCATACCTGGGGGCCTGAACTGAATACGATTCAGAAGGCAGGCTTGAATCTTGAATCTACAGGTTAAAATATATCCAAACACCTTGGTCTCTCAAAGCCTCTGGCACTGAAGGCTGCTCATTCTTACGCACTATGTGAGCCTGGTTAATGGCCCAGTAAAAAGATGGTATGAGGTGAACCATCTCCAGCCTCCTGTTGACACTAAGCGGCTCTTGGTAATGATGCCTACCATACTTCATCTTGTGGGTCAAATACACTCTCTTTTCAACTTTGTATTTTAGACTATAATGTACCAAAGCTTCGTATTTACAGAGTGTGAATGCAAAAAGAGACTATAGAGCATGTCCTAGAAAGTGTGTGTGTGTGTGTGCGTGAGAATAGCATGGGGGTGGTGGGGTCACAGTCAATACTGAAGGCAGGTACTTCTCAGACACACTGATTGATTTACTGTATCTGTTGGGCTAGACCTGCCTGCCTGTCAGGATTAAGGAATTATGTCTTATCAAACCTGTTCCCCTGACAGACCCAATTCCAGCTGAATCACTTGAAGCAGCAACATATGGAAAACTAGGGCATATCTGTAAGAATGAGTGGTTTGCAAGTATAGTGTCTGCTCGTTAGATTTTTCAAGATAATGGGAACAAAGCGATGTGCAGTCACACAAACTATAAGGGCACGAGATACAGCCTCTGTTCAGTTCATCTGGTCTTAAGTCTGTTTGCCTAATCCAAATCCTATCAGGTCTCTTTACATAAATTGCAAGAGAAAGAGAAAAATGCAACACATATTTCAAGCAGAGCCATCACCTTCTATCCCCCAGAGAAAACTGTATGAACAATTTTAATCTATAGCAGCTAATACAAAATACATAAGGCCCAGGGACTCTAGAGAGTAAAAGCCTGAATCGGAAGGCCTCCCTTCTGAGTACAAGCTCATAATCTCCACCACATGCAGCGTGAGAAACGTAGTCTTTCAGTGTATCTCAGAGAAGATGGCTGATTATGTGAAAATTTAAGTCTCTGCACCTCATGCTTTCTTGGGAACACATAAGTAGACCTGCAAACAAGCAAAAAACACAGAGTCAACAGGGGACAAGCTAACAAAGAGCACCATATATCCCCAATGTTAACAACAGGACAGTGTTTCTACTGTAATTTCTGCAACACAGCACAAAATAAGCTGGAAGGAAGAGACTGCACAACCAACAGTAAAATCTATCCTCAGTTCAGCTTTCACAACCTTGCTTTATTACAGCTTTCCTGAATTGTTAAAACACTAACTCGCATTTTCTGAAGCAAATTCTCAGTGTCCTAAACGAATCAATCTGTCTTTTGGCAAAACGTTAAACTGTTTTCACCTAATTAGGTGCAATTTGCAGTTCTCCTTTAACCTTTTTGTAAAACTCTAAGTACATCCCCACTCACTAAAACACATTCTGCACAGTGGTTCCGTTATGACGCATAATGGTAACCACAGGAAGCAAAAGTTAAACTACAGCACAGATGCCATTTCTTAAACACCGAATTGTTCGCACTTGTTGCTAAGGATGATAAACCTGAAGCCCGAAACTGAGGCAGTTCAGAACCCACAGCCAGCAATGGTGAGCTGAATGTTGAAAATATCAGTGGATGGAAACTAACTGTGAGGTAGAGGAGAAAGAGCAAAATCATTTCAGTAATTTCAGAAGAAATTTGACCCGCTGCAACAGACCACATTTGTAAAGTAATAGAAGAACTGTTTAGTATGAGACTATATTTCTCACACTATGATTTACTCATAAGAAAAAGAAACGTACTCATCGGTCACTGGTATGCCTGTTCAACTGCTCATTAAAATATCTATTCAGTTAAATACATGGCAGCAACTCAATGCATTTAGGCACCCAGGTGTGGTCAAGATGACTTGCTAACGCTCAAACCAAGCATGAGAAAGGTGATTTATGTGACTTTGAAGTTGGCATGATTGTTGGCGCCAGACAGGTTGTTTTCAGTCTTTCAGGAAATGCATAACCATCTCCAGTGTTTACAGAGAATGCTTTGAAAAAGTGAACATTTCCAGTGAGAGGCAGCTCTCTGGGCAGAAATTCCTTGTTGATGCCAGAGGTATCAGAGTAGAATGTCCAGTCTGCTTCAAGCTGACGGAGAGGAAACAGTAACTCAAATAACCACTGAACACAAAACACATTGAAGAAACTGTTGAAGCAGATGGGGTACAGTAGAGGAAGACCCCAGTAGGTGCCACTCCTGGCAGTTCAAAACAACAAACAGAGGCTAAAATTTGGACAGACTGACCAACACTGAATAATGGAAGATTGACAAAACGTTGCCTGGTCTGATGAGTCTTGATTTCCTCACAAACATTTAGGTAGCAGAGTCAAAATTTGGCATAAACATAAAAGCATGGATGATGCCTTGTATCAGTAGTTCAGGCTGGCGATCGTGAATTGGTGTCTGGGATATTTTCTTGGCACACTTTGGACCCCTTAGTACCAATTAAGCACTGTTGAAACTGGTTTTGTGTTTAAAGTTTTGAGAAAATGAAAGAAATGAATTATGTTAAATGTTCAAATTAAAAATATTATCAATACAGTTTTTAGAAATAAGTGTGTGTTGTTTGTTTGTTTTTAAACTAAATTTCAACTTATTTTGGACTTTCGGATGAAAAGCTGCCCAATTTCCTGATCACGTAAATGCAAAACAATCTTTCCATAAATAGTAAAATAACAGCTTCAGTCATTATAAATGCTTAAACAGCAGCCTAAATCCTCAATGTATAACCAACCATAATTTAGCCATGCTCTTTTCATCCATGTCCAGCATTGTTCGGGTAATTTTCAATACAGTAAACCCAATTTACAGCATCTTAAAAGCAAAGCAAAGATGAAATAATATGAAAATGACGCACTGAAGAGGTGATCTGACCACTCATTCATCCACCTTAATGAGCTCCATCCTGGAGCTTTGTGGGTCTGCATGCACACAGCACTGTCAGCATGTAGCCTTCTGTCAGCCTCTGTACACCTGACTGTTAACAAATCCAGCCCAACAAGGGAACTGCACAATTAAGCAATGCAAGCTGCACAGCACTAACAACAGCCCACTTTATACACAGCGCTACACTAGGCTGCCATCAGTAAATCCAACAAACAAAAACGAAAAAAGACAATGACTCACCGATTATTTTATTGGAAAGACTCACCAGGTACCTTAAGAGAAAACATTCTTTTTTTTTTCCTATTTCCTTCTCTGCCTTCTTAGATCCGGATTTGAAGTACCCAGAGTTGATGGGTCAATGAATGCAACTTAAGAAAATAATTTTAGGAAGCAGCCCAGACCTGAATGCTAAAAGAAAAATGAAGCCATCAACCTCCCTAGTGCTGCAGCCTGGCATTAAGCAAACATATAAAGTTAGGTAGCCTTAAGCTTTGATTCTATCTTTTGTAACTTTCCATTTAATTTACCATAATTAGCTTGCTTGAACTCACTACATTTGCTTCGCTTTTTATTTTAGGTTCACGGTTTCAGCTGTAATTGGAAAAATGTGTTTTTAATTAAAATGTGCACCTGGCTTCTTTTGGCTTGACTGCACTGTTTTAAATAGCCGTGAATGGGTATTAAATGTGGGTTGCTGTAGAGGGCGCTCTTTCCCCCAAACAGAAATCAATAACATTTAGAAAAGGGCAAAGAGGCAGTTTTTTGTTTTGTTTTGTTTTGTTTTTTTATATAGGCATTAAACTCTGCAAGTAGGAGTGAAACTAAAGCACCATTTTTTGTCTTAGTTTGCTACTTCCTTATCTTTACTGATGTTGTATACATGGCATGTGTTATTTTTCTTACACTCTTGCATGCCATTGTGATTTTTCAGCAGCCTCTTCTTCATGATCTTATCTTATATCTTATCTTTAATGCTTATTGTTAAGATTTTTCTTGTCCCCTAATAGCAAAGAGTCATACAGCTGCGCACTCTTCAGAAGCAAACTATATTTTTACGTTAATAAGAGTAATTAGTTAGGAGTCAACTTTTTTTTTCACTTTGAGTGAAATGACTGGACAATGCTGACACGTGTCCAGAACCATAATGAAATTTCTACCCTTTTGTTTACACGTTCTTCTTTTCAGTTTAATTCTGGTTTATTTATATTGTGCCAAATCACAGCAACGGACGCCTCAAGGCGCTTTGTACCGTGAGACCCTGCAGTAAGGTATTGTATTGTGCCTTTGGGTATGCAACACAGGATTATAGCTAAATAAATGAGAAAATGAGTCTTGTTTCGTGCACATTGATAGTGTCCACACAAAACATGTAATTGTTCTCTGTGTCTAATTCGAATCAATTTTACACTTGCTCTGTCAGACTAGAATTCATCACCACGATCCCATTGATGCAGCCATCCTCCTTTTCTGAATGTCCACTGACCAGTGCTCATCAATTTGCAAACCTCTAATTTTGAAATCACAGACCCTCTCGTATGTAATGGCTACCGTGAAAATGTGTCTGTTTTTGTTTGTAGTCTTGATGGCTAATTTTAAGCATCTTTTCATCATGCGTACAGACAAGCTTTTTTATGCATACTTACTATATTTATGCTTTCAGCATGAGATTGAACACCCGTTCACTAACCTGAAAAGACACCTTTCACTATGACCCATCTTCTCTGACTTTCTTTGATGATGTGAGTGTGAATTTTATTTTTCTGTTTTTCAGGAACAGAGTTCCCATTATCCAAATGCTTGTATGAATTAAAAGCAAACATTCTCTGTAGTGCAACAGCCTGCAGGTCCTTTGAGACCTGCAGCAGATGTTGACAGTACGGGCACTCCTTCCGGAGCTGCAAGTGAGAGTAGCCATTCACCACGAAATGCACAGGCAGGCAGAATGTAGGCTGGAGAGCCTTCTGTTCACCAGCTTCAGCTTACCATAAGTGCAGCAAAATTGTACCTGGCAACTGTGTCTAAGTCATAGCTGATGTCTTTGTTACAGTGGAACAGCTTTGGCAGTCTTTGACAGGGTTTGTCAATAAAGACTAAGAAATTGTTTATTGAAATGTCACAGAAAGTCGCCTATAGACCCAAGCTCAATTCAAGCTTAGTAAAAATTGAGACTGTGAGTGTTGGGTATAGCAGCAAAAAGTCCTGTATGAAAAGAAGCAGGAGCGCATAGATCTGACTGAAGTAAGTATATAACATTATTTGATCTGTAAGGGCAGATGATTGGATAAGATAAATGGTATTGTTTGAGAGGAGATAAAAAAAAAATCCTTGCCAAATACCCCAATACAATGTGAGATAGCAGTGACCTTAAATGTGATCGCTACCTTGCATTGTTTGAGAAAGAATATGAAAACATTGTGGCAGGAATTTGTGTCAGACAGTAATACTAGTTTCAGCATTTGTCAGAATGAGTAATGAAAAATTGGTGAATCATCTGTTGTGCTGTAAGCGGCTATTCACAACTGAACCCTGCTAATAAACCTGAAGTCAAATAATACTGCTATAGCAGAGACTATGCTGACAAAGAGAAGAGTAGGAGGCCAGCCTAACAAATTCCAGTGCATCTTTTTGGACGTGAGACAAACGGATCAAAGAAAAAACAAACACCAGACCTTCCCTGCATATCAGCCAACAAGTGAGCATAATGTGCAAATGTCTGAACTGCACAGCCTATAGGTCTTTACAAGTGTGTAATTGCTATGTGACACTTTTGAAGACAGCACGACAATGCAATATCAAATAAGATTATCTGAATGAAAAAGAAGGGGGCCATTGTTCGAGGAGAAAGATGTCTCTTCTAGAAAATAATACCGCCTCTCTGTCTGCATTCATGTCACAGTTCAAACATCAGTTTACACTGCCATGCCTTCACAAGTTGCCCTGAACACTGTAACAAGTCTTCAGGGGGCAGGAGAGAAGGATGTCACTGACAATTTTGCAGAGCATGAAGCTCGACTGCTAATGAGATTTCTTTTTCTACCAGCAGCAAATATAAGTAGTCATTTCCTGCACAAAGACCACTTCTTAAAAAGAAAAAAAAGAGAACATGGCAGTGATGCTCCTTAAGATTTCATTTGTGCTCTTGTTATGTACTAAACTAAATCAGCTCATATTAATTCTCCATTTTATTATTGTTATTGTTGTGTTTTTTTTTATTTATGTATTGTGTAATATTGCTAATTTGTGGCATTGTTTTGTTTTGCATTATGCAGCCTTTAGAGTGCCCCTGTGAAACACTTTCAATAATTTCCACTATTACTCAGAACATTTTTGGTTAATGGGCGCTCTTTTGATGCTGTTCACAGCCTCATCCCACACTACGACGTGGACATCTCCACTGACCACTTAAGCAGGTGCTAATTAACTGACACAACCTTGGAAACCAATTTGTGATTATTTTCATTTCACATTCATAACCCATTACGTCTAACAAAGATATGTTCAGAAATACATTTGGAAGATGGCCCTATTTTGTCTGCATCTGAAGTAATAACTAAACAAGAAAATGACTGTGCCTGGAAATGAATTTCATTTTGAAAAGTTAGCGCCACTTATTAACTACATTCAATTTGCAGCAATGAGTGTAAGTATTAAACTATACAAGCACGTCAACTCAAGCCCTGCATTCACATGCAACACAACAATGCTTGTGAGCATGAAAACTGCCTCTTGCAAAGTGTGGCTGATGAGATATGCATATATTCATGAACAGGTGTAATGTCTTCTAAAAAAAATAGAACTTGAAATGGCCTTTCAGCACAAAGTAGGAGCAACTGCGAATTATCGATGTTCCTGTTCATATGCGTGCAATAACATTATGCTAAAGATAAAAAGACAACAATATAAAAATATTGGGACTAATGTGAAGGATTATGTATTTCAATCACATATAAATCAACACAGTAATAAACTTGATTTGATGCATAACCGTCAGATAAACAACAATGAAATGAAGTATGTTAAAGTATTTAAAGTATAAATGGATCGGATTTATTAGCATAAATATAAGCTTAATGGGGATTTTTAAAATATGCTGTGCAAAAGGATTACAAATTAGAACAAAATTTAAATATCGTTTTGAACATTAAAATAACAAAACATAAGCATATTTGAGTGACTTGTCAATATCAATATACAATCCAGTGACAACAGGCATCTGAATGGTCTTTAAAATTTTCTTTTGAATGACTGCCCTGACTTTATAAAGCCATATAGACAATAACCTTCTGTGTCTGAACAAGGCTGTCCAGGGCTCCTTTGAGAAAAGCTTTGAGAAAGGTGGCAGAGCACATACACCTTTGGTAAAAGAAAGGTCAGCGTCTTTAGAGCTATAATGTTTCAGAACTGTAGCACTACTATTAAAGAACTTTTATATAACATAAGGTTGCCTGTATATTATATTTATCTCACATACTATTGAATAAAATTAGAAAAGAAATGCCTAATTGCCCAGAGCCTGGGTAGCAGGTCTAAAGCTTTCCTTGGATACATTTGAAATATCCTCACATTGATGTTTCTCTGCAAAAATGTTAACCATGTTCAAAATTCAATGATACAAAATACAGGGGAGGCTGATGTCATTAGTGACCTGTTTTGAATGTTATCAGCCCACTTCATAAATGGCCATTATCAGCTGTTATCAGTCCAATACTTATCACATGTAGGAGGGCTCTTTCCACTTATTTGCAGGATCAGTGGAAAATTATAACACCTTCCACTGGGGAGAAGTTCCTCCGTAATGAGTGGAGTGTCTCCACTGGCAGGAGGAGTGGTGCTGACATTGGTCACACATGAGGCAGGAGATTAAGAAATATCTTTTGGACTTGAATGATTTGAATCACATTTTGCTACTGAAATTGCTTACTGCTTATTGGTTGGTTTTAGGCTGTTTGGTTCAGTATAAAATATCGTAAAAAAAAAACAACAACAAAAAAACACAAAGAAAAACCTACAACCTTCAGAGAAGGTGATGCAGCAGTTTAGCGCTGCACTGTAAGCTGGTCCTTGGTTTGAATCCACCAGCAGGCCTCTTTGGGTGGGGTTTGCATGTTTTCCCTGTTTGTTTATGGCTTCTGCCTGGATATTCCAGGTTGTTGTTCTTCCGCAGCCTAAACATGCTAGATTTATTGGTAATTCTTAATTGGCCATAGGAATGAATGTGAGCGTGTCTCTCCTGCAGAAGGCGGTCAACCACTCCAGGGTGTACCTCATCTTTGGCCCTATGGCAGCTGGGGTAAGCAGAAGAAAATGAATGGACAATCTTTAGTAAGCAAGCAACGTGTTTCCAAGCTGAATTTTGTCATTTACCACATGCCGTTCTACATGCACTTCATCACAGAACAGCTAAAGGTTTTTCTAGACTTATAAGCTGAGCTGATTTCTGTTTATCACTGATTACAGTGGACGATAACTGAATACCAAGCTTCCTACCGGGGGAGAGGGTGTCCACTGGCCATATCTATGTAACTGATTAAAACTGCTGATGGCCATTCAATTCAATTTCAAGTGAAAATACTGAACTTGCAGTTCAAAAAATGTTTGAATATTTGTGCCAAGTTTTGCAACATTTTCCTGGATGAGTAAAAAAAAAATCATTGTTGGCAACAAGACTGAACATCACAGGATCACCTGCGTCATTAGGATTTTTCTCTCCACAGATGATGTCAATACAAAATTTCAGTATATTTACAGTGAGTTGAGCTGTTGTTTAATTTTGAACAAAACTGATAGATCATCAATCAAACCCGGAGTCCCATCATAAAACCTTTCACGTTCTGCATGCATTAAAATAATAACACATCTTACTAATAGTTCAACTAGAGCAACACTGCAGTTAAGCTGATTATGCAAGTCTCACTCTGTGCATATAATGTATCACAATAATGCAGTTTACATGTCATAGGAGAACACTACTTAGGCATACATTTCTCAGACTTCCCATTAAGACAATGCCTAACATGTCTCAAAATAGCTCTGCGAATGCCAGTAAGAGCTCAACCTATGCTTTCTCTAATACTAATTATCCTAACAAGCACGGCACTGTGTACACAACTTTACTCATGTTACACTTGTAATCGCTTTATTTTTGCATTTTTCATGCCAGGCATCATCTATGGTGATGACACTGCCATCAGTCCAATGGTGTTATCGCACAGTAAACACTAATTGTGACAGGTGAATGTAAACTTCACAATACATGTATCCATTTTACATTTGTGACAATCTCACCTTTTTTATCCTTAATATAATTTTACAATAAATGCAAAGTTTCTTGTCACAAAAAAGAGGAACATTATTTTGGGCAACACTGAAATTTGCATCTCAACAATGACTACTGTGGAGACGTGAAAAAGGAAACAAGGATGTCTTGCTTTTGTTTGACATCTATGCATTTTTTTCAGTGTTATGTAATTACAGGTGTCCTTCTACCTTTATATTTTAGGTTAAAAAAAATTATCATTTGGGATTTCAAAGCTCTTACTAGACAAGGGTAATATGTTAAAGTGGTCATTTCAAATTCTTTTCATCTTCTTTTGTGCTGTTTTCAGATTCTCTGGTAATAAAGTGATATCAGGTACGCCCCGTGTTTCTTGCCTTCTTTTCCATGGTGCACCTTCAAAGCCTATAAAATATCCAGCTGGACAACAAAGGAAGAAGGGGGGAAAAAATCAATGTAATTGAACACTGTGTGGCCACTGAGATAGCAAGGGTAGATACAATCCTCTACTGTAAAATAACACGCATTATCATCATCCTGCACTTAGATGAACCAGCAGAGACAAAGCAGAAACTGTACAAATTCCAGCCTCTGGAGTGCTAGGATTGTTGATATAGTTTCAGGGTATGAAACCTGCATAAAGGAAAGGAAAAGGAAAAGCCAAGGACGGATTGCTCTTTTTTCTGCCGTCCTAGTTGTCATGGAGGTAGTAGTAACATGTTGTAATGTCAGGGTTTGATGTTGCTCATTAGGCCAGTAATGATTTGTGGATGGATTGTAGGTGTGGGAGCTGTGTCTCGTTTGAAGCCATATGCTGGCAGCCAGGGTACTTCAGACACTAGTGTTTACTGGGAGATCCAAGCTATTTTATTGCTTCTAATGTCATAATTTACATTCAGCTAGTGGACTCTAATGGATCCAATGCTCCACGTCTTCCCTCTTTGTTCAGCTGAACAATCAAAATGTGGGTAATGGAAATAAGTTTTAATCTTTTTGACCTTGCAGCTCAGTATAATTGTTTTATGATGGTAATATTAGCAGATGTTGCAGTTGTTGTATTATTACTCTTATAATAATTATTAGCTTTGTATATCATATATATATATATATATATATATATATATATATATATATATATATATATATATATATATATATATATATATATATATATATATGTATATGATATACATAGATATACATAGTTTGGACACCCGATGAAAAAGCTTTTATATTATTTTGCCTGTGATGACATCCTGGCAGGGATTTGCTTTTACACCAGGCAGTATGACTCTTTACCTCCCTAAGAGATACCAAACATCTGTCAAAAATGATCAGCACTGTGACATAGTGATGGCAAAGACAGTCAATATTTAAGCTGCAGTGTTCTATATATATATATTGACAAAGAGGGTTCTGCTTTGCATTTTGAAGCTACAGCACATCAAATTTCCATTTAAAAACACATTTGTGTTTGGAGGCTGCAAGCCAGTGCCCCCTCAAAAGTAAATGAGACCACACTGATTAATTCTAGTGCCCATGGAAGTAAACCATATATATATATATATATATATATATATATATATATATATATATATAGCTTTTATATTATTTTATTAAATAATTATTATATTATTTTATATATATATATATATATATATATATATATATATATATGTACATAAATTTAAGGGGGAAAAAATGTATCGTAATCAGCAAAAAGCTATCGCAGTGACCAGGGGAAAATAGTCTCTGCAATATTTCTTTTGCCAGCTATGAGCTCCTGTCCCTATAAAGCAATTACAGATGAGTCAGTATTGCTTTGTGCAATCTGATGACTTATCAAGCCATGTTTTCTAAGTACTGGGCTTAAAATTGCCAAAATATTTTGCAGCCACTGCCACAGCTGGTTAATGATTTGTACAATGTTAATTTATTTTAACAGCTGATGTTTTAAAATTCTTCACGTAATAACAAAGCTCTTGGGGTCAAGCAATCACAGTTGACGTTTCTGTGTGTTTACACTAGGCTCACTTTCCCTGCATTTGATTAAAATGCAACTGAAAGCAATATACTGTAAAATGAAAATTGTGTATAAACGGGGCAGCATCAGCAACCCCAGAAAACAGCATCCTATATCTAAAGCTGTGCAGCTTTTAACTGCTTTACCAAAGCGGCTTCTGTATTGGCATCTTCAGTGTAGCCTGCCAGCTCCAATGCGCATGGGATTTGCCAAACTAAAAATTCAACCGTCTTGAACCTAGCACTCACTATTATTACAAAAATAAGTCTGCTATCTCAAGACACAGTTAGTATGGGTTCTAATGGGGCTTTTTTCAATGTACCCAATTAGTGCTTAGATATGCAGCAGCCAAAGCTTCATTAGTGGGCAGCAGTCAGGCAGCCAAGTCAAATCCATTCGCACTTTACACAACTGAGTTGAGCTATAACCTTATTCTAGATTTAACAATAACTACTCATTTTTACTGACTCCTATCTCATCATCTGTTTAATAACCTTTAACAAGGAGAAAAGTTACATGTGAAGTGGTCCCATCCACCTCGTGTATTTTTTATGCTTGCTAGGCTGACATGACTTGTTAAAAACAAGCTAAAACTAAAGCTGTATGTATGCAGACAGACTACTATTTGCCACTTATCTTCAAATTTCACAGTAAATCCTTGTAAATGTTGCTACAGGCTGAGACAGCAGCCACCCCCACTTTTACTAGTTGTGCTATCTGCATGCAAAGGAGTGTGGGGTGGGATATTTCCCCCATATCAGACAATCAATCTATCAATATTGCAATGTTTTGCCCCCTAGAAATCTGTGTTTTTAATTGCACCAAAGCTCCACAATCTGTGGACTCTAATTTGGAACGATTAGTCTTTTTGCAATAAATCCAAATATCATACGATACCTGCAGTTGTGACAAGATCCAAACTATTTTCGTGGGAGTGCTTTAATCCAAGCAGCCACCTTTTTGTGTGCCTCTAATTGCAGGTCCTATGGGTTTTTTAATGTACATCATGGCAACATACAGGAGTTCTTGGCATATAAAACAGTATAGAGTTTGGGCCCCAAGGCTCCCTCTTCCAGCCATTCTCTTTGACATTAAGACCGGAACATGCTCTCTCACAGTAAAACCCCAGCTTCCTCTTTTTAATGAAAGGTGTTCATCATCACCTTGTCAGCAACAGTGTGTGACTAGGACAGGTTGATGCCACTTAGTCTCCCTAAGGGGAGTATGCGCTGTCAAGCAGAATTTGCAGTCCTGCCATTTTACTTTGACAGACGAACCAACCTGGACAGGTCTGGAGAGCAGGGCCACATAATGGGCCCTCCAGTTGTCTTACCCTTAAAAAACTGAATTGGATGACATTTGTGTCTTATTTGAGTCCATAGCTGCATCTTGTTCTGCTGTGCTAGTCATTCTGTGTTTACACCAACAGATGAATCAGAGCATTACTTTCACCATCATTCATCGCCCACGCCATCACATCCCGATCCTTGAAAAGCTCTTAAAGGTCACTGTGGCAGAGATGACCGGTCTCTCCCTTGGCTGCTACAAGCGAGTGCCTTCGCAGTGGCCCAGTTACCCTGCCCGGCTGAGCCCTGATCGCAGGCGTAAGGGGTGGGGTGGGGGTGATACCCTAATGCTAACTGACATCCTGAGAAGCTGTGATTGCTTTGAGGGCTTTGTGGGCAGTGGAGGGTGTGGGTGGCAATGGAAGGATAGAGGCCATGTCTCACAAGGACCTTTAACAACCTTTTAAAAGCTCGAAGAAGCCGCCCTGACGCCAGCCATTCACAGGAGAAAATTGCTGACAGTGCTAAAGGGGAGAGGGTGGTGGGGAAGAGGAGAGCAGCAGTATGCAGCAGTTCCTGGAATGCTTTTGAGTTCATCACATTGTCCTGTGATCCCTGCAATGATCTAGGCACACCACAACCCAATCAGCCTCACTGTATTCACTGTGTAATTACAAGCATGTGCACTAAATAATTCACTAGGAGCAATCGCTGAAAAAACATCCAGCACTCATGGAATGCACTTCTGTGAGCTTTTCCACTGCAGCCTATTACACCACTTTAGTCTCGGTTAGGTCAGCCCGGCCACTGAGATAGAAACATCCTGCATTGCAATCCTTTGACCTAGCCCCACTCTCAGCAAGTTCACAGAGTGCTGTTTGACCTGAAGGTTTGGCTAAATTGGCTAATACCATGCTGTGTGCCAGTGAATCCTCTCTTTCTGTGGACAATCATCCATCGCCAGATGAAAAAAAAGACATTATCCAAAAAGAACGCTGAAGTCCTGGGAAGCTTTATTACTCTCATTTCTTCAATAACTCCCTCAGACTTCCAGTTGTGCACCATATTTCATCTCAGTGCTGAAGAATGACTTTTCTGACAGTGAACATGAGAAATGCAAGAGACTCAATGGGCACGGCTGGAGGGGGGGCAGCCTACCCACAGAAGATCACAGCAGTGGCAATGAATGCATCAGAAAACACTGCTGTAGGCGAGCATAAGTCAACAGCGCCTAATGTGAGCCTTTGGTATGCATGATGTTAAATAGATTGTGAAAATGCTCTTTTCATGACTAAGATGGAGCTTTTCATTAATCCTAGAGCTGAACCTGCCTCCGCAAAACAACGAGCATCCCTCGCGGGAAAGACAAAACACCCACGGTGGGCTAGAGGGATCTCAGAAGAGCTCTCATACAGCTCACGGACACACTCTCTTTGCATCCACCCCCTTAGTCTTACGTGCAATTGTGATTTGCATGTTTGTAGATCTATCTAATCTCTCATATCTGTAGCATGTGGTCATAAGTATCTCTGTAGCATTTTCTCCGCGTGTCAGTGAGCATCTGTGTGCATGCCTTTCAACGTGATGTACATATGCTTTTGTGCTCTGTGTGCAAAGTGTAGGTGGATGTGGTTGAGACAGATATTCAGAGAACTTAAATCATTTTTTTGCCTTTTATGTGTGTGTGCACAGCAGTTGGTCAGAAGAGATATAGGGTTTTGATTTTATTTTAGGAAGCTCCTGTTAATGATAGCCCACGTGTTGAGGATTAAAGCAATAGCACAGCGCTTCAGTGAATATTCACATGTGTGAATGCTGATAAGTCTGATCAAGCTATTTTCCCATTTGCTCAGATATATCGGGAATAACACAAACCACACCTTGCACAGATCCCTCTTTACTTGTACCTTAACTTCTACATTTCTTATTGCATTCCCCCCTTTTTTAGTTAAATGTTCCATAAATTAAGTATGTGTGTGCAATTTGTGAATAGCACGTGCACATTCATCTACAACGCTAATTTGAAACCTAAATAGCAGGATCTGACTTGCAACAGTGTAAATTTATCACAAAAATTGAGATATGCCAGTTCTCCTTTGTGTTCCTGCATGTGTATCTGCATCAATGACAGCAAGTTTCACTTTAATATGTCGGTGCCACTGATAGCAGTAAATGGTGCAATGCAGATTTAAAATAAAAAAGGCTTCATTGTCAAGCTGTCATCATGTCATGCTTTGATAAAAAGAAGGCAGAGGTAGTTTAATCAGCCGTTGCAAAGTTAAATGAATAACCACAGGACATCAGAGGATTCAGCTTTCGCCTTAGTGCCCATAGACACTAATGCTAGGGCACGTCAGCCATACAGGAGCTATAGCGATCCCTTCATGTTCTGTCAAAACACCAGAACCTGCAACACACTAATCTCATCATAGCAAGCCAAGCAATCTATTTCAGAGTAGAGCCATATTTTTGAATCAAACACCTTCCTCTCAACTGGCAGAGTGTGACTGTGTGAACTGGAGCTATCCCCGGGTAACGGCCCAGGCATCCATTTGTAATGCAGATGTCTGAACCAATAATTGAAGCCACTTTATCAACACCTGTGCTGATAAGTGATGGCTTTGTAGACAGCTGGTGCAGAAAAGGCCATAGAAGAAACAACATAAAACATGAAAATCTGCATCTACTGCCATTATTTCCTCTCTTTTTTTTCCCCTCACTGCGAGAGAAGCAAAGAGGGTGGCTAAAAGTAGTTCATCTGCAAGACTTCATTATAGGCTGGAGTTCCCACCTCAGCTGAAAACCACTCAGCAAGCATGTCACCTTAAGTGTGTTGAATGGTTAGTCTGAGGTAGCGTTCTAAAGTTTAATATACCATTCAGATTTGTTCCCATGATAAAGAGTAAATCACTCGGAGAGATATTTTATTGTACCATGAGCATCCCAACATCTGTGTGTACACTGGGTTCCTTCAGCATAAATCCTAGTGGGGTGTTATTATCAATCAATCAATCAATCTTTATTTATAAAGCACTTTTCATACAAACTGTAGCACAAAGTGCTTTACATGGTTAAAAGCAGCCCACCTCACCCTCCCACTCATTCCCCGCACTGTCATTAACAGAAGCGGTCATGATACACACATCCCCCCACCCCCCCACCCCCACACACACACGTACACACACGTACACACATACACACACACACACCTAAAGAGTAAAATTGGGCTGGGTACGTATTAGCCAAGTGAGGAAACACTATCACAGGGAGCTGTCTGCACCGGGAGCCGGTCACAGACCGCAGCCTCCAGGCTGGGTACACAGCAGGAGGGAGGCTAAGAAGCCCCCCAGCCAGGCTCAGAGGACCCACAGGGCCCCAGCAGCCACTGTCGATCACAGCCCCGGTGCAGAGAACCCCCTCCGAGGAAACACTGGAGATATGACCTAATAAGAATATAAACAGGATAAAAAGATAAAATAAATAAGAGTGGGATATAATATAAATATAAGTATAAACAGAGTAAGAAGATAAAAAATGAATAAGAATAAAATCAGTAAATATTAGGTAAAACTAAATGAATAATATAAATAGAATAACAGGATAGAATAAATAAGCATAAAATAAATAACGTTAGTTAAAAGCTAAATTAAAAAGGTGGGTCTTGAGCCTGTTTTTAAAAACATGAACGTTCTCTGCGGCCCTGAGCTCCTCCGGCAGGCTGTTCCACAGTCGAGGACCATACGACTGAAAAGCTGCCTCTCCGTGAGTATGTGTCCTGACTTTAGGGACAATCAAAAGGCCAGTACCAGAGGACCTCAGGGTCCGTGAGGGTTCATATGGTAAAAGCAGATCTGAAAGATAAGAAGGCCCAAGACCATTAAGACATTTAAAAACCAATAAAAGAACTTTAAAATCGATCCTGAAACACACGGGGAGCCAATGCAGCGATTGTAAAACCGGTGTAATGTGGGCCCGCCCTCTGGTCTTCGTCAGCACACGAGCTGCAGAGTTTTGCAAAAGTTGCAAAGGTGAAATATTCTTTTTGGGGAGACCAGAGAGCAGGGCATTACAATAATCAATGCGACTGGTAATAAAAGCATGCATCAGCATCTCCGTGTTGGCCCGAGAGAGAATAGGGCGGACTCTGGCTATATTTTTTAGATGATAAAATCCAATTTTGGTTACATGTTTAATATGTGGGATAAAACCAAGCTCAGAGTCAAAAATAACACCCAGGTTTTTCACTTGTAGTGAAGGGCATAATGAAAATGCCTGTAATTTAGACAAGAGTTTCTCTCTCTGAGCCTCGGGACCGATGATTAAAACTTCAGTTTTGTCCTGGTTAAGCTGTAAAAAGTTTTCTGCCATCCAAGATTTTATATCTACAATACAGTTAAAAAGGGCATCCATTGGTCTGGTGTCATCACTAAAATGGATCTTATTTGGCCGTCACTCCAATAGCTAGGACAAAAGAGGCATTTTAGACGTACAAAGGGAGCATTTAAACCATATGGGTTTGCATGCAATTTATTTTTTGTGCAGTTTGCTGTGAAATACACTAACAATTAAAGAAGGCAAGCAAAATGTTGTAGCAAAGTAAATCTTGTGGGTGGGACCTATACTGAAAAACTGTAAGACACAATTCTCTTGGCTAATCTTAACAGGTTGGTAAGATTGCAACTGACAGTTGATACATGGGAGGGAGAGTGCAAGGAGAAGGCAGAAACTCAATATGCAGTTATTTATACAATTAACTTTTATCAAAGTTTAGTTGAGAATCTGTGTGAATGCTTTAAACATACTTAAAATAATATTTATAAAATAGACCCATTACAACCCATTACCTATTACAGACTGTTAAATAAAAGCAATCTACATGCACCAGTTCAAACCCAACATTCTTGTTTATTATGTTGAAGGAAGTGATGTGAAAACATACCTATGAATTGATTTTCTGTCTTTGCTCTTGTGTCTTCTCCATGAATGGACTCTCATTTACTAACAAGCTGTCAATCTGATCAAGAGAGATGTGTCTTACATCTTTCAGTGTCTTGCCCACAAGGTTAAGCTGCATAGCAATCAAAACTTCTGGATTTGAGAAAAAACTTTTGGATTTGAAAAAAGTTTAGGCTCACATTTTAATAAAAATGCATTTACTTGAAATGAAACATTTATCATTTTGCTCTCATATCTGTTTACACCCTGGAGCAGTCTGCAATCTCTTGCAGAGAGACAGATAACCATTGACACCTACCGCCACTTTAGAATCACCAATTAACCGAAAAGGTTCTTTGGATTGTGGAAATAAACCGGGGTACCCAAAGTGAATCCATGCAGACACAAGGAGAACATGCAAACTCAACACAGAAAAGCCTGCCCCTATAAAGACAGCATTACTGCAGTGCAAATCCTCACTTTTGATGTTTTAATCATGATTCTGATGACAAATATTAGGTCAAAATTGAAGAAACAATTGATGAAAATGATGAAACAATTACTAATCTGCCAAATTTATCAGAGACACATTAACTGACAGCATGTTTAATTAGTTTTTTCTACTCATAGGTTCAAGTAAGTCAGTTACATGACTTTCTCCAGTGCTTTGTTGTCTTTTCCCATGTTGGCTCAAACAATATGGACATCACAAGAGATATTTCCAGTTTCTAACCAGCACAGTGATTTTTAAACCCATGATTATAATCCTTCCCTGACCATAACAATGTGTTCATTCTTGTGACCATGAGGATGAAGAAGCTATGGCCTTAACATGGCTATTTCAGCTAAAGCTGTGACCTTTTTATTGAATCTAAGTGGTTTTTGTGCCTGACCAAACCTTATCTAAAGTAAAACCACATTATTACATTTATTGATCTGGATTTCTGCAGTAAGTAGAAACGTTTTTGGAAAGTCTGTACAAAATGAGATTATACCACAAATCAAAAAGTTTGTCTCTGTTGTTCTAGAGGACAAACAATGATTTCTGTCATAGAAGATGTAAAACTTTGCTAATTAAAAATCTGTAATGTTATTCACTTGAGAAAATTACACAGTCATGTTGTGAAGTCCAAAAATCTTAGTTTTTCTTTATTTGGCTGCTTTTTCCTTCATTTTCAATCCAGAAAGTTTTCAGAGGAATGTTTCTTTTTTTTCTTTTTTTTCTTTTTGATAAGCTGCTTAACACTGATCTATGAATCATTCAAGCAGTGAAAAGACACCTAACTCAAGGGATGAATCAGTGTTTATGAACCAAATTTCAGAAAACTGGGCGAGTGGACAAAAGATAAAGTGCTAAAATGCTGATGAGCAAAATTTGAAAGTGGATATGGTCTTTCAGACTGGGGATTTATGCTTCAGTGGGAAATTTACATCATACCTACACTGTAACTGCAAACCCTTCTGAAACTCTCTTTAGAGCCCATACCTCAAGTGTAACCCTCCCTAAATATGAAACTAAACGTTGGGTCGACACAGCCCACAACTGTTTGATTGGCCTGTGATTTACCACTGATTCCTCATGTGCAATTTACAGCTACTTTTTTGAATAGATCAGTGAAAGAATAGCATCATCATCTCACTGTAAGAAATAATCATAGCATCAATATGAAGACACAGAAATGTCAGTAAATTTCTGGAGAGAGATTGTGGAAACTATTGAAATGGACGTGAGGTAATGTACAAAGAAGTTGGAAAAATTGAATCACAAATATCTTTGCATCCAAAAAAACCTCTGAATATCGCACAGGGAGAGGACCTGGGAGGGTAAAAAGTCCTAGCATCTTATTTGTTTCTATTGTCTGGTTAATAAAACACTGGGACACAACCACAAGGTAATTAACATATAATGCACCAACACAAGCTTAAATGAGGACAACAACTGCGGTCACTTACATAAGTTACATCACAGGCTCTACAAAGATTCCCAGCAGTCCATCTACTGTTCACCAAAGCCTCATCAGACATTGTTTCAGTAGAATTGCAGCTGTCAAGAAGTCATCATTAAGGAAGGAAAATTGGGAGTAAAACTGCAGTATGCCCAGTTACACAAAAAACTACATTCTGGAGTAATGCAATCAAATTTCTAGATCAAATGATCATCAGTGTTCACAGAGGATGCAAGAAGAGTTTAATGCACAACCAGTAAAACACAGTCGAGGCCTATAATGGTTTGGAACTGCATTTCAGACAGTGGTAGTGAGGAAAATGATCGTCAAAATTGATGGAATTATTAATGCAGAAAGGTGCCGTCAGATTTTGATCCAGTAACACCATCTGGAAAGTGTCTGATTGGCATCGTCTTTTCCACATGGCAACGATCCCAACTGCCAGGGAGGTAAAAGCATATCTCGGTAGAACAATACACAGTGGCAGTTTATAAGTCATTCACTGGACTCTTTAAAGCCCATACCTCAAGTTTATTGATGAAGTAGTCTGGGATCTTTTATGACAGAAAAGAAAACAAACAAAACTAATATCCAAAGAAGAGCATTGACTATCCTTCAGGAATTCTGGAGAAGTATTCCTGAAGAAATAAAAAAATTAAAAGAAAGCTTCCATAAGAGAGTGGTTATAGCAAAGAGTGTTCAAAGATGGTTAGAGCAAATACTGACCCTGTTTTTGCTTAATATACTATATTTGCATGCATGTCTACAAGTTTTAATAAACAGCGGCACCTATTTTCCATTTTTCTAGCAAAATATAAAGAAAGTAGGGTTGGTTTGAGACTTTTGCACAATACTGTAAACGGCAGAAATTCAGTTGTGCAATTAGCAGTATAAATAAAGCAGCGCATGAGATGTATGACTGTGAATCAGGTGTATGAGTAGGCAGTGATTCTTAGCATTTTCATCAAATCATAAACATTTGTTTCCTTTAGGCTGGCTAGGCAGCAGCATGTGTCCCTCATTTGCTTGGTTGCAAACCAATTTGTTATCTACAAATACCAGAGATTGGGATTTGAGGTAATGTGGTTTGTGACTTGAGCTCTATTTCTGTGGGTAGGAGCCATGCAGCCTCTTTGTAAGCTATGCCGGTCTCAACAGCGAGCAGCAAATTTCTGGAGAGAGGCCTGTTTCTGCTTAGAGCATACACGCTCCCACATCAGTGTCTGTACAAAGAAGACTTGAGTTTATGGTTCATGTGTTCTTGTGTGTTAGATGGGTAAATAAGCAACTACTGCCAAAACATTCACCTTTTGTAAGGCGATGTGTTAACAGCTTAAGCTGCCCCAAATATAGACAAAAATAATTTACTGCAGATTTAAGGGGCAACTCAGGGGGCAGCACTATAGTGCAATAGCACAGCAAGATGGTTCTGCATTTACGCCTTCTGCTTGGCTTGGGGCATTTCTGCATGGCGTTTGTATGTCCTCCCTGTGATGTGTGGGTTTCCTTCAGTTCTTCCAGTTTCGTCCCACACTCCAAAAACAAGGGTTTGATCCAGGTACTCCAGTTTTTCCCACAGTCCCATGAGGCTTGTTTGGTTAACTGGTAATTCTAAATTGCCTAGAGGCGTGAATGCACATCTGTTATTCTGTGTTAGCCCTGTGATGGACTAGCAACCTGTCCAGAGCGTAATCCACATTGACCCTCCCATGACCCTGAACTGGATACGTTTTTAAAAGATGGATGGATGGATGGATGGATGGATGATGTAAGAATTTAACGTTAGCTTATCAACAGCTTAGCATTGTGATGTACTGACACACATATTACAGCCCACAGTCCAGTGAAACCCTGCTTTCCACCGATGTGTTAAAGTATTTCCAGAAAACATTGAAATGCAGGCTTGTAAAAAAAACACATTCTAAATAATAAATGATGGATTCACAATTTCAAAAGTAACAGAGAGAAAAATGCACCATGAACAACCTGAAAGCTGATCATCTGAGAAGAGGATTCGAGAAAACAAATTGGTTAGGATATTGTCTACATGCAGAGTATGAAGATTAGTGAAGAATGATCATAGTGGACTCTAGCCTCTATTGCCTCACCCACATTCAGAGGGGGAAAGAAAACTAAGCGAGCTATGTTGGCAAATTTTACTCACATTCTAGCTCAACTGAAATAAGAGCGCCTATCTATCTATGTATTGATACATATCTCTATACGTCTGTGTATCTATCTACCACGTAAAGAGCCTTCAATGAGGTGAAGAAGAGCAATGAAGTATCCTTTCTGAATAGTTTGTATGTTACCAAAGCTTCTTTTTCTATTATTTTATTATGCGGGTGCAGTACAGGAGAAGCACTGATATCAGCAAACATTACACAACCATCCATGAATAGCAGGAAAAGAAATCACAGATGATGGTTGGGGAAAATAGGAGGTAGAAACTCGTAACATCAGCACTGTCACAGCACTCATTCTCAGCCAAGGCTCTCATATCTGGTGTCGTTGTCATTGTCACTCCTTGAGTGAAAAAAAGAAGGAAAAAAGAAGCTCGACACAAAAGTCTGCAGCTCTCTTTTGCAGCAGCGGTAATTTCATGTCAAGAAAAGAATGCATTCAGGTGCAGTCTGTTCATATGCATTATATTGGAACTGCACATGTGAGGAGCAGCAGGAGGCAAATGAGGACGGGAGGTAGTTTGGATAATCGTGGAGGGACGCCAATGAGAGCTAAAGGGAGCTACGGGTGGGATGCTACTACTTATGATAATTTCCTTATTTGTAAAATATTGTCAGGTATTGGTGCTGATTGTATTTTGGGTCCCTAAAAATCTGGCTTCAAATATTTGGTATTTCTCTGTAACATTAAATGAAGGTTTGGAGGGGGGGAAACAGTCTGTATTTCTATTATATGTCCACCTACTTCATCTGCTCCAGCTACAGCTTTTGCTTTACACACTGTTTCTCTCTCTACAGGCTTTGTTTCAAAGAATGGCTTTTGATGACGGCCACAGAAGAAGAGTTACAATGCTACAGTCATTTCCAGAAAATATAGACCTGCAGGTGCAAGGATACAACAAGCTCTCCAACAACTTCTCGAACATGTGGTTGTAGCTGTGATCTTGGCTCTCCTTTACTCCAAATGCACTATTTTTCCACCACTGCCTTTTGGTCTGTCGAGGCCACTTATGGAGGAAGTAAAAGTGAAAGTGAAGAAGTGACACCTTTCCTCTTCTGTGATGCAGGTCCAGTGTTCCCTGTATGACTGTTGAACACTCTTGCACGAAGGAGCTACTCCTGTTTTTTTTTTTTGGCAGACACAAAATCTCACATGGTTTTCCAACCAACACTGGAAAAAGGGTTTCAAATGTTTAAAAAAATCCTATTTTTGGCTTCTTATGCACACAGCAAATAATAAAATGGGTCCAAAATTTGTTTATTTTTAGTTTAACTTCAGTGGATGGGTGCTTTTGTTATCAGTATCAAGTCTTATTTCGTTCGTCTTTCATTGATTTATTTATGACTGGCATGATCATGTCTAGATTAATGTGTAATATGATATAAAGTAAAAAAAAATCAAAACAGTGAACATAAAGTTTGAGTAGTTTGAAAGTCAACTTTAGTTCTTTTTCAAGATGAACAATGTGTCAGAAATGTATTACGCAGCCCTAAAGAATTCTTTCAAGATATTATTTCACTCAGCTTTGGGTCTCCGAGCATGGATTGATCGAGCAAAAGGACTCCAGCATGTAGGAAACATTAAATGGGCTTGAGGAAAGGTGAATGTAACTCGATGACAGATTCACAGGCAGGAGGCAAGATGCTCTCGAACCCTAGTGTAAGATAATGTGCATAATCCACTGCAGGGATGTTAAGTGCACTCATTTCACACTCCATTTCACACAACGCTGCCCTAGGAAGAATCTGTGTGTATGATGACTCAGGAAATACACAACATCACTCTTCTGCATCTTTCTCGTGTTGTTTCTCTCCATTGTTAATAATCTGGAGTCAAATCACTTTTCCACGCTATTGTAGAATAAATTATGTGTCAGGAATGTAATAAGTACCAAAGCCATGTTATGCATGAAATACACACGAGTTAATGGAAGTCAGCATTTCCTCAAAAATTACTTCAAAAGATGCATTATGGACATTAAAACGGTCTAATTTCCACCTGTGGCTTTATTCAGAATTTACAATCTAACACACAATTGAAATGGTACCACCTAAAGGGAAAACAGCATCTGTTCATGTATATGATAACTTGTTATGAGGATAAACATTTCATTTCCATCCATCAGCCCTAAGTGTGGGGAATCTCCATCACTGCTGTCAGAAGTCCATTAAAATAGCTTGCTCATCATATACACACTACCTTAAATATGATATGAAATTAATCCATTAATTAATAGTGTGTACAAAATGAAAGCATTCTAGCACACTATAAATGTAAAATGCATTTTTTTAAAAACTGTCCTTAGAAAGTGAAAAGCTGACAAATTGTCAACTATGAGAATGGCCATTCTTAATGCACTGAGAGAAAATATTATGAGTATCTATGAAAGCCTGCTTACATAATGTGAATGCAACACGAGGGCATAAATCAGTGCAGGGATTTTTAACTTGGCTGTTTTAGTTCACACACTTATCCGTATATTTAGTCATCTGTTTCATTTCGCATTAAACTGTCTACTATTTATTTCACATATAAAATGCCGTGTTTGTACTGTAGCCAAGTTTCCCATATCCCTCCAATCTTTACTATGGAATTGTTTGGAAAACCTCCCTGGTGAGCAGATGGCGCCTGCCGGGAGGAGAATAAAGCTAAAACCTGGGCTCTATACACTGCACACACATTTCCCCATTTCCAGAGCAAGCTTTTGTAAAAGGGAACAACAGAGGTCTAGTGGGAATTTAACCATGGGTCTGTTTTGGAAAACATGTTTGTTTATTGGAGCCTTTCTCCGTGCAGCAGCTACAGTAAACACCGTGGATACTGGAGAGTGTCTCTGCAGACTGGAGAAGAGCATCGAGCCCCCACTTGCTGGAATGATTTCAATCACTTTGATCATCATGGTTTCCATCATGAATGTGATGTGTTCATTATTTGACCCCTTTGTCAACGGAACAAAAAGACAGAGAAGCATTTGAATTTACTGGGAAAGCTTATCTACCGTATGCTGGTGAATTCTGTATTATTAAGCAGAGAATGAGGCAATGCTACAGTATGTTCTTATGGCTGCTTACGCTCTAGTCCACACTGTATTGAAGAGAACTTAGCAGCAGGCAAACCAGGGGTCTTACGCTGAGTCTGCACTTGCTAAACTAACTCAGAGGACATGATAAGCCAGGCAAAGCTTGGAAAAGTAAATCTGAGGCTGTTTGAATAAGCCCTGCACCTCTCTGCCAGCTACAATCAGCGCACAGAGTATTCGTCCCAATCTCTCTCTGGGGGAGATTTCTTAAGCACGCTTTGTTGCTAGATCCAGGTAGGCTATCAGTCACTGCAGTAGTGAAGAACATGCCAACAAGAATAACCCCAACATAAGACATAAAATCCATCTCATGGGACCTCAGAGGCTGGACGAGAACAAATTAAAAAATCTCTCTTTTGCTGAGTCACTCTCTTTAGATAATTACCCACTGATATGAAGAACATTTCCCCACTTGGCTGTAAGTTCAGAGGGAATGCAGACAATGGCATATTTGGCCGTAATCATAGCAGCCCCCCACCATCAATTGAAGCTAAGAGAGTAAGATAGCACAAAGCTAATCTTTGGCTCAACAAAAAGGCCCGAGGGGGCAGCACAAAATGGAAGCAGTATTAAAAAAATTTGCTCCTGGCATGAACCTTCACTGCCTCTCCAAGCCCTTTATTAAAAGGCCAGCAGACAAAAACTGTGCAGGTAAATCAAGCTTAATATGCATCCCTAATAACCGGGGGTGGGAGCCTTAAAGTGCAGCACATGCATGCCTAAATAATCTATTAAAGTTTGCTCTGGGGTATAGTACAGCAGCAGTCTCACATCAGCTGGTCTACCACTGTCTCCACTCTCCCTTCCACTGCCAGGAGGCTGCACATCTGCACAGCACAGTGACTGACAGTCGATGGTTCACACACCGTTTACCCCACCCCCCACCCCGACACACTCTCACAAAACACCACCCAGCCGGGGTGCTCCCCTGCGTGACTCAACTTGTTTCAGGGCTGAGAGGGAGACACTGGGGGAGAGGTGGGGATGAAACAAATGTGGGGGAGCTGGGAACGATGAAGCGGTTGTTTGCATGCTGTTGTGTTGCTGCCTTTCAGAGTTAAACTGGGTTTTGCTTGAATTGAAGAGAGGATTTATCCATGGTTTCGGTCTAATCTGCGCTTTCAAAGCTGCAACTATATTTATATTAAAACCCCGCAGCTCCAGTAGTTTCGATATTGAGTCATTCTTTTATCATATTTTTGTGAGACTTCAGGCGCCTCTGCAGCGCAGCGAGATACAGGGCTCCACACAAAACGCTGCGCCTTAACGCGTAAAAACAATCAATGCACTTACAGTCCAGGGCGTTGCACTCCTTTTTACAGCCAGCACATATATTTACTTTTCTAAACTACAACCGTGTGAATCATCAATTGAAGTATTATACAGCTCTGAAATGTACATGACAAATGTTTTGTGTGCACCCCCAGATATCTATCATGGGTCCTCGTTGCCAGCGCTCTGCGTTCATACTGGTAAGTATCAAGTAATTTTAAGTCACGACGTTAACAAACATTTGATTGTCATAGATGACCCATTTTGCGGCTCGGGCGGCTGTTCTTACCCCTTTCTCCTGTCCACGAAGAAGCCTTTCATAAGAAGTGACCCATATCCACGGCAAAATCGCATCTTGTTGGGCGCATCAATTTGTAGAGAGAAGATTTCCCGAGCTTCAAAAAAAGCGTCTAAACATTCTTTCTGAATAGTATCCAGCGGGAATGTACACTCGTTTGGAGGCTCCGTCAATCTCCCCAAATCATTTCGAGCGCTGTCCTCGGAAAAGTGGCGCTGAAAGTCTCAAGTCCTAACTTTAGGCTGTGTGCGAAGGGAAAATAAAAGACACGTCCAGTAGAGCTACACACTAATACAGCTCCTGCGAAAAGCGGATCTGATTTTTACGGGATAAAAGAGCGGAGAAGCGCATATCCCACACCCGAGGCGAGAGCACTTTCTCATTGACAGAGGGAAGACTACATGCGCCCCTTGCACTGGATGTGAATGATGTTAAATGCATCGCAGCACACCGCCTTTATCAGGAAAGAAATGCACCATCAGTGAACGACGGGGAAAAAAGGTGTGAATGTCTGATTAAAGCATGGCTGGAGTGTGACATACAGGCTGTGCATCAATTTGTTCAATTTTAACGTCCATTTGGCCGCCTGCTGCTTCACCCCTCAGCACACCCAGACCTCAGTGTCGGGGATTGTGTTTATCTTCGTCTATATAGTGAGCAACAAGAAACACAGAAACCACCCTGTCTACCCCTACTGCCAGTCAAATCTGACTTAGTTGATATTTTTGTTTGCTTGCTTGTTTGTTTCTTTGTTTTTAATAAAATATCTCAGTATTGAAGTTGTAAGGCTCATTTAATGCGTACCAAATCCCTTTGGACTAATTAAACAAGTCACAATAATTCTGTTTTATCCCACTGATATTTTTCTGTCAGATATAATGAATTCCTGTGACTATGAGATCGCTTGCAATCAATGCAATTTTCACGGCGACAGCAGCAGAGATGGTATAAATGATTCAAATGTGACGCTTTTGGGTCGGCTCGCACGTTACAGGTGCTGTTGCGCAGCCTATGCAGTATGTTGAATCTCAAAGGTTTGGGATGCTGTGCGTAGACCATGACGAAGATATCAAGTCCAATCACCGAATGAGAAAACTCAATCTAGATACTAGGTGTGTGTTGTGTGTCCGTGTTTCACTGACTGACAGCAGCCACGCTCTGCAGCACATTTATGAAATTATGTCCAAGGGCATGCCAATATATGTCCCAGATTATCCAGCAAAAATGCGAGAAATTAGTTTTAAACTAGGCATGGGATGTTATTATTTGAGACTTGAATGCGATTGATGGACCCATTTTTTGGCTATTAACCTTCAAACGTCTAACGTGTGTTGTGAAGTGACAAAGGACTTCCTCATCGATCAGTTCAACGGTGGCATCGGTGCATCTTGCAGTCCTGATTGATTAATTTTCCAAGATTTCCAATAGGAGGCTCCCGGTGATTATTTGGCCTTTGCCTCGAGTATATGCGCAGCTGCTCTTTCTGCCTCCCTGATCACAGGGCCGGGGGGTGGGGGGGCTTTCACAGGTCTGAGTGGGTCACACCTGTGGAGTGTTGGCCGTACTCCACCACATCAAGGGAAGGTGGAAGGGATTGTGCCTGTATAGGGAGAGAGAGAGAGAGAGAGAGAGAGAGAGAGAGAGAGAGAGAGAGAGACTTGGAGTCTGGGGCAGTGGGGGTCCTTGGTGGTGGTGGTGGTGGTGTGTGTGTGTGTGTGTGTGTGTGTGTGTGTGTGTGTGTGTGTGTGTGTGTGTGTGTGTGTGTGTGTGTGTGTGCGTGCGTGCGTGCGCGCGTGTGTGTGTCATGTCTCTCAGGGCCTTGGAGGCAGCTTAGCCTCTGAATATTCATCCACACCTCTGCTGGAGCAAATTCCAGCTACATGCCTAGACTGAGTGAAAGTCTTGTGAGCTGTAGTGGGACCTTGTAAGTCATGCAAAAAAGAAAAAAAGAAAAAAATCACAGATCTAACTTGTGCACATTATTGAACAGAGTGTTTTACATCTTTGTATTACTCCACAAAGCATTGACTCCCTTCCATCTGTCAGCTCCTCAAACCGGTGTTCTATTTCTGTTTAGCATAGTTGGCATAATAAGTGAATTATTTAGCTGTGGAGAATGGCTACAAAAGTTATTTCCACCAGGAGACCCATTTCTGCTTTGCTTTCTGCTGCAGTAGACCGGGTCTTGTCGAACGTGCTTGCTCTGAGGATAACATGTTATGGAGCTGAGTCCTCCCCATCCCTCTGCGCAAGACAACTCTGGAGAATTACTTGTTTCAATTAGCTATGGGGCGGAGAGAATTTAAGCCATGTTAATTCCAGTCACTAGTGAAAATCCCAGTCAAAGAGACTAGCCACTCAAGCATAATCGCCTTCCCCCAGACATCTCTCATTTCATGGATCCATTAGGGAAATTAATCAAAATGTAAATTGTGAGGTCACAAGATTTCACTTTATTGATGGTGTTCAGTAAAGGCCAAAACTTATTCAGTACTTTTGTGATTTAGAGGAATCCTCTTCTTATGACAACTCTGAGCTGGTTTGGTTTTTGCCCATTCACTCATTCAGTGATCTAGATAATTTGGCTTTAAGTAGTTTTTTTTTCTTCTTAATAACAAAAGCTGGATTAATCTCAGTGAGGATGAGCTGCTTTAAAAGTTTTCAAAGACAAATGATGATGTGTGGAAGAATAAGGAGGAGGAGATGACACAGATGCTCCCCATTCAAATAAATAATCTAATTGTTGGAACAGAATCTGATGTTTGTGTCACATCTTTTCATCAGCGTCTGTGTCATCGAATATTGAACTCTGAGGACATACAGACTGTTCGCTAACATCTGATTATCTAAAATTGAGACTGTCTGACACGCCCACAAGTGGCAAGACAAAGGAATGAGTCAGTTTGTCACTCTTGTTTAAAGCAATATTTTGCAACGAAATGGTGAAAGAGGCCAGCCGGGGCAGACAGACAAGCCATATGCTTTATGTGAGTGAAATATTTTTGTCGAGATGCTGGCTGGCTGACAGTTGTCGCAGCTGTAACCTTTGAACTCCAAGAGCCTTTTTTATATAAGAGACTGGCTGCAGTCCAAATTGGCCGAGGATGTGCACACAGAAAAAAGGATTTGATCTGTAGATTACCACGAAACACTTAGACAGCTGCATTAGATTACTGCATGTACAGAGATGCCTTGTGAGTAATAGAAAATACAGTTAATAAGAGTGTTTTAGCATAGATCAAGAAACAGTGGCCAAAAATACCAAAGCCATCAAAGCTATAAAAATACAGAGCAGTGCTGTCTGTAGGTTTAGTGATGTTGCTTTCTCTGTCTTTGATGACTCTTTAGCTCTTTATTAAAGTAAATTATCATACATCAAATAATTAATTGAGAACTTATTTAGCAATTAATGTTTAGTATTATATGCTGATAATATTCATATTAGTTTTCAAATTAAAGTGATTTAACCTTATATTATTATACTATACACATGAGCTCATCTCTCTTGGCTGTTAAATAAATTAGGTATTGAATATCACTGGATATATGAGCTTGGGCTTTCTGTAACTGGCATAATAGCAGCCCCTGGTGGTTATGTCATTTAACATGCACTCAAACCTCAACTCAAAAAAGAGTGGTTTACCATAATTTGGATATAATATTGAAGTGAGACATATACACTCTTTTCCATCAGACATCAGTCAAATTAGATAACTATAGCTCAGTCAGGCCTTTTATTAAATGGATCATAGCAGAAGAGAAGATGAACAAATAGTGATATGTATTTAATATTTATATTTTTAGACACTTTTCCAGATAGTCCTGAAAACAGCAATGATTCTTTGCAGACAGAGGACAATGCTACTTTAAGCCCAGAAAAACACAACCCAGTAAATTGGTTCTCCTGTGTGTGAAGCCGAGCACAATCTATTCTGGCCTTGGGCAAGACAACACAATCTCCTGCTTGTTTGGTCATTAACATGCATATTTACCAGATGAAAAAAAAAGGTACTTGAAAGGTTAATGTTGCCAATATCTTTGGAGTCTTCGATTAAACAGACCTCAGCAGCTACATAGCCTTTGGTTGTATGGCATCTTCTGGGATTGCAATATTAAGAGATATAGCACTAAAGCTGAATTTCCCTGCTCATTTACTTTTGACACAGTTGAGTTTTGGTTCTGACTGCTGGGTCTACTGCTAGCACTAAACATCTAATGTAACAACTAGGCTGATGAGCTTTTACACTCATTCTTTGTTCTAAAAATAAAAATGTGGAGTGTTCTGGGTTGTAGCAACTGCCAGCATTCACACATAAATGTGCAAATGTATAATAAAAAGTTCCAGTGGTTTCAAACTGGCTAAATGTATATGTAAATGTATGCACTGAGACTTAATGTCTCAACTATTTAAAACTGTAGCTACGTTTCAGTCAGTTTCTGGAAAAGACCTGTGGGTGAAAGAGACTAAAGACCCAAAACAAGACACAAAAGCGTAAAAGTCAAAAGTACAGGTTGTACCAAACTAGGTAGACAAATAAAGTTAAAAGTGTGTCAGCCGAATACAGACAAGGACACGAACAATGTACCATGGAGACAGATTAGCAGAGTGGGAAGAGGTGCTACAGGTGACAGAACAGAAGATCAGGTGGAAGAGGTTGGTCTGATGAGAACAGATCATGAGAAAACAGCTATGCTCAATAAATGACTGAATCAATCAAAAACTTCCACCCAAGTAAGTTCCACCCAGACATAAGCACATTGTGTTGAAAAAAGATGATATGCGGTATATAAAACATAATTTTTTAAAAAAACAAATGGATGGATGGATGGATGGAATTCTTATTTTAAAATATTGATTTCTTTTTAGACTGTATGCGACTACTTAAAAAAATGCAGTCTCTCTTGTGGCTCTTTCATGCATAGTGGTCACTGCATTGGACAGCTTTTCAAAAGCTATTTTCTTGAGCATGAATGGTTTTGATGTGTCTGCATATCAGCCATTTCAGTCGGCAGTGTTTCAAACACACACACACACACACACACACACACACACACACACACACACACACACAGGTAGTCGCCTAGTGAGAAACAAAGTATACATAAAAATGCAAGCATCCAAGACAGTCGACACAGTGTCCTCTCTGTCATGCAGCTGATCATGTGTCCATGGATGTCATGCATCACTAGCTATCATTCAACTACAAACCGTGGATGCTATCAATTTTATTGATGTGCAAACAAACTCAGTTCAGTTCTCAGTTCTTTTGATTGTTCTGCAGTTTCTTTCTTTTAGCTATTTGTATGCAACATATGGTGTGTTTACAACAAAGTCATATTTGTACTAATTACTATTATGTGACTAGCCTTTTAATTGTCATCTTTTGAGGTCAGGTGGACCCAGGTCACTGAAGCAAATAGTACAGTTCTTTGAAGATGTATGCACATGGAAAAGCAAGTACCAAAACAAAGGGTGTGCCAATTGAAACTTTAAAGAAAAAAGAAGAATTATATTATATCATGTTATATATTATATTTTTCAGAATTACGGGCAATATATCAACTGTATGTATAATACAGACAAAGATGCTGATGAGTACAAAAGATTTACAGCATTTGCATTGCTGCAAATTGTTTTTTTCCTCCTTCCTAAAAGTTTATACTTTTTAATTAATTTTCAAAGTTGTCACAAAGTACAGGTTGTCAAAATAATTCTTAAAAAGCCTTTTTACCACATAACTGTAACAAGCAAATCAGCAAGTTTAGTTATATTAACTGAAACTGGAACAATACCTGTGAGAGCAAAGCTTAAGATCTGTATCAAAGTCTGCAAGGACCCAGATTTAATGTCCTACTTGATTATACAGAGGTTTCACTGTAAGATCTGAGACTATAGCTGTTCAGGTGTTGGATTATATGAGCAGCAGCAGTTGGAGCCCATTAATATAAAGCTAACAGTATCTAATTTAGGTTAGCTACTGTGTTCTATAGTTTGTTTTTCTTTTTTTAATACAGTGTGCTTTAATATGCCTTAACTCTGATTAGTTTTCATCATTATCAACTGAAAATTAATATCCATGATTTGGAGTTCATCACTTGTTAGGTTTTGATTTTCAGTATGTGTCACTTTTAATTTAAGCGCACATATGGTACCAGTGACACAACGTAGAAGATAAACATCAAAGTCATGTTTCCTTTCATGAAAATTCAAACAAAAAAAGATATATATTTAAAAAGGGAAAAAAGGGGGAAAGGAACATAGTGAGAATCCCTCCTTAAAATACGCATGGATCAGATCATATGGTCCAGGAATAAGAGCTCCCTTATGAACGATTTTTAAAAAATTAATTAATTAATTAAAAAAGAAATGCTCCAGCACTGCAAGAGGTGAGCGCCCTCTTCTGGACAGGGCAGAAACTGTAACACCGCCCCTATGTGTGAATGGTTCATCAGAGACTTCCAAAGAGAATTGGTTGCCGTAGCAACAGCAGATCGTAATAGTGCAGCCTCTTGAGTGTGACCCTACACAGATATGTTTAATTGTGTACGACCTGCTTTCCTCATCCCGAAGAGAGAGAGAGAGGCAGCATAGAAAGTATATATTTCATTCTGTGCAAACAACCGTGACCCTGATGAATTTCAAATGTCTTTGCAACATGTGTTGTTTATTTTCTGTTGGGTTCATAAATCTTATGGATTCCTTGGAAGTTGGCAGATGCTTGAAGAAAGTGAAATCAACATAGCTGAAACCCGAAATTTGATTCACTGAGAAAAATCATCAATTGAAACCATCAAAACTTCACCCGTCGCTTGGTGTCATACTTTCTGGGTTGTATCTCCTGGTGTTGGACTATGCCTCAGAAGGATTTCTCAACCGGATTCCTGTTTTAAAATTTAGTTTTTAAAATTTACTCATACATTTCAAAGCCTGTCTGGGTCTCACTCCAAACTACGTAGAAGAAATATTCAATCGAATATAAGCCAGTTTGTAGCCTTACACCCTCAATCCTTAAGATACATTTGATAATCTTCTTCAAATCACTTCCTAATGTAGAATTTCATAGACTTGGTTTTATATGATGCTTTTTGACCTTGTGTTTTATAGTCTTTTATGCCTGTTTATGGTATTTCAGTTGTCTTGTTTATTATGTCTGTTTCCTTGTTGTTATTCTTTCACTAGATTTTGTTAATTATTGTCATTTTCTGTTCCGCATCTATTATAATTCTTTGGAGTTGTTTTAAATGTAATTTTTTAATGTTTTTAGCTTAAATGTATCTGACTTTTATGTCCATAATGTGAAGTTTTCTGTCTGAATTGATCTTTTCAGTAATCTCCTTTTCTTTTTCTGTCAGTGCTTCTCTGAAACTGTTATATGACATTTTATAGAGCAGGGAGGTTGTGAATTAATTGAGAAAGTGGTTAGCAGAATGGAAGATTAATGAATGACTTGATAAAGAAATAAAGAGATTAGTTAGTCTAGCAGACAAGGCTGATATAATATAGATTTTTGTAGAGAGAAAAAAATCTACAACAAACAAAAAATTCTGTGGCCCCACACGTCTGTGTGTTTTCCTTGCACACTGAAAATCATCTGCTAGTAGTCAACAATAATGCCGTGGTGATGCTGAATGTGCATAATTACAGTATCATGAAGCCTTTTCTCAACAACTGAGAATGTGTTGACCCAACTCCTGCTCCTAGAAAACACTTTTTTTAATTGTTATTTTATTTTAATTACATTTATATGTTAATGTTGCATAATTTACATTAGCCCGGGGCAACACATCTAATTACATTTTTCTTTCCTGCATCTTGTAATGTATTTTAATAGCTACACACAGGAGGTGGTGGACACAATATTATGAACACCTACTGTGCCATACAATTAGTTTCACTTTTAGGGGACTCAAGCTTTTCACTTTTTCCCCAATAATTAATCGGGGATGTTTTTAAATAAAAATATGATACAAGTAGGACCAAATACAGGTGGCATGGTGGTCTGATGGCTAGCACTGTCACCCACACAGCAATTAGGTTCTGGTTTGAATCCAGGTTTGGGCCTTTGTCTGTGAAGTTTGCATCTTCTTCCCATGTTTGCATGAGCTCCCATAGTCCAAAGACATATTTCGGGTTAGGAGATTCTAAATTGGCTATAGATGCAAAGGGTTAGGGTTGTGAGCATGAACTGTCCGTCTCTGTGTATTAGTCCTGCAACAGACTGGCAATTTGTGCAGGGTCTCTCAGCCTATGAGGGTTTAATAAACGCTCCAGCCCTGTGGCAACCCTTAATTAGATAAGTGGAAGAAATGGACGAATGGGTCCAAATACAAGCAACCTGTCGCTTAGTTATAGCCTCCTCTTCACAACCTAATGTATTTCCATGTTTAAACCTCTTAAAATGCAACCTTGCTCAGTGTTACATATTTTCAAATAATTAGATGTATAAAAATGTAAGTGTTAAGCCTGAGTTATTCTTATTTTACAGAGATTCAATACCATAATTTCATATTAGTTTTTGATTAGCTTTGTTTGTGTTTGTTTCTCTTCTTGATTATGTCATCAAAGCAAGACTTGCCCTTTAATGAAGAGCAATCTGAGATGTGCTGAGAAGAAGGTAAGAGCCACTTCAAATGTCAACATCTGTGGGTAGAAAACTGAGAAGTTAGTGAATTGAATAAGGAGAAATTGCGTTGCGTTGATTACTGGTGGGAAATTGGGTTATTGCAGCTATGACAAAAGCAATGAAATGACAACTTGAACAATCAATAGAAAAGACTTGAATAAGAGCTTTTTGTAAGTAATCAGCATGCTGAGGATTTGTGTGAGTTTGGTGGAAATCATGATGTGCCAGTCAGCTTAAAATAACTTCAATATTTGCCCCTTTTTTTCTTTTCTGGTTTGGTTTATTGTTTGTATTTGCAGACCTGACTAATTTAATAATAATAATAATAATAATAATAATAATAATAATAATAATAATAATGATGTATACTTTATTGATCCCTGTGGGGAAATTACTCTCTCTGCATTTAACCCATTCACTCAGTGAAGCAGTGGGCAGCCACTAATCAGGCGCCCGGGAAGCAGTGTGTAGGGACGGTACCTTGCTCAGGGGTACCTCAGGGTAGCTGTTCAGTGGGGGGCAACCACGCTACCTACTGAGCTATCCCTGGCCCAATTTTTCACACAGAAAACATTTCAACTGACACTAAAGAGTTTTCATTCGTGTCCGCTTAACTGCTCTTTATTATTCCATGAACTTTGAACTGTTTGAACTGTTTTGTTTTTTTTTGTGGTGGTGGTTTCTTGTTTTTTCTTTACACACATCATAAAATACTGTAAATGAACTTGTTTGCTTGTATGACAGCTGAGATTCATGTCTGTGCTTTTTGTGTTTGTTTGTGAAATTGAGACATTCAACAATAAAGCATTTGTGTTTTATTGTTTGCTGTGGCCCACTCCTTCACACTGCAGTTACATCAGATTCATCCTCTGTTGTTAAGGACGGGGTTTTGTTGTGTGGTTGGTGAGTTTATGTAACAAATTCAATTTAAAATTCAATTTTGAGTTCCCACAATTGAGTCGCTGCAATAATGAGATTAAACTGATTATTTAGGGACCTGAACAGGTTTGTAAGACTGTGACTCATTGTTTATTCATTTATAATAATGCAAATGCAGAGCAAAGTGCTTTTTTAGCAACATCGAAAAGCCCAGACCATCCAATGCTGTTTCCTAAATTCTTTTAGAATTTAGTTTACATGAAAGGTTCCAGTTTTGGTTCAATCAAATCTCATGTAAACAGTTAAAACAGATGTTAAACAAGACTGAAAAAGCTACATTTCTTTTCCAAATATTAGAAGACATCAATGAAATAAACTTCTGCATTGTTGGTAGACTTTGGCAAGCGAGAAAAAGATATATTTATATGTCTTATCCAAGTTATAACAAGAAGACCCTGATAAGATTCTGACTTTGGGCAGCCTTTCCTGGAAAGCAAAGATAAAGATTCTGAAATGTCTTTGTGATCTAACTGAGGGCACAAGAGTGTTCTTTCTGATCGATACGCTATTTGCTTCTATGTTGATTTAGTATGCACTGTTAGAGCCACAGCCTGCTCTGCAGATATGGGGCATTAGATAGTACTAGATGAAGAATAAAAGAAGATTAGTGGAGCACTTTCAAATGTATTTTTTTAACCTGTATAAAAAGACCCAAGGCCATTACAGTGTGTAATTATAGTTTATAATGTATTATTAGAAAATGTGTTTTCACAAGCATCTGAGCAATTAAATACTAAAACTCCCATGTAGGGATAACAAGGTTGAAAATCAACATGATAGTAGACTATCCACCTTAATTAAAAGATATTTTTTATTATAGGTCAATCCAGTTTTACTCTTTATAATTTGTTAGCCATTTCTATTATTTAGGTATTTTTGCAGCCATTTTTCATTTGAAGTATATTAGGATTTGACAAAAAGACAGTTGAAGCCTTACTTGAATTTTGTGTTTGCCTAAAAACAGCGTTTCTCACGTTATATGCTTACATTGTCGGATCTATTTTGTTGAGGGCCATTCCTGCGCTGTCCATTACCTGCGGTGCTGAAACTGATGAATTAACCAGGTGACTCTTTTTCTAATGTGAGCAGCAGACTAATTTGATTACGCTAAATACGATGTTTCCCCAAATAAAAAGTCATATAAATTAATATTGGCATCACATAAGTAGACCGGGCCATCTAGTTGGAGCCTAAAGTGCCAGTTCCCTTTACCGGCTCACTCCAGTCAGAGCGTGGTGCTGCGTTTTCCCCCACGCTTCGTTGCCCTAATTCTTCAACCCCTGATAGGTAAATTTCTTACGCTCGCCAAGCTATTAATGGTTAAACTACGTCGTGGGCGTAGCGGCTCCTTGTAATGGCGACCGTGCCGTAGATGTTCCCAGGTTTGTGAAAATGAAGCGAAGAAGAAGTTATTTCTTTTAAGTAAAACGCCGAGGTTCCCCGCAGGAGGACTTTGCGTCTACAACCATCATCTTTTTAAGTGGCAAACGTAGCTGTACTTTTGAACTTTTACGCTCCCGAAATGATGAAGCTCAAGTCAAACCAAACCCGGACGTACGACGGGGATGGCTACAAGAAGCGGGCCGCTTGCCTGTGCTTCAGGAGCGAGAGCGAGGAGGAGGTGAGTTCGGTGATGTGAACTGTCTGGAGGGCCAAGCTAATATTAGCATCCGTAGGTTTTTATCCAGCCTTTTCTGTTGTGTGTAGATCGACACGTTTATCAACATGGTTTTGGTTTTATCCCAGTTGGAAAAGGATTTCTTTTATTCTCGTGTCGACTCCCGACGTTTTGATTATTCACTATTTTTCAGCTGGTACTTACCCGAGTGTTATGTAAGCCTCTTTAGCAGTGCAGATAGAAGCCTCGGTTATGACCAGACTTACTAGCTCCGCGCTAATGCTAACGCTAACGTTAGCTTGCTAACTACCCGGGTTGCTGCCGTGGGCAGCCGGCTATCGGCCAGCAACCACAGCCCACAGTACAGGCTGTGGTGAGTGCTGACTCTATCTCTACCAGCTGTCGGATGGACAGAGAATATTTAGTATTTAAAGCGACAGCTAAGATATGTATCTGCTCGCGTTACAGATAGTTTGGCGAGCTAAGTGTATTGTGTTAATGCAACTGGTATTACTAGCCAAACATTGTACTGCTATGTAGCTAGTAGCTATCCTAGTTTAAGCCAGAAGATGACTCTGGCAGTGATAGCCGGCTTGCTTGTATCACTTGTGTATTTTGATTAGTTTGTTTGCGAAATTGACACTGTTGATATTTGGAGCACCAGCTTAATGGGAGCGTCGAGCCCTGTGTGCATATTTTACAACATCGCTTATTAATGCTATTTGTGTATTTATGGCTCCTATCTAGCCGTATCAGAAAAAGCGAAAACGTGTTGTGGATTACTTGAGCTCAGTCGCGATTTGGGACGCTCACGTACAGTCAAAAGGAGACACAAATATATCTTTGTACTTAAAACATTTTACTAGAGGAGGAGATGGGACCAAACCAATTCCTCATTTTGGTTAAAGTAAAGGCCAGACTGTGTAGACGGGGGTTGTTGATTACAGGAAACGTATCAGCATTACCAGCACCAAAGTGGAAACTTATACCTAAGACTGTAGTTTATCTGACTGGCAGCCAGGGGTTCCACAGCTCATCTTCACTAAGAAACCAACATCTAAACTAGTTCACTAGCTATGATTTATTGACAGTAATAAAAGTACTAGTTATTTTAAACCCAATAGGTTATCATTTCCTTTTTTCTTGAAGTTGTGTTTTTCGATGTCCCAGTTGATATTATGTGAACAGTAACTCAGAGTTGGACTGTCATACCTGACCAGTATTGTATGGGGTGTTTTGCAGGTGCTACTGGTGAGCAGTAGTCGACATCCTGACAAGTGGATAGTTCCTGGAGGGGGAATGGAGCCCGAAGAGGAGCCCAATGTTGCAGCAGCTCGAGAAGTGTGTGAAGAGGTTGGTTGTGTCACTCAATATTGTTATATCTTATTTAAGCCTGTAGTATGATGGCCTTTTCTCTTTGGTTTTCCAAGTGACAGATGTTGTCTCTATGTATACTGCGTACTGGGAACCTTAACGTGATCCTTTTCAGAAATGTCAGTAGCTGGAAATATAATTCTCAGAAAGTGTGGCAAATTTGTTTGAGTATAGACTCATAAGATGTATTGTATTACAATTCTGTTAACTTGTGTCTGTATTTAACACTGAGCCTGATACCTTGTTCTCAAAATCCATTTTGTCAATGTAGTCATCCTGTTTGCATGGACAGTAAGAGAGAGAGAGCCTAGCAACATGTAAGCTGTATCATAGCATCATGTTACAAAGCAGTCTTTAGGTGTCAAAGGAGGTCACACAGAGATTGAACACTGGCTGCACAGCAGTTTGACTGCAGTACAGTCAAGTCACACAAACACAGAAAATGACAACAATTGAGTTTTATTGTTTGTAAGTTTCTCGTAGCTATATATATTAGTATACAGTAGTGGTCACATTACAAGGGCAGCTTGGAGGACACAACATGTTGTTTTTGTTGTTCTGTATTGGGGTGGATGGGTAGTAATTAGTAAACAGTTCTGAAACTAATTGGAAATCAATATCCTACTTATACTGCCTACGCCTGTTTGTTAGATCAGGTATTCTTCCACTCTGCATGCTGTTCATCCTTTGGATATTTTGATCAGAACGGACACAGGGCACATAAGACACTGAATCTCACCCAGCGGTTGGCTCCTAGCGGGCCGCTGACCTTATAAAGCCTATCCTCTCTGTGTGATCCGTCACACTGATGGATGCTGATATCATCCCTTATCCTGGCTCCTGCTGATTGGTAGCTTTGGTGGTTGCAGGACACTGAGGCCTGCCAGCAAATTTCCAAAGGGTCAAAAGCAATGTCACATCACTGCTCAGGCTCCTTATGTGCTAAAAGGCTACATTCAGAAACTTTGTGGTGACTGAGTGCTGCTTGATACATCACCAACTACATTGGCTTTCTAAGCCTCTTATTGGACGATGGTGTAACAGGACATATCCTAATCCTGGTGAGCCTGTTCTGATTACCTTATGAGTGATGAGTGATTGCTTATGCTTATTGGTTTGGAGTCTCTCCAGGGATGAGAGTGAAGACAAGGCATGCAGTAGCAAGCCAAAATTTACAGAGGGTTTCTTTGTTACACTGTTCACTATCTCTGTTAATCCTTGTATCTTGGAGATGCACCCCGACCCTGCAACCTGAAGACACCTTGCATAACTGGTAACGAAGTCTCAGCTGTACATCCTCTTCCCAAGTGTTGCCCAGTAGTCTTGTGTTACATGAATGCCAGAGCTGGGAGACTTTTTCCATCTCATAAAAACAAACAGGTTGACTTTTGGCCTATTACTTAATCCCTGGCTCGTCTTTGGAGTTTCTAGTGGTGTGCCTGCTCTTTACCATATGATCAAGCTGAAGGCCTTAGGAGTGCAATACCGAGGTGTTGGTACAGTGTGTGGAGTCAACATTTATTTATAGAGTGAAACTGGAAACTGAGGAAGAAGCTGCAGAGATGTCAGTGAGAGGCCTGGTGCTGTATCAAAACCTGACCTACTGTTCACCTCTGGGAGTTAAAATCTTGGAGATAATTTTTGGTGTTAAAATGTTCTCAACACTATTAAGCTCTCAGAGACCTTAAAGTTTCTCTATGACAGAAAGGTTGTGACATTTATATGGCTCTGATTTTAGGATTGTGAGAAAAGGTATAATAACTCACAAAGTTTTTATTCATCTGCTTTTTTTCCTGACCTTTTACATGATGAAACTAAAAACGATTTTGAGAGAGGGGCTGTCAAAAAGTGCCAAAAGTTGAGAGAGGGTTGTTTTTCAGATGTATAATAAGTCAATTTTAAAAATCAGTAAATCAGGAACCTTTTTCCCCACTAATCTGGCACTTGATCTTTTTAATTAAATTTCCAAGAAAACTGTGGCTTCAGCCTCTGAAAAATGTTTTTCTGTTTTTGTTGAATATTATGTTTTATGTAGTTTAGTTTTTTGACTAGTAGCTGGACATCTGAGACTGGGCTTTGAGAGATTGTGAATTTGTTTTTCCTCACTATATTATTGTTTTGTTTTTGTTTATTTTGTCAGTTGCTTGATTAATGTTAAACATTTTGTCAGAAGAAATCAATGAAAATTGTCAATGCTTTTAATAGTAATTTCATTGCTGTAGAAGTAATTTATGTCCAGTCATTATGAGGGGGGAACCTGACATTGACCTACTTTGTGAATTGAGCCCTTTTTTAGGGATGTTAGCTTTTTCAGCTAGGAGAGTGTTTTCCAGGTGGTGCACCAATTTTTTTGTTTTTGTTTTTGTTTGTGAGGATCATAAGTTTTTGCAGTTTAGAACTACAAAAAACAAAAACCGAGAGCCAAATCCCTGGAAATTTGTATATACGGGAGCTTAATAAGGGAATATATAGTGCTTTGTTTTGTTGGAAAACAAAGTTTACACCAGTTTGCACACAATTTAAGGGGAGAGGGGGGAAAAAAAAATACCTGTCATATGACTTCTGCTGGACCAGCAATGTCAACGACTGTTAGCCCAAGTGTGTTATCTGTTGGGCGAAGTTGGGTAATGATAACATGGTATCTAAAGAGAAACTTGGAAACCAATCCCTTCTAGGGAAAAAAAAAGAACTGGTTTTGAAGTTGAGGCAGCAAAAACCTTGTTTTTGTTTTGCTTTGTTTTTTCTCTACTTTTTTTTTTTTTTTTGGCTTGTGTTAAAGCTAAAGGAGGCAAGATATATGCTAGTGGCTCCTGACACTGTTGGACAGCAAATGGGCTGTCAAAAGCATGCTTTACAGTGTAATCAAAAGAAGAACAACATGTCAGATGACATACAGTCATATGAAAAAAGTTTTCATCGGACTAAGCAGTCCTGCGATAAACTGAAGTACACTCAGCAATAAGTACACAGCAGCAAGTAATCATTTTCTGTTTGACTTTGTCAGTCTCACACTATTGTCGAGGAATTTGGTCCTACTCTTCTTTACAATGTTTTTTTTACTTCATTGAGGTTTGTGGGTATTTTCTATGCACAGATCTCTTATGATTCTGTCACGTTGAGGTCCAGACTTCGACTGTTCCATTGCAACACCTTGAGTCCTTTCTTTGTAAATTTGTTGTAGATCTGCTGGTATTCTTTGGATCATTGTCCTGTTGCATGACCCAATTTTGGCCAAGTTTTAGGTGTCGTTAGTGGTATCAGGGGTTTGTGCTGATATCTTGTGTTTGGGTTTTATCCAAATGTGGCGTTTTGTATTATGGTAATAAAAATCTTCACTTTGGTCTCATCTGTTGAAAGGACATTGTTTCACAAGTGTGTGGTTTGTTCATATGCAACTTTGCAAACCTAAACCCAAGTTGTGTTGCCATGTTCTTTTTACAGAGATTAATCTTTCTCCTGGCAACCCTTCCAAACAACCCATACTTGTTCAAACTTCTTCACACTTGCATACCCACTTAATTAGTAGCACCTGGCTTCTGCTTACCCTCTTAATTCCTTTGGAGGCAGTAAGGGTGTACTTCGGTTTTCACGAGACTCACATGACTGTATTTTGTAGGAATGTGCACAATCAGTTGACTGGACAGTTGAGCATTGCTGCCCTGACTTGTCAGCAGTGAAAATTTCTGTCAGTGAGGCTAATATTTCTTTAATGTGCAACACTCAGCCGAAGCAAAAGACAACGTGCAACACTAGTGCCAGTGGACACTAAAGGGCAATGTGGACTCCCAAGTTTGTGAATGAGATAACTCGAGAACAAAGCAATGTAGGATATTCAAATTGATGCCATAGGTATGTGCTAAAATTCTTGGATGAGATTGAATCTGTTACCTCGATCTCAAGGGCAAGGTCATAGGTCAGATTTTCAGAAAATCTTGTAAATGCCATAACTCGAGAAGGAAGTCAAATTTTCAAATGGAACATCCCCAATTGTTTTTGTTTTACAGCCCTAAATAATGTGCCTCGTTGCAGGAAAGTGCATGCAGAACATGACTTCAGTCTTTGTATATGTTGTATATTGTTTTTATTTTGTGGACTCAAAAACAACAATCCAGGATTTAGATGGAGTGAATGTGCTGGGGATAAACACAATCTTATGATGTAATGTAATCCAGTGCACAACAAACACCATTTCCAATTACCGTACAAATTAAATCAGCTCTATTTGAAACTATTTCAACTAAACACTATGAGGTTCAAATGGGTGTTTATTGTTAGGCTGTTGGAGTGCGTTAAATTATACAAGTGTTTTTGCATAGACCTCAATCTCCTCATATTGAACGAAAAGCCTTTAATCGTCTGTTGTGACTTCATCCTGTGACAGTATTTACTGAGCATTTCATCATTTTTCATTCATTTTACAGGCTGGTGTGAAGGGGACTTTAGGTCGCTTGGTGGGAATATTTGAGGTGAGCTGCTGTGTATTGACTTTTGGGGGGGGGCGCTGTCTTCAAGTGTCACCTTACTGTTTGGTTAATTATGCAAATGTTTTCTTCCACAGAACCAGGAGAGAAAACACAGGACCTATGTGTATGTTCTTATTGTAACGGAGGTGCTGGAGGACTGGGAGGACTCAGTCAACATTGGTAAAGCACTGTTTGTTTACTTGTCAGAATGGGGATCATACGGACAAAGTTCTCAGGCAGTCACATGCTTGACTGTAGCTTTTTTCCTTTTTTTTGCCTGGCCTTAGTGATATTACAGTTTTTAGTGTATGTTTACTGGGGAAGATTATAAAACCAGCTTTTTTCCTGCCCTTGTGATTTTCACTTTAGCTGTGTGTACAGTACTAATAATCAGTCAAAACCCATTTTTCATAATGACTTTTTTTTCCCCCCGTGTGTTGTTTTTTTTTCTTGCATGTTAACCTTCTCCACAATGCTTTCTTTTTCTGCAAAACAGGGAGAAAAAGGGAATGGTTTAAAATAGACGATGCCATACAAGTGTTGCAGTGTCACAAGCCTGTGCAGGCCACCTACTTCGAGGCTCTTCAGGAGAGTTGTCTGACCAGTAATGGAACTCCACTGGTGACCACGATAGGTGGGGATCTCTCCCCTACCTACAGCATCAATCAGAGCTCTGTTTCGGGGATCAGATAACTAAAACCACAACTCTGAATACCCCAGGAGCTTTCGCCACCACCTGCGCTCTTACTTGTGTTATTTCTCTTCTCTTCTCTTCTCTTCTCTTCTCTTCTCTTCTCTTCTCTTCTCTCTTTCTTTTGTCTCAGTAACATGGTTTGCCTTGCCAACTCCTTTGTGCCAGAAATCTGGCGCAGACTCAACAAGTGTTGGATGAATAGTCCAAAACACTTTGTAAATGTAAATGTAATTTTTGACCCCTCTTCTTTTTTTGTTTTTCTTTTTACTGACAACTGCATGAAGTGTCCCCTCATTCCCTTTTCCTTAACACACCCTTAGCGTGGTGTTTATTGAATGCAAGAACTACTTTTTACTGTTGTAATGTAAAAGTGTATACTTAGTGCTTAAGCTGAAGGCTTTTGGTGGTCTTTTTAATGTCTCCATCTTTTTTGTTTGTTTATTTTTCTGTGAATGAATGTGCCCATAATAAGTGTACTCCCTCCTCTGTTTTAAGGATAGGAAAAATTGTATCTGAACGAAAAGAATTGTGGGAAGTGACTTGTCTTGCATGAGTGCTATTGTTGTTGCGTTTCACTCACTCGAGTGACCTGATGCTGACTGTGTGACAGACAGGGTAAGGTCTTTTGGCTTTTCTTCACTCTTCTCCCTGTTGTAGTTGTTCTTCTTATGTTTTTTTTTTTTTTTTGTGGTTTTGTTTTGTTTTTGTTTTTTTAACCTGAAGGATACGGCCCCTTAATTTCAATATTCTTTCCATTTCTGTTTTCAGCTGTGTTTCTTTCCTATTTGGGAAGCTAGCCAAGCACTACAGGTTTCAATTTCAGAGCATGCATATATGTATATATGTATATGCGCTGCACAGTGACTGAAAGAATGTCAGCAGACAATGTAAAGACCATCTTTGTCCTCACTCTTCTCTTTTTGATCCCTTTTTGTTTTCTTTGTTAAAACGCTTTCATGTGACTGACTACAGAGTCTTCCTCCAAACACTGAGAGGGTGGAAATGGTAGATTTCAGAATCATGGACTTGTGTAATTTCAAAGTGCAGCACATATCACTTAAGTTATTAAAACCCATTTCCATATTTTACTCCTCACATTCAGTTTGGTTAAAAGCAATTGTTTACATTGTGTTTGTAACATAGTACAGATGAATTTAGCGGGCACTTTTCATTATGGTCATGATCTTTTTTTTTTTTTTTTTTTTTTTTTTTTTTTTAAATAAACCTTCCCTCCTTAGTATTTATTCTGCATCCCCCAAAACACTCAAAACACCTGCTTGACATTAAACAGAATGGATCTTTAATGCTGATTTTGGCAAGATGCAGAACAAACAAGCCTTGTACAGTTTGAGACCTTGTTTTTAACATGTAAAATGCTTTTTGGATACTAGTTTTTTTGTTTGTTTTTTTTTCTCCTCTCTAACGTTTGGCAAAAGTCTCTTTAGCTCAGCTGCGTCACTTGGCTGCGATGTGGCGTGAAGCAGCTGGCTCAATACTGTGAAACTGGAGGCGCTGTAGATAGCATGTAAGAGGTTTTTATTGTAAATTGTTTATTTCTGTATAGATCAAAGGTGAGAATACAAATGACAAAACACCTCTTACACATCTGTGAGTGCTACATGTCATTTCAATTGAGGCTGGAAAACCTGATTGAACTCACTGCGTTGGCTTTAAAGCTGTGGGGAATTTTCTCTTGAGATAGCATTCAGTACATCAGAGGCTAAAGAACAAGGAATGTGGCTGTGGGTGAGATTAAAGAGCCTATTTATAATAGAAAATTGTAACAACCTTAATGTTTTTGTTTTAGACCAAAATAAATTGGTAATGGCAAGGATTTTTTCTTTTTCTTTTTTTTTTTTTGTTTATCGTCTTTAGTCAAACTATGAAATGAAGTATAACTGCATTCTGAGTTGGAAAGCCTGGAGTCTTTTCCTCCTCTGTGCCACTAGGTTTAATCAGTGAATTTTCCCCTAGAGGGTTTCTTTCATTGATCTCTCCACTTTGGTGTTCTGCCTTTTTTTTTTCCACATTGATGAATTTGGAAAGATTTGCACAAGCAAACCTGATACATTTCACCTTCCAAGTTTATAGGACACAAAATTTGCACATCCAACAGATAAAAACATTTGCATTTGTTTGGAGTTGTCTTTTTCTAGCTGGTGAATTTCATTCAGTTCTGTTTTTCCTTTTATTAATCTTTTGTTTGCTCTCCCTTATCTCTTTCTGACTAGTTTATAACCCCTCCACTACTTTTACCACCTGGCTGTTTACTCTGTTTTTGCTAAGCAGCTGCAGCTGAAAACTATGCTACAACTGCATAAATGCAGGCAATGTGGGACTGCAGGCTGGAAAACCACAAGAAGGAGCTAAAAGATGCTGAATAATAGTGTAAAGTTGAGTTTGATTACATAGGCAGAAGGTCTTTGATTCTTGCATGAGAGACACAATTTACATAAAAAAAATCATGTTAACAAAAAACTGATTATAGCCACATTAAAAAAGTATTTGATGCCCATAGATTTAAAAAAAATTTCATTAGGGTTTGTTGGAAAAGACTTGGGAGTACTTATGTATTTAACAATGAATATGCACAGAAAACTCGAGTCTTATGATTCACAATCTGATGAGAAACCCTTTAATAGGAAATGAGAACTGAAAGCAAGCGGAGCAAAGTTTGTCTAGACAAAGAGCAGGGTGGCTTTTAGTGGTGGACTGAGTATTTTCTTCCATGTTTATGATTATGGTGGAAATCACCACATGCTAGCACAGCTGCTAACACTGCCCTGCGACAATACAGGAATTCAGATCTCTTCTGAATGACAGCTAAGGTAAAAAGGGTCTAAAGTCTCCTCCAGTCTGAGACTTTGAACCATTTTTACTGCTGTTTTAGAAAGGTGTGGTGGTCGAAGTCTTGCTTTATGATGCTCTACCTGGCACTTGAAATGAGATTTTGTGTTGATTAGACTTTTTAGTCATCATCTAAAGGTACAATTAAATAGAAATGGGATGAAACTACATATGGCAGAAAACAAAAGCCTAATAAACTAATGATTAAAATGGCTCTCTAGTTTGATGTGGGTGTCAGGTACTGTCAAAATGAATGTGAGGAGGATTTCCACAAGTAAACAGCCAGTCATTTTTAATTATTAATAACCACTTATTCCTATCCTGTTTTTTGTTTTGTCTTTCTTCTCTTGTTACTGACAACCTGATGTCTTGTATATAGGTAACATAGCAATCTGATAGCCAGAGAATGCACTTTGGCTTTGGTCCTAAAGGATTATTGTAACTTTATTTTAACCCTTCTTACTAAAATTCAAACAGTTTCTGTCACAAATTGACTGATTTAGGTTGGAGTGCTAGTGGGAAATTTGGAAGTAAAGGTTTTCACTTAAATTCCACATTAGACTGATGGTATCATTAGATGGTACAAACACATTCACCCTTTCTTGGACTTTTTGGCTATAAAATTGCCTCTTTAAAATGATGACGCTTCCTAACTTGTAACAGCTGGAGCTTCAGATAAAGCCACTTAATTTAATTTACCAAAGTGGACGGTTTATTAATGTGTTGCCATGTCAGTTAGTTGGGCCCCATCTTGTGGCCAAAGCAAAAGAATAAAACAAAGCACATCACTTAGCAGCTGAAGATTCATAACATTCAGTTTTCCTTTAGCACAATGATGACCGTTTCACCTGCTAAACGACTGGAAAAATATATATGTTAATTAAAAAAAAAAAAAAAAAAAGACAGCTGCCATCTCTGAAAAACAACCAAACAAACTCTGAATTTGATAACTTCACTTTTGAACCGTTGACCTCAGCCTTGAAGTTACATATCTGTATTTGTGTTCAAGGTCTATGTGTCACTGGAATTTTTTTTTTCCTCTTTTGTCATTTGGGACTGTGGAATAAGACCAGTGTGAGAAGACTGAAGATTGTAATATAAATGTGCCAACAAATAAACACCAGTATTTCACATTCAGGCTGGTGTCTGTGTGTTCAATACATCTCCAAGTGTGCTCTCTGTAGAGTATGTAAGTATTTACAACAACTGGATATATTGTAACTCTGTAGCTAACTCACCCATCAGTTTGTTTTTTAACTCTTGAGGTTCATGTGCAAAAAGAGTTGTTAGGGCTACTTTCAAGATGTCAGCAGCAGGACATCAGGACTGTCAGACACTTTCATTAGATAAATCTGCTTATAAGCGGATTTGTCAAGTCAAATTTGTGTTGAAACATCATAGAAATGCCAGATAACAAAATTAAAAGATAAACTGGTTAACATTTTGTGAATCTTCAGTAGCAGCTACAACCTAATTGGGTTTCTCATGGTCAAGTATAGTTCCTAACATATTCAGTAGTGCAGTAGTATCAGGGTAAATTTACAACTTTTCCAGGGTTGGTAGTACTTTTTGTCAACATAGGAAAAATCAATCCATCCATTTTCTTCCACTTATCCAATTTAGGGTCGCACTACACTCTGGATAGGGTACCAGTCCATCATGCACAAGAGCCCAGATCCATCTTTGCTTTCAGGAAAACTATGAGAGTCAATGTTAAAAAACTTTAAACAGAAATTTTCCTCAGTGTAAAAGGGTTCTGTTGGGTTAATTATAACTTTGGCAAAAAGGTCCAATTTAGTATGCAGGTGAGTCATGGAGTCCTAGATCATTTCAACTTGACGTTACCATAACCACCTAATAATGTTTTCTGTGTGGACTAACAGTGAGGGAGATAACTGTAAAAATGACCCTCCACACAATTTACCCACCAGACTGACTTCCTGCCAAAAACAAAGGCATTTGTTTTTCATTTGACACCATCTCAGTCTCACTGTGGCACCTCTCTTGGCACACTCATTAATTATCAAAGTATTTTAAGACTCAATTAATCCTGAGCTAATCCACCATCACATTGCTCAAATTTATAACCAACATATGTGGACTTTCGCCTGCTCATCTTACAAAATACTTTAAAAAGAAAAGCACAAACAGACCGAGTTGTATTTGGATTTTCTTTATTGTACACAAAGAGAGAGTGAAATTTACTGAGGCTGCTGTCCTCTGCCGCGTCCAAAGCCACCTCTCTGCAACAGAAAAAGTTTGTCAGTCGACCAACATGTTCAATACAAGAATCTACAAGTTCAATACAAGTTCTCCAGCTGCACTGTATAAACCACATTTAGCTTTCTGACATTCCTTTTTAAAACCCATGTAAAACCGCACCCACAAATAAGGTTTTAGGGAGGAATGCCTTTGTTGTTCTGCTGTAGAAAACAATTCTTATAACAGAAAACATTCAAGATCAAGATGAGGTTTTTGTTGCCAGCCCATTTCTCCAAATACCCGCATGAAACAAAGGAAATGTACTTACGAACTGGAACTCTGTGGCAGCTCCAGCACCGGCCTCTGCCTTCTTGTCAGCACCAGCTAAAGGAGAAGTTATGAGTTAAGAGGTCAGCCAGTAACTTTCAGAAATGTCAAACTTGTTAAAACTTCACCATAACATGTCAAATATATACCAAAATTAGACACGGGGGGGCGGTAGTAATAATAATTTTTACTGTTGTTTTCTTTGCAGATGTTTTTGATAAACAAGTTGAAAGTTCACACCAGCAAATTGCCTTCTGAACATCAGAAACCATGATGGGAGTTTCATATGCCTCATTTTTAAAATCCAAATCCTCCACATACATTGATTTTTTTGTCTTTGTCATATAAGCTCAGTCCTTTCAATAATATATATTTGATAACATGTCATTACCCATTTTATGACTTCGTCTGAATCATTGTGATCATTTGGTTGTAGAACAATTTTCTAAAGGAAACATGATTTAGATTCTCACCTAAGAACATATTTAACATGTCATTTGCTTTTGTTTTGGCACAAGCACTACTGGTTTGGAAACAGGTTGTGATTTGGCTTAAAACAAACCATTTTACAACATTAAATTTACCATTAACGTTTAACATTTTCCAGGGCATCGGTTTCTACCGCCATCTAAAGGTGACATAGCCAGTGTAAAGTTTTTACATGCAGTGATTCAGACAGCCACTAGAGGTCCTCCAACTTTAAAATTTTATACAAATCTACACAAAGTTTATCGAGGTGCTTGGATGTCTGCAGATGCCTGTACTTTTTGGAGGCTGGTAACTTCAGAATTTTGTGCGGTTAAAACTATTGGTGTTAATATTTGCGTGACCAGCCTGTAAGAATTAGGACTGAGGTGCTCAGACAAGAGTAGACAAACTATAGGAACATGTGATGGGTCACATCACTGCATTTTCGCATTTCACTCTCAAAAATCAAGAAATTTTATTAATGCATAACACCACCATATGATTTAATGATCCAAAATTACCATTTCAGTTTGCATCGTTCATGTAAACATCACAAGAATACATGAGCAACTCATAATGTGACTAGTGTAGTTAGTGTTATACGTACGGGGTGCGGCAGATCGCCTGTAAGCATCTCTGTCAGCCTCCCCACGGTTAAGGCGGGCAGGCCTCTCTCCTTCCACTCCTGCAGGTAAAAAGATGACAAAACATTAAGCTCCAGTTTTCCTAGCTTTCCAAAAGAGGAAATTCAATAGGCTTTAAAATTCTTTAATTTTAATGCTAACAATTCTCACTAAATATGAGTCTTTGGACTCTGGGGTCCCTCTTTTGAGTTTATTAATGAACTACTTAAATTTGTATGCTTTACAACACCCTCTAACAGCAAGAGGAGACCATAACATTTTATGTGGCACTTAATTGCTGAAACCTCTTGAGTATATTTTCATAAGATCCAATTGAAGATACCAATTGAAACTGCAATTTCAGCTTCAACGAAAGGCAAGGAAATTATGAAATGAGATTGACTTCTGAACTAGATCGTAACAATCAAAAATTTTTCATTGATAAAGAGAAAAAAATAAACCTTATTTAGAACAGAATACACTCAGGATCCAGAACATCTAAAACAATCTGCTGAAGTTTAGATTAGCAACTTTGATTTCTGGAAAACTGTGTTTGAGCACCAGATTTTTTCACAATCAGCTTCAATATCATTTATAACCTCAGGAAGCATTAACATATTAAATACTATTACTAGTATTTCTGGCTTCAGGAAATGAAAAATCAAAACTTATTAGAAACAAGCATGTATGATAGATGTTTTACCCTTGGGCCTGGGCCTTGCGGTCTCAGGGCGGGTCTGGCGGCGCAGGGTGGCGGGCACGATCTCAGGGGGAAGGTGGAGGAAGTCTCTCAGGTACTGGATGCCCTCATTGGTGAGGTACCAGTAGAAATGGCGCCAGGCAAATTGCTCCTTAACGTACCCACAGGACTTCAGAGACTGCACGGAAAAGCACAATTACCACATTATATTGACTACCACAATAAATCAGTACAAAATCTAGGCTGGTATGGAAGGACTATGCAGAAAGTATCTTTAGGCTTCTTGCTCAGGTAAGTGCACAGAAAGCAAGTAAGTGCACAACAGTGCTAACCACCACACACCATACTGCCCTACAATCATTCCAAAAGATAAAATGAACTCAGATGCAATAAATCCTGAGCCAACACCCATGTGAAAATGTCGCAAAAAAAAAAAAAAAGTATTTCTCGTCGTCATTTACTCCCCTCATCATGCCATGGAATCAAAATCATCTTCAATTTAAAAAAAAATAACTATTTCCATGAGTTTAGGCCTGTCACGTATCTTTGAAAGAGCAAATAATCAGTCACACAACTTTACGAAACCTGAGAAGGCACAAAAGATACACATCAGTAACATCCTACTGTAAATGCCATTTGCCATGAGTGTGACGGCAGTAAAAATCAGCTAAATGTTACATCCTCTGTGAAAGCTGAAGAAAAAAAAAAACAACAGATACATGTTGATTTTTCCCCAACATACAACAGTGGACCAAATCAAACCGTCTATTAAAAACTGGTGGGGCACACACAAAGAGGGGACAGGTCCCGACATTTTGTTTCTATTATGGCAGGCATTGCATAAAACACTGGGATGTGAGCGCCATGCACAAGGTGGCGATGGCATCAGCCACTTGTATACATTACACAGTAAACTCTACAAAGACACACTGCAGAAGTCTAAATCAAGGACTCATAGGTGTACCAGATGACCACATGCCACAGAACTAAATGCAGCAGCCTAGGTTTGCCTTCAAGCCAAGTCCTTTTGCTGCATGCATTCCCTTACTTCCTCTCTTCTTAACGGCTCTATATTATAAATACAAAAAGAAAAGTCTAAATCTGCACTCACTCCCGCTCTTCTGGGAGGATAGGAAGAGAGTCCCAAACTAGAGTATCCTGAATTTGCCTCAGGTTTAGCCACCCCAATCTGGACCACGCCTAAAAAAAAATCTCCCCTAAGAGCAATGTTCCCTCTAAGCTGCGCACGTGCGCAATTGTGCACTGCTGGCACGGTCTCTGCGCACAGAAAATCTGCGTTGCGCACAAAAAAATTCTAACCTGAATTGAAATTAAAATTAATACTTCAACAATCCTGTTTTGCAGTGTTAGTCAGTGAGTGACTGGCTGCTCCCATATGGGATTAGAACGATGCCACCTTATCCCATAGTCCAGCCAATAATGCGTATATACGCAGCCAATCAACGTCGTTGACAGGCTATGACAGCGTCCTTATGTGCCGACACCGGTGTTTAAGCTGGCAAAGCGGCGTGGCTGATGTGGAGTGAAGCCACGTTAACGACAACGTGTACAACCATTGGAGATGTGAGCAGGACAGACGGAACAATTGACGGAAAAAGTGTGGACTTTATACCAGTTTTTAAATTGTGTTGATAGGCCACGTAAAACCAGAGTTGTGATAAAAAAAAATATGCAATGTTTGGTTTTCTTCCTGAATACTGTCGTTGTTTATATTTACTGCGGGAAGAAACGGTAAAAACGGCGTTTTATAAGGAAAACGCTCGAAAGCACTCTCCGCCTGTCAGCAAAAACAAACCCCACCTCTCTCTCCCTTTCCTATTGGTCGAAAAAAGTACCATGTCGACCAATCCAAAAATGATATGGCAACGTGGCATCTAGTTGTTAAGAAACGGGGGGAAGTTTTAAGAGTGACGGCGGTGTTTTGAGATGTGAGAGATTTGAGACGTTTAGCGCAAATCTTGTGTAGTTAGTGTGTAGTGTAGTCAATAGTTTTGTTGTGTGTGTCAGAACAGTGAGGCGACTACTGAACGTTACAGGTGTTACAGGGGTGATACATCTCCTGTTGTCAGGCCTGCAGGAATCAGGCTGTTGTTCTCCTTTATCTCATAGTGGACAGAAATTATTTTTTGGAGTGGCACAAATAATTTGTGTGGCATCAAATTTGATGCAGAACAGCTGATTGTTCTGTAAATAGTTTGAAATGTTTATTTAAAAATGCCTTGGCTGTATTAAAAAAATAGCTGCAAAAAACTTTGTTATTTGCCAAACTGAGTTACTTTTTTGAAGAAGTAACTATATAATTTATTGTCCAACATTGGTCATTATATACTGTATTTTGCAGACAGAGTTACAGGACTCTCTCCCAGACCACAGACTCAGACTCATAATACAAGTCAGAGCTTTATAAAAAAAAAAAAGAAAAAAAAAAAAAGAAAGTTGTGTTTTCGAAATAGGAGTTCAAGTTATTTTTTACTTCCAATAGTGTTAACATACTACACAGGCCAATGACTAGATTTTTTTTTAAATTTTCATTGTAAGTGGGCTAAAGCAGTTAATTAAAAGTAGTCTAACATAAATGTAAATGCTGTAATTTGATTATTTTAATAAACCATGTAACTTGGATGGATTAGATGCCGGCGTGACCACAGTGCACACGTCTGATGTCGCTCACAGTGGTCCAAGGGATCGCTCAGGGAGTTTGTGTGTTCGCTCACACACATGAAAAATTAGAGGGAACATTGCCTAAGAGGTGTAATAACTACATGCCCAAACCATCTAAATTGGCGCATTTTGATGCAGAGGAGCTTCACTTCAGAATTAACTGCTGAAAAGATAAATATAATTCTCATCCCTTAACTTTCTCTAACCCAAACATGTAAGGAGGACATTGTCCAGACAGCAAGGTACTGTCAAACTACTAAACAACTTTCACAGGTACACAACCAGGACGTGATATCTGGACTGACAAATGAAGTCTTCCCACTTAAAAACACATAAACCCAGAACTCCTAAGTGATGGTCAAAACACATTCATGATCACTTTGTCACATGCCTCCCACTTTCTTCTGCCCACGAGCCCATTTGCAGTCACTACATCTCAGTTAATTCTAGTCTTGGTGAGAACTTTACAAGCTGGACCTTCTTTCTTTCTCACCTGCATCGCTTTCATCACGTGAAGATTGGGTACATTCTTGTCAGCAAGCTCGGGATGCTTGGCCAGGTGGACGTCTTTCTTGGCCACCATGACTCCCTCCTTGAAGAGGAGCTCGTAGATAGCAATGCGGTTCTTCTTGGGCATCAGCATCTGCATTAAGGGACAACGTGCATCAGATCCCTGGAACTCAACCAATACTTACAGCAGCCTCAATAATAGCATGCTAACTGGCTAGCGTGCTAAGACACATCTAGTAATGAAAATCAAATCGCTTAAGAGACAATCAGCTGACGCTTCAATAACTCAACACATCAGGAATGTTTGGACACATTCACATCAACAGCCACTCTGTTTTATAGAAATTAAAAGCTAATATCTGAAGACCGCGTCACAGGAGAAAAATGGCAGCCGTTCGTGAACGCCAAAGCCGGGGTTACTTCTCCACTTCTAAGCCGAATATCAACGACTGAGACGCGTTTAAGGCTAAAATACGCATATGTCTCCATTTATAATTTTAATAACAATGAAAAAACGATTATTTTTATTTCACAAAATCTGAGATGGTGAAGATATATTTGGATTATTACGCCGGGTCTCACTTTACCTTTCCACTTGTTAAGGGACCGGAGCCGGAAGGAAAGTTTCTCTTCGATCAGGAAGGTTTATGCTGTGGCGCGGGCCGGCTGGAAAGGCTCGCCCTCTGCTGGTGTGGAGGGGAAACGTATCCTGTGTTCAATATGTAGCTGCAAAGTTTTGGGTCATCCTTTAAAACCAGCTGCACGAGCTGATCAGCGACTTCTTCTTAGTTTAAAAAAGACGTGAGGGGTATTTCAAAACTCAACAAAATCATCCACTAGTGCTCTGTGCTTCTTCTCCTTCTGTATGACTGTGTTCATTTGTAATATTAATATTACAAATATAATAAATAAATAAACAAACAAATAAATACAGTGATTTTTTTTACACAGCAGTGATTCAAAGGCTTCAGAAACATGGACCCTGGATAGCAAGATGCAGCCCTCCAAGAAAAGAAAGTTACACCTGCAGAAAATCTTCATATCTACCTGGAATATTTTTAAATATGCATAAGAGCAGACAGACCTTTTTTTACTGAAGGGATGTGGCATTTAAAAATCAAAACAAAACAATAACCCCAAGAAATGTGTTCTGTGCATACCATTTATTTGCATGGAAGCTTCTTTCAGAATAAAGAAGTAAAAATTTCGGGGTATTTTCTCAATCTGACTCGAAATACATTTGGTCTGTTTCATACATACATACTTTTCCTTTAAGAGTAAATAGTATTATGGGCTATTTCTACTCCATTTTTACTTTATTTTTACACAGACTACACACAGCCACAGTGTGCTAACACACAGGCAATGAAGTATATTCAGTATAATATATAGCAAATAATTAGAATTTTTTCAGTTGAGTTACATCAAAAAACTTGGTATAAATGAATGGTAATTTTGTGGCAGTCATGTCTGCAAGAGTGAGTAACCAAAAAAGAAATAAAAATAAGATTATTTAGATAACAGCAATTTGCCACTGTCCAAAAATATTTGTTCTTAGTGCAGTGAAAAATAGAAAACATGTGCTTTCAGCTTCTCTAATACAAGGATTTCATCTTATACATATTTTGACACAGTTCCCTGGAAACTTTGTAATAATAATAACAACAACAACAACAACAACAATAATAATAATAATAATAATAATAATAATAATAATAATAATAATAATAATAATAATAATAATAATAATAATAGGAAGAAGAAGAAAATTGGGCATTTATTTTGAAAGACCTTCCCGGAAAACAACCCCTCCGTTACGGTTGGTTTGATTTGAGCCCTCTCACCCTCCCCCATCTGGCAGCTCCTCTCAGCGGCGCGTTTACCGGCGACAGAAAGGAGGCAGTCTCGGGTGATGAACGGAATGATTACATTTTGAGAGCTCAAAGGAAGCTGGATTATCAATTCGTATAAATTCGTAAGTTATTCTTGATTTCTTTCATAACCGTGTGTCTGCTATCAACAGCTAGCCACCGGCGGCTGGTTTTTGTGATGAAGTAGCTTAATTCAGAGCAAATATTACTGCTGTCGGCGATAACGAGGCAGCAAGCGACCGCGACGATTGCCAACGAGATTCAATTAAAGTCCACAGATTTAAAAGTTAATTTTTATAAAAGAAAAACAAGTCCGCCTAAGATTTGTTATTATTTGCCTCCCTTATCTGTGCCTAAAACCCGCAGTTTGTATCTAACACCGCTGCTCTGTTCTGCTGCTTCATGACACTTATTCATATAAAAATGAGCAAAGATCAGCACATCTACAATCTGAGTCCTTACTAGGAGTTTCTGTGAAGAAAGTGCATGAAGCATTGGAGAGCCGGCCGGCAGCAGCCTGTGCGGGCTGCTGCAGAGGGCAGGGAGGGACGTCTGAAGTAAAAAGCTTGTCTCTGGGCAAAAGCCCGTGCTTCCTCCAGACCAGCACATTTCTTTGATTTATCGCTGGAGATCAGCTGGTGGTAAATCAGGCCAGACAGGGCTGCTGACCTCCCCCTGAGCAGAGGCTCTCATCTCTAAGTGTTAGTGAGCTCTGTCCACGGTTCTGAACTCAGATCTTTGGTAGGCTCTGCTGTACAGACAGACCGTGAGAGATCAGACCACTGGAGACTGTGCATCTAGAATGCAAAAGGGAGAAAGTTGTGTAAGAACCATAGATTAAAATGTGCATCACACATCAATTTAATGTGCAATTAAAAAAGAAACACTCCAAGAACAGTTTTGCCTTTTTTCACCTCCTGTGGTTCTGAAGGCAGCTATTAGAAACCTTCTCAGTTTGATCTTGCAAACTCCAAAGTCTGTCATTTTACCAGGAGGACTAAAAGTTACATAAACATGTTCATACTGTAAGGATAAAAGTGCTGTATAAACGTGTGCATGATTGGCTGAATGAGACTTACCAAAAGTAGAGAAGTGCCCGAATTGAGTAGAAAGGCACTGTGGAAGTACCACTCCATTTACTATGTGCTTTAATATCTGGCTGAATAGTTGTGTATTAAACTGACAACTGGGGTTGCCTGCAGCTCTTCTAATCCATTACCAGAAAGATGTCGAGGGTGTACTGCTAATTTGATTTTGAACTTCCTGAAGTAATTATTTCCCAAAATACTGTTTTAAAGTCACTTTTATTTTATTTTTTACAAAAATAAAAACACTTCTACATTACAGAAAGCTTACTGTGTACATGTGGGTAGATGTCCTTTGCTATATGTTAAACTGGCCAGTTAATAATTAGGTGACAACAGTGTCAATTATTCATTAATTATTCATATTATTTGTCAATTTGAGGATCTGATGTTTTATCTTCTCCATAACTGTAAACACTTGAGATCTGACAGTTAAAAGTTGGATAAAACACAGCATTTGTGACACTTTTCTGGAGAATTGATGAAATTGTGATTTTTTTTTTATTGTTATTTTTTACAAATAAACATTTACATATTAAACCTTAATTATTATCCAAGCAGAGTCTTGTCCATCCAGTGGACTGAGCTTTGCTTTGAGTCTATAAGCTTATTCAAAATCCTTTGCCTCTCATGTTGTTTACTATGAGGAAGTCTTTGCAGCTCATTTCTCATCATCAAACTCATCATCCTGCTATGACAAGGCTTAAACAAACACTGCCCTGTCATAACAGGCACCATTTGCATGAGGAAACACTGCAAGCGAGTTGGTGCTCTAATTTTTTAATGATGAACTCCTGAAGGAATGTGATCTTTCATTGTGGGTGAAATTTCTTGACACTAAAAAGTGTTATTTATATTTATTTTGTTTTATTCTTTTTTATTTGAAATTACTTTTCTCTTATTGAGATGTGTATTTTGTCCTTTTTATTCTATTCTTCTAGCAGTTGTACCAAGGAAATTTCCCACATTTTGGAAAAAATAAAGTGTATTGTCTATAAACTTATTATGTGAATATTAGGAAGGTTTATTCAGCTACGATGACTGGAGCAGTAAAGAAAATACTAAAGACATGATAGCAGCTCAGTCCATTTAGGCATGTAGACACTGGGAGTTTTTCACAACCTTTAACTTTAAGCTGAAAGGAGAGCACTTATTATAACCAAGGTATGCAGAAGAGCGTCTCTGAGTGCACGACACATTGAAGCAGATGGGCTGCAACATCAGAAGACCACGCTAGGTTCCACAGATGTTAGAGAAGAACAGCAAACTAAGGTTATAATTTGCATGGGCTCACCAACATCAGATAACAGAAGACTGGAAAAACCTTGTCTCGTCTGATGAGTCTTGATTTTTAGCATCAGAATTTGGTGTAAACAACATCAAAGCATGGATCCACCCTAGCTTAAATCATCAGATTAGGCTGATAGTGGTGGTGAAATGATGTGGAGGGATTCTCAGCACACTTTGATCCCAACCCTTTAGTACCAATTGAGCATCATTTAAATGCCACAGCCTGCCTGAATATTGATGCTGACCATGTATAGCTCTTTATGAGTGTACCTATTTTTTGGCTGCTGCTTCCAGCAGGATAATGTGCCATGTCACAAAGCTCATATCATCTCAAACTGATTTCTTGAACTTGACAGTGAGTTCACTGCAATCAAATGGCCTTCACAGTCACCAGATCTTAATCCAACAGAGCACCTTTGCTATTTGGAGAAATGGAAGATCCTCATTGTCTATTTGCAGCCAACAAAACTGCACGAACTGCGTGATGCTATCATCTCAGTATGGAGCAAAATGTCTGAGGAATGTTTCCACCACCTTTTTGGGTCTATACCAAGAAGAGTTAAGGCAGTTCTGCTGGCAAAATGAGATCCAATTGAGTACTAACAAGGTGTAGTTAATGAAGTCGCCAGCAAGTGTAGTTAATGAAGTCGCCAGCAAGTGTAATATATCATGAATTGATGCTTCACCACAACAGTGGGGTCTGCCCCACAGTTTGAGGACCACAAATTTAAAGAGGGAGGCCTGAGTGCACACATGTTAAAGAGCTTTCATTTGAGTGCCAGCTTGGATTCATTTATCTGACAAATTAGTGACACTCATTTGATTTGCTGCTGGTGGTTCAGCCCCTCTCCATTTTTGTAGGAAGGGTGACAGATGAAGTATCACTGTTAACGTAATCAATTATACTAAAACCTAGCCCGTCTTTGCTTTTTGTATGAATAATTAGGGATATGTCATTCCCAGTGGGAATAGACACAACAGTTTGCTTCCAGTTGTCATTTGTACTTTCCATGATTGGCACGTCACATCTGGTGCACCCTGCCGATGTTAGGCGATTGGAAGAAAGCAATTAAGCTTGAGTATTTCTTTCTATGTGTCCCTTTAGCCTTTGTAACCTAGAATATGGCTTCAGACATCCTAAGCTACTCCATCTATGTCTGGCTTTGGATGAATGCAATTAAAATTTTAATTTCATCTTAGTTGCTCTGAGAATTACACCAACATTAAATAGGTTGTACATGTAATTGTTCCTGAGCTACGTATTTGCTCTCTAGCAAAACAGATGAGTGCTTTTGCTGCATGTTTTGAAAACTGCTGTGTGTTTGGACAAATCTCCGGGTAATAATTTCCGTCGCTGAATGGAAGGGATCCACTTATAGCTATCTCAATACATTTTTAGTGGCTCAGGCTTTTAGGGTAAACGGTTGAGAGAGCAGGGCCTTCGATTCTGCTGTGAACTAGAAGGTAATTGGTGTCTCAGATAGGATCCTCACAGGGGATCATGAGAGAAAGCCGGGCTGTTTTGCAAACCCTTAAAGGTTTGCATCCTCCATCCTTTATAGCTGATGTGACACATGAAATGATTTGTGTCTTCACTTAGCTTGTCCTTAAATACCTGTACATGAGTTGTGTGTTTTTTGTGATTCAGTTGTTTTTGTATAATGTGACCAGAGTAGAAAAAGAATCTGCGGAAAAGTAAAATTTTACTTGTTTTTTTTTACTGCTGTGGTTCCAATAGTAAGATGGATTAGGCCCGTGTCTGCTATCTGGATCTGTTTTAAGACTAAGTTTTGAGAGCTTTGGTCAAAACTGACTTTGTTCATGATTTTTCTGTAGACCGACCAATCAGTCAACAAATCTGTTGTTGTTTGTCTGTTTTAAAAGAAGCATACATGCAGCATCTGCCTGTACATATGTGGTTTGGTATGAACCTCTCAGATCCCCCCTAAAAGCAAACCAGTAATGAAAGCCAAATCTATTGTATTTATTTACATGGGTAATATGTTAATGACACATTTTCTGTTTCAAAATTGTCTGCCCAGCCACTGCTTGTGTTTAGGTACTGTCTGACTTCACTGCACTGTGCCTTTAGATTCTTAATCGGCACAGTCTGACAGTGACTGTGCAGTGCAGATCAGCTCCTAGCACAATCCAGTCATCACATTTATACTCCTATAAATTCAGTTCTTCAGCTGCTCTTTCATTACCATGAACTAGAAGTGCTTGATAAACAGACATGTTAGAAGCAAAATATTGTAGACATTACCTTTTCTCAGTTCTGAATTTTTGCCTTTTGGGAGATTTTAAAGGTAAATGGGTGATTTCATAGGTTTATATTCTGTTTTTTGTGTATGTTTTGTTAACCTGACTCAGCCCCCCCCCCCCAGAGATTTAAAGCGCTACAGACCAAACAGTTAATGGAAAAAATATTAATTACATGCAGCCCAAGACTAAACATTTAATTTAAAAAGGCAATGAGGAAAATAATACTTAGTTGCAGTCTTAATGAAAATCTGTATTTCAAACTGGGGCTCAGGGCCCTGAAATTTGTCCCAAGTTAAATGGATCTAAAAATAATTATAGACAAAAACAAGTATTTTTCTTGCTTTTCCTCAAATTCTAATTCATTCGCAAATTGTTTTTACCCATTAGGGCAGTGCAGTCTTTCAGTCAGATGCCTCTGAAATTTAATAATTTCATCAGGCACAGTATTATTCCCGAGAAGACATTCCTTAGCTGTAGTTTACCACAACTCAGGCTTTTGTGAGTATCAGTGAGAGCTTCACTGAGCAAATGCACTTGGATAAGTTGATGTGATATGTGTCACGTGATGTGCATGAATCTATTTACTGGAGTGTAATATATCAGTGCCTGGGGCATCTTTATTGTAGGTGTTATGTTACAAAAGGACCTCACAGCTTTAGGGGAACAAGAAGAAGCTATTAGAGGTTGTTGGCAGGAGGTTTGCTTCGGTCCTCTGAGGTTCCAGCCATCAGATTTATAGCATCAGTGAAGAGCTTAAGAGTCAAATGAGAAGGAAGAGGGCTTGATGTTGCCATAGTGACTGGGTTTGTGAAAGATGGGGTCTGTGTTTGTGTATGAAAATATATGTGTGTTTGTATGGATTAGAACTGCACCAGTTAATGACTTAAAATGTCAGAAGATATATTTACATTAAAAAAAATTATGAAGCCTCTGAATTGGTGTTTTGTCCAAACACTAACACAAATTTACATATAATAAACATCCTGTTGTAGTTAACATCATGTAAAATCATCAAAGCAGAACAACAGCTAAGATATTGTCAGATGTTACAAGGCCAAAAATGAGCTTTAAACTGGCTTACTGAAAGACCCAGAAATACTCAATTCAGTGTTTTTCCAGTGTCAAAAGGGTTTTATGATAGAGAAAGCTTAACAGTAATGAACTGTCTTCTGATAATATTTTTATTAGATTAACTAGAGCTGGGCGATATAAGATTTTTTCATATCACGATATGTTTTTTTCATTTCTGGCGATAACGATATATATCACGATTTAAGCCAAATAACTATATTTGTAAGATTTAAATGTGCCGTTGCTCACAAGTAAAATGTGAAATAATTAGCAGCTTGTTTTAATTTAAATATTTATTTCCCATAATAAGTTCAACAGGGTAGATGTACTTAAGGAACATGAGACTTCAGTTTCAGATAAAGGCAAATATTGCAAACTACACAAAAGGCAGCCGCTAAAGCGTTTAAGTTTCAAAATAGAACAAACAAAACAGACTACTAAATTGTCAATTCCACTTAGAAACAACATTTTAATTCTAAAAATAAATCTTAGTTCGTTTTACAGAAGAACAGACAAAATTGACTAACTTTTGTCAATATCAAATAAACTGAGAACTAAAAGGAAATTCTCAATCTCTCCTTGTTGTATAGCTTAGCTTTTCAAACAGTTTTAACAGTTACTTTAGTCTGACAAAAGCCGAATGACGAATTAGCGCTTTCAGTCAGAGATTGAGCATGCACCGGTTTATTGTATTTCCAGACTTGCTTTCGGCACAATTTACAGTGCGCGCTACTCTGTTTTTTGTCAGACTTGAAATAGCCGAAATACCTTCACACTACGGAACTTCTATGGCCCTTCCGTTCCACAATCTCTCCGGCATTGGAACCATCATTGGTTTTTTCTTCGGCAACCTTCGCTCACGCTCTCGGTTGATTTTTCTCTAGTCGGCAAACTCATTTCCTTCATTACCCGGGCGGCCCAGCTGCAAAAACAAATACACATGTGCGCCTTGGCACTTGTGCTGTACGTAACAAGTCACGTGACGTGACGCTGCGGCTGTGATTGGTTCGGCTCTGCGCTACTTAATTTGGATTGGCTGTTCTTTTTTTTTTTTTTAAGAGGACAAGAGAGATGAGGCCTATCGCAATAGTTAAATTTTTCTATCGAGAAAAAGTTATTTCGCAATACATATCGTTATCGTTCTATCGCCCAGCTCTAAGATTAACTCTAAACCTAAGTGTTTCTTCGGCTTGTCATAAAGTGTCAATGCGCTGCACTGTGCGCATTTGAAAAGGATGTTTCTTTCTTCTGCATCAAAAAAGTTAATTAATTAATTAAACCTACACATTGTGTTCATAAACCATATGTGCACTGCAGAACCGAATTTGAATATAAAAGATTCCAACTTGACTGCCCCAAAGTTGCCAGTTGAACGCAGCCTGCATAGTTTGCACTCACCTGATTGTATCACTGATGGTGTATCCTCTGAGTTGCTCTCACTTCTAGCTGCGTGAAACGTTTATTCATGAGATCAACAGCAGAGGCTTTTGTGTGTGCATCTCATAGCTTTTAGCAGCTGCACTGAATCAGTAACTTCCATTTTCCTGCCCAGCATCAGCTTTGCTCAGTCCAGGCTTCAGTGTGTGTGTGTGGTTCACACTTTAACCCCAGCAGCTGAACCAGGGGTCTTCAATAAAAAGCTCACACTGCCTCTCTGCTGTGGATGATGAAAAAAAAAAGATTATTCATTGCAAAAAACTGGCATGGAGAGCACTGGGGTCCTCAAAACTTGCCCTGGATTATTGATTGAATTCTTTGAAAGAAAACTGGCTCAGCTCTGAACACTAAATGGCGTTCAAAACCACAAGGTTGGACACAATATTTTTCACTGCTTGTCATCAAAACATTATACAGAATTAAAGAGGAACTAGCTCGTGGGTATTATAATGAAAGTAAATGTACTGTGACTTTCATTCTAGCCAGACTTTACCAGGCTGCTTTTATGTCTTCAATGAATCAATAAAACCAAAATATTCAAAGAGTTTTACCAGTGCCTCACACACGTCCATGCCCCAGCACAATAGTAAAAAAGAAATTGTCAAATCACAGCAGGAAAAAAAGACTGCATTACAAGATTGTGTTTTTTGCACAGGGGCATAAAGCCAGACCTCTAGCCCTTTCAGTTTTTATTTGCCAGCACACTTGTCATAAATTACTTTGTGCAATTATGGGATATAACACTGGGGTCAAACAGAGCAGTCGCCCCCTGGGAAAAGCATGAGTAGATGACCCACAGATGGCACGTACAGAGGAGATGAGTGCCTGTCTGTGTGGATAGGCAGTTAGCTTTCTTTGATTCTGGGGTCCCTGCATGTTGTTATCTGCTGCTGTGTATGGCTGATGTTTTAACACTGCTCTGTCTGTTGTTGAAGCACATAAGCACACCTGCTTGCTCTGAGTCCTCTTATTCACAGCATCACACTAAATTACAGAAGAGCTATTTAGAATTTTCCTAAAATGTGTTGCGGCACTCATTATCATTCAGTTTTTTTCATGCACCATTCTAAAAGAAATGTTATGGCTCAGACTGCAGCGTTCACATCAGCAAATCTCTATTGATTGAGTGGATGCAGCACAGCTGAAATGTTACCCTGATGTTGACTCATCCCTGTCTGTGCTCCGCAGATCAGGCTTTATCTGACCACCCGTGTGACTGTCTCCTCCCTTTGTCCTTTCTGCCCATTTTAATCCCTGTGACGAGTAATTTTATGCCTTCCCTCTATCAGTCGGCCTTCCTTTAGATATGCAGTATCAGTTGTGCCTGGTTACAAGGTGCCTTTTAAGGAACGACAGTCTCCACCCTCTCTCCCGTTCAGCTAATTATTGATGGCGTAATGTGTCTTCTCAGGCATACGTCAAAGTTCACTCTTGCAGTGTGTGTTTGTAAAAGGCGTGGTAGACTGCAGGATGTGTCAGAGTTGCAGGTAAACAGACACTGTCTTTCAGTGTCAGGTGTCAGTTCTGTCAGAATTTCTGGAGGCAACGCTGTCGAGGACTGAGAGGCCACAAAGACGATAAACCAGGTTTAGTAGCCACTATGATCTGCACTGATGTGTCTGAATGTCTGCTTTTAGTCTGCTGCGTGTGTGTATTTAATGTGAAATTGCAGTGGAGGGTTTTGTTTTGTGGTTTTTTATGACTGATCCTGTGCCACACTTTAATTATGACTTCTTATTCAAAGGAATGAATGGGCATTATTTTGCATGCCTTCAAATACCATTTTATTAGTAGCATTAAAGACCAGTGTAACCTGTGACGTTGTCAGACAACAGTTTTAAATAAATGTTCATACTTCATACATTATGCAATTCACCTACCAACATTTTGTTCATACGTTTATGTTTATTACTATTTGGTACTTGTGACTAATGTAACCTATGGCCAAAGTGTCTGGTAAGCTGCCTTTTTTCTGACTGTGTAACTGCTGCAGGTATTTCAGACTCCACACAGTCACCTCTGGATTCACAAAAGTCTCTGCAATTTTTTCTCTATAATGCCTGCAGCTAGACTTTGATCTGTAGTGCCACTGTAAGTATTCACAGTGGCTTCTTAGTGATATAACCACAGACGATTTCAATATTAAATTAGGGGAACAGACAGAATAATAGCACGAATAAGGTGTTTCCAGCTACTGCATGAGTCATGTCTGCTTTTGTTTATTTTCTGGCTCTGTTGATGACCATCTGTAGCTATATTTCATTTGTGGATAAGTAACCTTAGAGTTAGTTAACACCTTTTTTCTCCTACTCGTCAATTAGATGTTT